>NW_017805625.1:1123237-1123593 GCF_001891065.2 Hippocampus comes | reverse complement strand
GTGTGTATATATATATATATATATATATATATATATATATATATATATACTGGATATGATTGTACCTTTGAATAATTTGCATCCATTTTGATTTGATTGAAAAGTATAGGTTCAGGCGAGAAGCATTTGGATCTCTAGTTTCACATTTGCCTCGTAAATGAAAGAATTAGAAAGGAGGAGGTAGAAGGCAATACTGAACTCAGCCCCTTATGTGTCTTTCCCTTTGGGCTTACTAAATCCAGATTAAAGGAGAGTTCACAGATAGGCGACAGGATCCAGCACCCATATCCAATCAAACGGTCCCCTGAAGGCAACCATGTGGTGCACACATATGTGGTCACAACCACACAGCATGA
>NW_017805625.1:1056708-1123178 GCF_001891065.2 Hippocampus comes | reverse complement strand
TATATATATATATATACTGGATATGATTGTACCTTTGAATAATTTGCATCCATTTTGATTTGATTGAAAAGTATAGGTTCAGGCGAGAAGCATTTGGATCTCTAGTTTCACATTTGCCTCGTAAATGAAAGAATTAGAAAGGAGGAGGTAGAAGGCAATACTGAACTCAGCCCCTTATGTGTCTTTCCCTTTGGGCTTACTAAATCCAGATTAAAGGAGAGTTCACAGATAGGCGACAGGATCCAGCACCCATATCCAATCAAACGGTCCCCTGAAGGCAACCATGTGGTGCACACATATGTGGTCACAACCACACAGCATGACCCCCCCTCCCCCCCCGCGCGTCCTCCAGGAGTCCTCCATGAGAATCCCTGAGAAGTTATGAGCAAAAGTCCAGCATCTTGGATAAACGGGAATGTATTAGACGATGATCTGTAGCAAAAAATAAAAATAAATACAATTCTGAGTGCTCCACGAGCACAAGAAGACGAAGAAGGGAGGGGATGCTGGCGAATTGCTTTTGAAAGCTCACACCTGTCAGTGGTTCTCCTTTTGCTCAAATGCCTTTGTGAAAATCTGTTTGCTACACTTCCTACTTTTTTTTCCTGCTCTCCTTGTGTGAAAACACAATGGTGCTTTTTTAGCATTTGCAGGAAATATGTCACTGTATGTTTACCCAATGCTCTGGGTGGCTCAAGAAATGCGGCGCAAGCGGCTTCTCTATGTATTTTCTCAACTCTATGAAATCTGTCTATTTGCCCGGCATCGTGTCCGTCTCCTTGGACCGTGTAACATTTCATGACACACTCGCACGACGACGCGAGGTCCTGGACAACCAAATAACACCGCGGCGGCACTTCCCCGAGCCATCACACTGGATCGGCGTGCAAATGAATCACACCGGGCGACCATTTCCCTGTCATCTACCTGCTTGCCAGCCGCAGAGGCGGAATGAAGCTGTGGCTCACATTTTCCCTGACAAAAGGGGTGACAGTGAAGGGAAAGCGAAAAGGCTATAATAAATGCTACGAGGGAGGTACAAGGAAGAGAGTGCGGTGTTTGAAAACGGTAACCTTTTTCAGATGCTGATTTGGTATTCATTATTAATGACCTTTCCCTACCTATGAGCTAAGCTGTAGCCAGGAAGCCCCTTTGTGTTAGAGCCTGCCAGAAGCTGGGGGACAGGCGCTCCAGCCTTGTTCAGACTTGTTGCCTGATGGATTTCTTCACTCGGTATGTGTCTTTTTCAAACACACTGTTTAATTTGTCCCGCTGAGTCCACATGCTGAGCAAAGAATAGTCGGAACATATGTGGGCACGGAGTTAAAGTTCAGAGAAGCATGCTGGAAACAAATTAGGGGTCAGACATGGAAGATTGCTGTTGCCGTATTTACATTGTCTGTCACTACCTGGCAGGGAGGAAGACGGACGGGTCCGACTGGCACGCGGAGCACTCTCCCGCATTCAACGCTCTCTCGATGCGATCGGAAGGCATTCTCATGCTAATCGAACTCGAAGACCAACCGTGCATCCGGTGCATTTTCATTCGAGCGTTTGTGAGTGTCTGGAACAATCGAATGAAAATGTGCTCGCTGATGCTCACCGTTCTATTCACGCTGCCGACATCGCCCGAACACGGCGAGAGACATCCTGCTAAGAACATTTCAACTTCACTGCCAGGAGAGCGTGAAAATATAGCCGTGTGAAAATATAGACCAGACAAAACGACATAAAGGCCACGCTTCATCCATCCTCTCTCGACTTTTGCTTTGCCCAGGGGGCATCTCGAGCAGAGAATCAGGTGTTGTCACATTCCCCGGTGTGCCCCTTTTTCCTCCCTAGAGCAATTAATGGCTCCTTGGAGTCCGACCCTCTGGCCTCAAAATGGCTCCCTATCTCGAATGGAGGTGTCACCTCACCCTGACAACCAGGTCAAGCCCTCTGAGTATCATCAGTGTGCGCCAACAAAGCCACGAGTCAGAGGTCATCTCACCTTGTGATCTCTCAGTGGAATTGATCTGTTGTAGTGGAAATGGGTTTTTGGAGCTACGTGATTTAGACACCAGCCAGACACTTTTTTTTTTTTCTTCCCCTTGTCAGACCTGCGTGAGAGGCCACATGGCTCCTGACATAGGACGCACAAAAGGAACTGCGGCCTAATTAGGCTAATGAGCTCTCCTTTTCCCCCCCAGTTGTGTCTCTTTAAGACGCACGTATGTTTGTTTGCATGTTTGTGTGTGTGACTCGTTGCCCGGGCAGCGTTGCGCAGAAGCTTGTGTTGGTCCGCGTTTTGGGGCCAGAGAGTCAGTGAAGGAGAGGAGCTGTCAGCAGAGCTGATCTGTACAGCCGGCGCTCGGCACAAGCGCAGACGCCCATCCATGTCAAATGTCACCGCACTAATCTCTTTCCATTGCAGCCCTGCTACAAGCACAGGGGCCAAGAGACAGACACAGCTCATTGCTTCCTTCGATGAGCTTCCCAGGAAAGTCTGCCACCGCAAACCTACAAGCTTTCCTTAAACGAGATCGGTAATATCCTCTCAATATTACTTTGGCGCCGGCTGCTGCTTGCTGGATTCAAAAGTGAGCATGTACCAAGATGAGTACTTGAAAGTCCTCGGAGTTTTACAGCGACGTTCGATAGCACCCGCAAACATCAACCGCAACCGTAAAGATGTTGCTCGTGCTATCATGTTGTGTTGGCGTTGCCTTGCTGGTCTATTCAAAGTGGTGAAAGTGACCACAGCTACACCTTGTCGATCCAATGCCTATAGCACAGAAGTCAAGGCCCGGGGGCCAAATCTGGCCCGCCACATCATTTTATGTGGCCCGCGAAAGTAAATCAAGCATGTCAAGTTCCATGATGCTTGATAAATTCTGAACCAAAATTTCAAATTGTCATATGCAATCCACAATAACAGTCATTATTCTTGACTTCTGATTTTAAAACTAGTTGTTCATCAATTTGTTGTGCTCTGTATGTGTAATATGTAGAGGGGATTAAAAATTGATATGGTTTCCCAAAATTCATAACGGCCCTCCTAGGCAAACCGTAACTACAATGTGGCCCACGACAAAAATGACACCCCTGGCCTATAGAGTCAGAAAAGGGAGTGTCAGGCTAAATTCAGAACCCCGGACAGAGCAAACAGCATGAGTTTTGTTCCAGCACCATGGATAGATGCAGTGGATTTGTTTCGGAACCAGGGACAGAAGAATTGCAATACACATGACTTAAGAACCACGGACAGAGGACAATTGGCTCTTTATTCCAGCACCACGGACAGAATTCCAGTGTACCATGGACGGACGTCTGGGCTGGGTCTCGGGATGGAAATTTCATGACTTGATCCCGCTTCTCCTCATTTCACACATACTGTAAATCTCACAAAATCTCAAAATCCACGTGCAATTGTGTATCTGTTGCCCTCATCGTTTCGGTTGAAATTGAAATGTTCAAATGAGTTCTGTGACCAAACACTCCGTATGTAGTTATCAGGACGGTGCGCTCGTGAAATGAGGTGTCTTCTCGTTACGCCGCATTATATGTAAAATATTGCCGACGGCAAGTCAGGAATGAGTGCAGGCCAGTCGGCAGTTCATGGTGAATGGGCAGAGGCCCCAGGGGAAAGCTTGGATCGCGGAGCGCGGTGTCATGCCAAAGAAAGCAAAGTTACCCCCGCCCCACCGGGGCCCGGTCATGCCGTGAAAACGAGATGACATTACCGGGCCATTTAGCTGGCGGAAGAGCAGAAAGAAATAGGTGAGAGAGGCACCTTGGTGTATCGCTTTTGTTATATAATGGTTGGCTAATGTGTCAGTAGAGAGGGGAAAGGGGTGGGGGTGAGGGGTGGGGGGGGTTCTCGTGATATAAAGAACAGTATAAAAGTCGAGCACATGTTCACTTGGCTCATAATTGAACAATGGATCAATGTGTCGGCACGCTAGACGCTGTACCTTTGCATAAATATACAGACAACGCATTGCATCTTCATCGCGAAATGTCTCGCCTGTGTGTGTGAGACGTGCATATTTTGTTTTGCGGCACTATAAAACTGCTCAATGTTGCATTCTCTTGAAAACAGCAACCGTACACTTTTTCTTTTTTTTTTTTACACCTTCAAATCCAATCAATATGTACTGTACCTCGCTGATTTGTTTGTAATCAGAAGTTTTGTGTTGCTTTTTAGATGTGGTTTGATATATTGCATTGCATTTGGTCGGAGCAAACAATATCACGCACGCGCCACTTACAGGAGATAAACAGAACAATATGAGGTGTAAGCCACTGTGATGTCCTCTTTTTGTTCACGGGTTTGAATATTGTGATGAACCCTTTGAGGGACAGCGGTTACTACAGTGGACAGCTTATCACGTTATCTTGTTACAGGGTGCATGAAAGGGTTCAACGCTGATTCTCTTTCAATATCAGCATAGAACAAACAATACTTTTTATATCTGGCAATAGATCAAGTAGTAGATTGACCGGTCATACGATGATGATCGCCACTTTCAAAATCAATCGATAAGAGAATGCTCATTTTGCATTGACTGTCACTGTCAGGCGGGTGTTAATCTACCAATGTTATTATTGTGATTGTCGTTTGCGCGGAGTAGAATTGTACTTACGTTCTGAGTGTTCGCATTTCAGGTCAAAATCACAAAGATAGTCCATCCCTGTGTGATACTGTATACTTTTGCACATTTTCAATCTATAACTGCAGAAAATGAATATGATGAGTGGTGAAAAGGCCGAATTTTTGGTCAAGTTCTCGAATTGTGCAAGTGGTGATCATGTTGTAGCCATGCAGTCAATGTATGTTTATACGGTTGATGTATTCTTAAGAATATTGAGTGTCTACTTTGTCTTGGAAAGCATGTTCTTTTCTGACGCAGGTTTCTGTCTGCAAATCTCATCCACTCGTACTTGGATGTCAATATTGTAATTGTCACTCATTTGTCTATAGCCGTTGCTTCCGCGTTATCATTTTCTGTTAGTAAAGCATGCATACAAATACAACGCAAGATTTGTACAAATCAATGAAGAGATCTCGGTCAATTCGATGTGGTTATTTGCTGTTTTAGCACCATCACCTAAAAACAAACGGCATCATTCAAAGTGTCTATCTGTGCCTGATATTAAATTCCGAGCCAACCTTATGTGCCCCCTCTGAACGCCACTCGGCGGTGCTCACAGACTTTCCCTTTCTGGGAGCTCACGCATCCCGTGCCTCGGGCTTCAAGAATAACACAATAAACTTACATATTGACGTGACCGCCTTCGGGTGTTATGAACAATGACACTTAAAAGACAGAAGAAATGACAAACGTGACAATAAAAGCCTTCTCTGGACTGTAACGTGTTCGTTTCAGCACCGCGGAGCTGTCCGGGATCTCCAACGCGGGCAGGATGCATGCGGCCAAATAAAAGGCTCTGCAATGTTCGGTAAACAGTAACACCACCAGTCCACACTGTCTCTTTTACTGAACAGAGCTTTACTGATACAACATCAGTGAGCACGCCAAATTTTTGTGATCGTGTAGTTTTTCACTTGCTGAGCAGGAGCACAAAAGACCGTTTTCATCTATAGTTCTCTATTTATAGACCCTCTCTCTGCCTCGATGGAATGTACCATTCGGTCTTCCCATCACAAAATGGGGGGGTGGTAGCAGAGAAGCTGTGTGCGACATAAACCAAGTTTAACAGCGAGTTTATCTTATTCCCTCCCCACCGCTATGGCAGAGTTGGAGTCAGTCCTGCTCCTTTAAAGCAAGAAGACACCCATAGCGACTCGAATGTAAAAAAAAAAAAAAATGAAAGGGCGCCAAGAAGCTGGGACGAGGGAACGTGGGTGTAAATAGGCAGTGAACACGCTTGGTCTCTCTCTCTCTCTCTCTCTCTCTCTCTCTCTCTCTCTCTCTCTCCCCCCATCTGGTCTCTCAACTCCTCTCTCTCGCTCTCTCTCTGTCTCTCTCTCTCTTGCTCGCTCTCTCGCTCGCTCTCTCTCTGTTTCCTCGCTTTTATTATATCAATGAACGACTTTCTGAGTAGGACTTAAACATAAGGAATCAAAAGGCTCCATCGGGACCAGAACGGCATCACGCGTTTCTGCTATGCGACTTGGCCGGCCGCACGCTACATGTGTTTTGCTATCAATGTAAATATTGGCTTTGATAGGACGAGAGCCCAAAAATCAGCTCTGGCGCGGCTTGCTTTCGGACGCGAATTTTGACCAAGACTCGCACCTTGCCTTTTCATTCGCCACCACTATCATCGCCATCTGCTGCTGTTGCAACCCGCCCTCAACTCGCTGGCCGCTCCGAACGACGATGGCAACTTTAACCAACGGGCAAGTGGACGCCGCGGTGCACGGTGTCGGTGTCGGGGTCGGGGTGGTCTCCGCCAGCACCAACGGGCTAGTGAACGGATTAAGCCACAACCACAACCCGGCGGGCTGCCCGGCCACCATCCCCATGAAAGACCACGATGCCATCAAACTCTTCATCGGTCAGATCCCCCGCAACCTGGACGAGAAGGACCTGCGGCCCCTCTTCGAGGAGTTTGGCAAGATCTACGAGCTCACGGTGCTCAAGGACCGCTTCACGGGCATGCACAAAGGTGGGTGACGCTCCCGGCATCTGTCACACATTGAAGGGCGTCAGGAGCGCCACTCTGACAGGGTGACATGTCAAAAAAAAAAGAAGAAAAAAACAAAAACAAAGACAGAATGACGCTTCGTCGCTGGACTTTAGTCAATGTCCTAAATCTTAATAGCATAAAGTGTCACGACAGCATGCGTGCGTGCTGGCAGCTTTTGTAGTCCGGCCGTTGTAAACGTGCTTTGATTCACTTGACTAAATCCAGGCCATTAAACTCACGTTTTCATGTTGCAATAGCCGGAGGCTGTGTTTGATTGCCCGCAGCACTGTGCGTAGTGTGAGTGCGCGTGCGCGTCGCCCGTGCACTCGCGTGTGCAACTCAAGTACTCTGTCCATAATTAACTGTGTGCTTTCCACGATTCTCCAAATTCTGTCAAAACTTTTTGGATCGCAACGGATTCACTTAGATTGGCTATTAATGAGGCTGTCTCATTAGATGATGTCAAATGTCTCCGGCTGATTGGACGTGGCCTTTGAGGTGTAATACTAATGACCAGTCTTTGTTTAGGCGCAATAGGAATGATGGTACTTTCCACTTGTACTTTATTTTCCTCTCTCAAGGGAAGGCAAATCACCATTTAATGAGAGGTCAGTAATTGATCCACTGTACCTGCAGGACATCTCCCAGGGGAGGAAAGTACATTAGGAAAAAAAAAAAAAAATCACTTTCTGCTGAATGGCTTCGGAAACTACATACAAATGATTTCAGAGGGTCGGTATAGGCACGGGAGAACAAAAGAGACAGAGGAGCAGAGTTTGCATTGGGGGGTATATTTTATTAATAGCACAGCTGTGGTCACCCCCTGTTGGACGGTTAATCACCAGTGGCCCCAGAACTATTGGCATGGCTCACCAGCTGATTCTAAGAAATGTCTCCTCACTGCGATATACGGCCCTGTTTCCCGCTTTCATTAGCGAGTCCCCGCTGTGCTCATATTTTAACTAGCTTGAGGCACTAGCTACTGCCTGACTCACTCACGTTCCCTGCACGGACCTCAAACACCTTCCAGCCACGTTCTATATTAAAAAAAAACTGTCCAAATTAGGAGAAGGCAAGAGAGTGCACACGTCACAAATAAGTGACAGTCGCAGCCCAGATTATTTTTTTTAATATGTTCTAAAGCATAAAGCCCCCGTTTCCCCCCCCCCCCCATAAGACTTTCTTTGTAACATGCGGTTGACATATTTTCTTCAAATCACTTCTGTGAAATCTGTTTGTTGTTGTCGATCGCATGCAATTGTCGTTTTCCATTTGGCTATTATTTACATTCCAATGTATTATTCGTATTTCCATGGCAGTGTGAGCTACTCAAAAGTCTGTCGAACTGTCCTTAAAAACGCTCAACAATTGTTTTTTTTGATATACTGTAGTTGTCCTCACGCCCTTTCATCATCTTGCTCCCTCGTGGTCCTGAGTCTGCATATGCCATTCAGTATGAGGCAGAAACTGTACATACATGTCGCATGATTCCACACTTTCAACCTCTTTCATGAAAAAAAAAAAAAAAAAAGCTTTGTGGTCGTCATCACCAACCATGTAGAGCCTCACATTGGAAGACTGTTAGCCCCGTTTAACTTAACAAGGATGCACTTTTAGCAAGAAATAAGCTCAGTTTCAGCTCACTGATCCACGGCTTTCTTTTTTTTCTGCTACCGCAGGTAATAAACATTGCTTATCCTGTTCTACAGTATCAACAAGCCCGAAGAAGCAGCCTTCCCTATGGTAATGCTGCCTCTGAAGAAAGAGACCCCTATTATAGCCATTGTCAGCTGTGCCTGTGATACTATTGCCATAACCCTCCCCATAATGACTCCATGTATCACTGGTAATCTAGTCTTTAGGATTCTGTCCCCTTGGAACAGAGAGAGGGCTTGGAGGAGGGGGCAGGTGGGGAGGAGGGGTACTGAGGGGGGACAGAGGTCTGCAGAGTCTGGGAGTGGGCGCCGGGACACCGGCGCAGGCCTACATTCTCTCAATGATTTTATTTCTCTCCCCTCTGCGACCGAGCCATGCTAATAGAGGCCATTTATAATGGTCACCGGCTACTGCTACCGCCGCTGCAGCAGCAACCGAGCATAGCGGGTCTGAGACGCACAGTTAGCACACAAGGGGCAGCCTTCGAGCTCGCGCCCCGCTACAATTACACGTACATACAATCCGTCCGGTTGGACTGTATGTAAAAATGTGCGGCTGATTGTGAAGTGTGAAGTCGTGGTCGCATCATCCTATCAACATGATTGTTGTCCTCGTCAACACAACCGTCAGCAACTTTGTTTTTCTCTCTCAGTGAGGGGTTGGATGGAACATCATTTCTTCTTGTACCTTTGCTGGTCATGGATGAACAACATGCAGGGCTCGGTCAGTTGGCGTTGCAGAGCCTGAGAGTTAGGCTCAAAGGTTGCTCACGCGTCATTGTTTTGGGCTCAGGGTTGACTTGGTGAGAGATGTAAACAAAGTCTCACAATTTGTTTGCTCTAAGGGGGACAAAAAAAAAAAATTTTACTCAAACAGTAAAAGACGATGCCCATATTTTGGAACATAATAGTGGCCGTATGTATCTTATCTATACTGCAGATGCGTTATGATACAGAAACTTGCTCATGAAGGGCATTGCATCTCTCTAATCGCCTATATTTGGACATTTTAGCCTCTTTTAATGAATATTTCAGAGAAGAAGGCTCACAACAGATTATCGGGCGTATCGTGTTTTGGTAAAACCAGAAAGTCACGACGCCAAAAAACATGAAAGACTCATGCTGTGTTTTATTGCAGGCAATTAGATGTTGCAGGCTACCATTAGAGAAGCACCATCTGCAGAAAGGAGGATAAAACCAAATTTGCCTTCGAACAAAAAAGAAACTGTGAGCGTGCATGCGAGCGTGTGCGTGCGCGCCTGCGTTTTGTCCTGCAGGTCTGCGTTAATGCAGCACGCGTACCGGACGAAAAATTTCACTCCAGTTGCATCATCCTCTCTGCGGGATCTTTCTCTATCTCCTCTTGCATTTGCTTTGGGGATTCTTGTGTGTGCGTGCGTGGACTCCTTCCAGAATACGACACTCAGCTTCTCTTACAATGCGCGCTCAGACTCCACTTTGTGTCCTGTTTCGACTAAGATGCATCGCCATCGATTTGGGGTGTTTTTGTCGGGAGCACTGCAACATGTGTCACAGAGGACGGCGCTACTTACAAAAGTACACTTAGCCGGCAGCGCCACCCTGCTCTCACCAGGCACACTGTGGAACGACTCAGAAGTGTCAAACCACAACAACAACAACGACAACAAATAAAGGGCGGAGCAGTAAGAGGAAATACAGTGAACCTAATTTGTAAAGGAGGAGAAGGTGCCTCAGTTGTCTGTTATTGTTGCAGGGGAACTGCGAGATGGCCGAGCGGGGAGCCGCTTGCTCGTGTGTCGCAATGAGCAGTTGAAGAGGAAGGCAAAGAATGGCGCTAGTGCACATATTAGCATGCTAATGGCACGAGTGGAACCGTGAAGCCTGTCACGAAAACCAGTCCTACATATACTTTCTGACCTCGGCGCTCCTCACATTAAAACTAAAAATAAGAGGGGGATAACGCAAAGGAATGGCCGGGCTGAGAAAGAGCAAGTTAGTTTCTAGATAGCGTATGCAAAACTAGCGAAACACTCGGGAAAGCGTAGGCGTCCGCCAAGGTTGCGAAATCCTTGACCATCTGAACTGTTTGAGTGAAATATATGCAACGCCAAATGGTTCCAATCTGCAACAGCGTCATCTAATTGCGCTGGTTTGTCGCTGCCCCTCTTGGCCCTGCTGCAAGTAGAATGTAATGTGGGGGGACGGGGGGGATATATCTAAATAGATTCCTCTCGCTATCTCATTGATAACTTTGGGGTTTTGTTCAGACCTCCCATTCAAAAGGTTTCTAGCCATCTCTAGTTGTGCTAGCCAGAAGAAATTTGACTTTTTTTGATTTCGTCTCATAAAATGTCGACCAAGGATATGGATCACGTAACAAAACAGTTTGACGAACAATGCTACTTTTTCCCCCAAGTTGTCCATTTGTTCATAATTTGATCCAATTGGTTTGTTTTTCATTATGAAAAGGTGAATAACGGGCCAGAATAGATCAGCCAAGCCAGACCAAATTGGAAAAAAAGTCATGTTCATGTTCAGTTATAATTTTCAAACTGCACAGATGCTTTTATTTTTGGGGCTGCATTTATTGCAGAGTGGGTGACACTTTTTACATCGCTGACATAATCAAAGTATTCCTGCATTAAGAAAGAAACAAAACGAGCACACCGTTCCAGGAAACGGGACCTTGAACGTCGTTACCTTCACTGTGGTGAGGCAGAATGAAGACTGAATGGCCACAAGTTGACGCTTTTGACGTGCGTCTCTTTGAGAATTCAATTCCCTAATGACATTATCTTGGGGAGCCACTTCATTCAGCCACAGAAAACATTTAACGCAAAGAGTTCAGAGATCGCACGGTGTCCTAATGTATACTTGTGCATTAGTGTGTACTTAATGTCTCGACTTGGCAAAGGCACGGCTCTCGGTGGATGGCGGTTCTGACCCGTGGAGAAAAGCAGATGCTGATCGACACAACTAGATACAGTACTGTTTTTTTGGGCTGGTTTATTATTTTTGTGTAGCCTACTATGCAAACGTTACACATTTAGTTTATGCTCAACTAATCGCCCGGAGCGGTTTTAAAATGAAATCAGTGTTTCATCAACATTTGGCTTTTTGTATTCCATATGCTTCCCAGTCTTGCTTTCCTCATGTTGTGCTCGTTGCCTTGGTTGAAGTTTTTAATAGATGGAGTCAAAACTTTTTGCTCCTTGGGCTTTGAAATAGGTTCCATTTCCCAATCTCTTGCATCACCATCTTTGTGTTATCTTTGAACAAATTGACACCGTGGGTAGTTATTTGATTTTATTAATTTTTTTTGTCCCTCTTCTTTAATCAATTTTTGTGCTCTGCCTGTCTGCACTACTACTGGCCGGTGGTTAAAATGGCGTGTGCAAAACTTTTATTTTTGTGCTGCATCTTTGTTCAGTGTGGTTTCATTTCTTTATTGCCACTAGCATGATCATGTGTCGGGGATAAAGAGTGGAAACAAGAGTATTTAAATAGCTTTAGATGATTAGGATTATCCCAAACTTTTTTTTTCTTCCATCAAAATACGTTCCGCAGCTCTTACAATAACAAATATTATGGAATGTGTCACCGTTTGTGTGTTTATGGATTTTTTTTTTTTTTTTTTTACCCTGAACACTTATCATATTTCCTCCTCCCCCTTTTGTCTATGTATATGCTCCAAATGTATGCGTGATTATACCGCGGACAATAGAACCGCGCGGGCTTCCCATTTAAAGAGGAATGCTCAATTGCGAGCGTCTATGTTTAACAGTAATATGAATATTTAACGTGCGAGCGCAGATGGAGCCCTCACTATGCACATGAATTTAGCCCTCTGCTGCAGCCCTGCACTGCAGAAAGCTTTGCATGAGGAAATAGCAGCATGACGCAGCAGTATTATGAAAAATAGACCTTAATTTTGTCACCGCTAACAGTGTCGGTGGCCCATTAATTCACGTCCGCCGCGCAATCATTCCAGTTGTGCTTTCTGCCCCCGCGTATCATGTATTTGTTTGGAACTTTATCGAATGACTCTTTGACTGTTTTGATGATCAATTATTTCACATCATTGTGAAAAGAGTGATCATTTCCAGAAAGCCGAGTCGGTGTTTATTCTCCAGGAAACGGCAAATCGTAACTCAGAGTGGCATATCCGGAGCCCTGTCAGCCGGATTCACAAGAATAGGGATTACTTCAGGCTTGTACTCTTTTTCTCCTGGACAGAACGCATGTCGCTGATCTCCGTGCATGTGCAACGTGTCGAACCAGACTTTTATTTGGCCCTCTGTGGATTTGCAGTTTGTATCTCCCATCCTCCGTGGCTACGCGGAACGCAAAAGCGGCCAGATTTGAGACTTTTTTTTTTTTCTGTAACCATCTGCCTTCATGCTTATTTCATGCGTCCAATTAAAAATGCACTACGTAGACTTGTAAGAGGAAGGTGGGCAGGAGGGTTAGGTCTTTCCAAAGATCCCACTCCATTATTCAAAACCAAGGCCGATTCAGGGAAAATGGTCGTAGGTAAGTTTTCCAGCGCTTAAATTTCACGTCATAAACTCTATCCTCGAAATTCACACAGCAGGCACTTGTACGATGTCAAACTAACTATTGTAAAAGAAAGATAGGGCAAGCCCAAATGGCAAAATGTCATATGGTGCTTAGTCCATCGATGTTGACAGCCGTGCATCATTTTTTGGGGAGTTTTTGTGGCACGTGTGATCCGGACCCTAGCTAGGTGAATGGTGCTAGAAACTCATTGGCTCCTTTCTTATAATATAGTTCCTTTTTATGGGCTGTCTCACTCACTGCGAGTGAGACCACGTTGCAGATTCAGACTCCCAGAGTCAGCATCCTTCATTTAAAATATGACTTCTCTTGAGCAGATGCGAGAAGAACATCTGACGCTAGCAACTCGGAGCAGCTTTGCAATTCTTTCCTTTCATAACGACTGTAAATTTCCTCACGAGAAATGTGTGACGTTTGGCGCGGCGCGAAGGAATGAGCCAGAGCGCCGGGTGCTTATTTTAAATGTTCTCCTTCGCAACCATACCATTTGCCTCCAAAATTGGGCGTTTTGCAGATCAGGTATCATCGTTCCAACCATATTGGCATCCCATTCAGGGAAGATACGTTAGGCCCTTATCCTATTATGCTGGTTGGAGAGCAGATAGAGCAAAAGACATCATTGCAGAGGGAGATGGTGCAAGAGCGCGTAAAAAACGACACGGAGCTCAAAAACGGAGGGAGATGTTGAAACCGGGGTGATGTAAGCGAACGCGTGAAAGAGGTGGAGGGAGATCCACGGCGGAGAGGAGAGGAGAGGCGCACACAAAGACAAGAGCATCAAAAGGCAGACGGTCGCGTGGAAAGGGAGGATATTGTGAAAAGAGGTGCAGCCCACACCGGGGAGATTGGACAATGTGAGCGCAAGGCGGAGGCGGGATAGGAGTGGGGAAAGACTGTGAGGAGGAGGAGGAGGAAAAGAGTTAGAAGATGGAGGGAGTCCCAGAGACAGATGTGGCCCTCGCCGGCCCCAGCTGATTGATAGCTTCTGGCCTACTTCCATGCCAGGCTTTGACCTCTCTGCCCTCTGCTGTAATTTATAAGGGTGAGTTTTGCCAGATTTAAGTGCTACACTCTCTGGCCATCGTGGGCCAAGAAAGGAGAATGACCTTCTTTGGAAGAGAGCTGCATTCGACCCCCGTCGCTCTCAGACACCCCAGGAGCAAAGTGTGCCCTCCATATTAGCCGGGATCTTACACGAATCATTAAGCAGCACCCCTTTGCTCATTTTTAGCTCGATGAAGATTTGGCTGAAGTTTGAACATCGGCGAGAATCGAATAAGAAATGACGTTGCATTTTTCGGGAACGGGCGGGCTCTAAAATCCGCAAGTGTTCATATACGTTTGAGGTTCGCGGTCGGAATTACGATTCATCATCATTCACAGACCGCATCCTCGCATGAGTTTCCTGGGGTGTGTTCAGTCCAGGCTTTCTTGCATCGGGTCGCAGCTTGAAAGGAAATGACATGAAATTTCATGGCGCGCAATTGTGTGAAAAGAAACAAGGTCTTCTATTATCTGCATTTCCCCTCTGGCGGAGCTCACCTGGTTGGCTGGTGAGTGGGCTCAGCTGGGTTTGGTGCTTGACCATTCGGTGTGCTTCAGCGATGCACAGCTCAGTCAGGGAAGGAATCTGGACAGAAAGCCGTCAGCAAATTATAAGGGATTTGCAATTTAATGGTTGCTGAGATCGCTGCCTTTTCTCTGCACAGGTTCCCCAATGAGACGGACGGAGTCCATTAGTTTGGTTCTTTAATCACAG
This sequence comes from Hippocampus comes, assembly GCF_001891065.2. NCBI lineage: Eukaryota > Metazoa > Chordata > Actinopteri > Syngnathiformes > Syngnathidae > Hippocampus > Hippocampus comes. The sequence continues at coordinate 1,108,565 of NW_017805625.1, read as the reverse complement.
AACAGGAGATGGGAATCCTGGTCATCCACTTCCAACCCTCCACTTGCTGTGGAATGAGTTCATGGAATTTATAGATAGAAATAGAGGTGTGTGTGTGTGTGTGTGTGTGTGTGTGTGTGTTTGCATCCACATGAGTCCGTGAACATTCATTATTTGATAAACATGGCTTCCCCCCGGAGCACAATTTGTGTGTGTTTGTGAGGAAGAGAGTCGGGGGGGTGGGGTGGGGGGGGGGGGGTGAGCTTCCTTTGCAGCTTATTCATCAATAATATGTAGACGCACACACTCTCATCGAGCACCGCAAGAAAAATGATAAATATGGCTTCCAGCATCACGTTTCAAAATATTACGACCACAACCGCTCAAATTGAAAAAGAGATCATATGCCCCACAAGAAAAGGACCATGATGCTCCAAGTTATACAATATAATAAAATGATGGCATACATTTTTTTTGTTTTGTTTTTTTTCAAGCAACTCAATAAGAATGTATTGTAACTTTTGCACCAGCGGCTCTTCCTACAGATTTTACTTTGAGTTGAGCAATTTAAAAAAAAAAAAAAAAAAATTTAAAATAATACTGAGAATTAGATTTGCATTTGTTCATTTTTTTTTTCGCAATATAGTTTCCTATCTCGCCCCATGTGGGATTCGTGTGGCTTTGTTTAATGTGTGCTGCGCATGGTTCTAGACCTTCTCCATTTGTAAGGTGCCTTGAGATCTTGTCTGTCGTGAATCGGAACGAAATAATACACCTGACTTGACTTCATTGACAAAAGCACAGTTTGATGCTGAAAGAGGTCCAGCCAACGTAAAACTGAACGCATTGCTCTGTTGAAACAGAATTTGTAAAGTTTTGTTCAGGCACTGCAGAGGAATTTAATTTCAGCACAATGTTGGGCAATACAAGCGCTATCTCACAAAACGGTGAATGCTTGCGAAGGCAGCAAACGCTGAATTTGTCGATTATTCCGATGATGGCGAAAATCAGGGGATTGCCTCTCTCTTTTGTGACATTGAGCAACTTTTGGCGACGCTTCGGGACAAAGCGTGGATGTTTGGGAACGTGTTTACCAAAGACAGTATTAGCGATTATTTGTGACAGTCTTGTGAAGCTCAGCATCTATTTGCCACTCCTTTGCCACCATTTCATCCAAACAGGGGGTGCTCCTTATCGCCTTCCTCCTCTTTGCTTTATTTCCCGTGGCCTGATGACCCACGTGGAGAACGGAAGCTGATGCTGTATCTCACTGCGCGCCGAATGCTTTTGAATGCTCCGCACGAATGAGTCGATACATCGGAACCGCGGTCCCGTGGTCTCCTTTGCTCACGCGTCTTATCGACCACTTCCAAATGCGTACGGCGCTTTATCTTTAAGACTTATACCTGCCTGCTCTGGGATCAGAAGACACTTCATATGCTGTGTAACGCGAATAATTTAACTTGGTGTGTTGGTAAATTCTGAAGTGGTTTCAGGAATGGCTGGCGGATGGTTTGTTGGTTTTGCGACATTGTAGAGGACGGATGTTACTCTGTAGGTATATGGAAAATGGCTGAATGTCTTTCATGTGTCCTTCCTATATGGCGAGTGACAACCGGTCCACGTTAGCTTTGCAAACATCCTAATTGTGTTAAATGGGGTAAAGGGGGGCGGGGGAAGATTAAAATCCATTAAAGTGTTCTGTGAGGGTATGTTATTCCCGGGATGGTGCTTTTGTTCACGTTGGCAAGGCAGAGTTTCTCCTTGAAACCCCACAAAAGTTGTCATTGTGTCTACCTAAAACGTGGTTGCCGTCGCTGGCTCTTGCTCTTTTATTCACTGTCACACTCGCTTTTGCTCCTCTTTGCATTTTCTTTTTGTGATTTGCCTCTCTCCATCCTTCTTACTGTCTTTGTGTGTCACTCCCATTTTCTCTCTGTCTATCGCTCGCCTGCATTCCCTTTGTAGCCCTGTTTCTCTCTCTCTCTCTCTCTCTCTCTCTCTCTCTCTCTCTCTGTGTCTCTCGCTCTCTGTCTGTCTCAGCGTCAGATAAGCTCACTGGGGGAGACTTTAGAGGACTCTCCATCTGTGTATAAATAGCTCTGGATGAATTATTGAGGGACCTGGGGTTGCTAATAATCCCGCAGGACCCATCTGACAATGACATAGAAGATGGAGGGAAAACAATTACGCAGGAGTTCTCCTTCAGAAGAGAGAGAACGGGTGAGGGAGGGAGGGAGGGAGGGACGGGAGGAAGCCGGTGGCCTCTGGGAGCCTCCTCGCGGGGCCCAACATCTTGGCTAATAAACCCAATTAAATCTCCGGAATCAATCGGGGCCCCCCGGGCATCGTCGCTCTTCCTCCCCCGGACGGCGTGGAACAACAGGAAGTGTAATGATTCATGTTCCCCCTCCTGCGTTCAGATCGTCCTCTCATCTCCAGCTTTTGCACGTTGGCAAGGAGGACGGGACGGGACAGGACGGGATGTCCGCCGAGGCAGGATAATAGGACGGGGGAAAGGGAAGGAGAAGACGGGCGAGCCGAGTGGAGAGGCGCACAGAAGAATATTAATGGGAGTGTTTATCCTGTAAGTGTTTTACCCAGGGGACAAGACATGGGAGCGCTCCCGTGCCCCAGACTTTACGTCCTCCCTGACACATCTGATTCCTCCGCAGACCGACTTTTGAGTAATGGGCCCGACCCCTCGACATGTGTTCCCGACTTATAGCGTACATCCATCTGTTCAACTGCCTCTAATTGGGTCAGAGATGGGAATTTACATTTTAATGTCATATTATGAAGGAGGCTAGAAAGAAAACACTTCTTTTATCACTTGAGTTTGTATGGTTTCACAGCACGAGGTGTTTACAAGCAGCACGGCGGAATCGTGGTTGGCATACCAGAAGCTTGCCTGTTCGTCCTATGCTTGCGTGGCTTTGCCTCTCATTTCCCAAACATGTTTCTTCGGTTCACTGAAGTGTGAAGATGGAAGTGTAAGTTTTGTTTGTCTAAATGGTTGCTTTCCGGCCATGTGGCAATAGCTTTAGAATGCCCATTACTGCCCCCTATAGGACTGGAGTGGACATCCATCAATCCATTCTTCCATCCATCCATCCATTGTCTATTGCGCTTTATCCTCACAAGGGTCGCAGGGCATGCTGCATCCCATCCCAGCTGTCTTCGAACAGTAGGCGGGGTACACCCTGAACAGTTTGGCAGCCAATCGCAGGGCACACGTCGACAAACAACCATTCGCGCTCACAATCACCATTAACCTGCCGTGCATGGTTTTGCTATGTGGGAGGAAACCGGAGTACCCGGAGAAAACCCACGCAGGAAGACCGGAGCCGGAATCAAACCCTGCACCTCTGCACTGTGAGGCGGACATGCTAACCAGTCGACAACCGTGCTAGATATAGATATAGATAGATCTTCCAATAGATCCCATCAGAGTATAATGAAATCTACTGTAAAAAAAATATTGCTCCAAACTGATTTTGTATCATAACTGTTATGTATTGTAATTGACCTATTATCATCCCATTTTAGCAGACTCAGGCCATAGGGGGAGCAAAAATATGGCACGCTAGAAGGTGTCAAAGTCCAGGCTGAGTCATCTCTTTAGTTAAGCAGTTTCTTGAATGAGACAATTGGGGCCATTCCAAAAAAAAAAAAAAAAAACGTACATTGACAAAAGCAGCTTTACCGGGCAAACGCTGGAGTCATATAGCTTGCCATCCTTCAGTGACTTTCCAGTATAAAAGCACATTTGTCATACCGTCCTATAAAGCATTTGGTCTGCGCGAGAGAAGCAATTGATGTGCATCGGTGATCGTAATAAAACAGTTTGATGTAATGGAATTAGTCCACTTACATACATGGCATGCAACTTAATAAGTGCGTTTATAATAAACAGACATCCTTGCTTGCACACTCCCTCCCTGGCTCATAAAACTCACATAGCTTGACCGTGGGGTGAGCGACAAGTCAGACAACAAAAGAAGCTTGTGAAATGTGCGCAAACGGCAAGGAAAATTCATCTTGTGTCATTTCCAGCAATCTTCGAATGACACAAAATGTCTTCGTCACGCATCTGATTTGAATTTTGTTGCATGAAATTATTGCTTTATATATATTGGTAAAATGCCCCTTGCGATTGTCTGGCGGCCAGTCCAGGGTGTCCCCCGCCTACTGTCCGAAGACAGCTGGGATAGGCTCCAGCGCCCCCCCACGACCCTTGTGAGGATAAAGCGAATGGGAAAATGGATGGATGGATGGATAAAATGTGCTAAATTTTGCGCCCCGTTGTCGGTCATGCAAACAGTACATAATGCATATCGTGTAACCAAAGTCATTTGAGGTCTCAATCCCTGCATGAGTCAACATCAGAACTATGTCATTCATTGTTCCGTGTTTAGACTGTGCTATTTTTAGTCCTCCTCGATCCCAGCAGGCCTATTGGCGAAATCGTCTCCAAGTCGGAAGATGATTCATTTCTGAGAAGGCAAAGACAGATGTGATCAGTAGAACGTTCCTGTGGGAAATACTAAACAGCTTTAATGAGTTTGGCAGAAAAAACTAGAAAAGCCCACCAATCTCCATTTCCTATCTGCACTGCAATTGCTTCACCGTTCAGTGGTGGCCACGTACGGTATAACAAGGTGAGGAGGGGTGGGGGGTGGGGGGGGGTTCACCTGAGGAGTCGTTGGGAATTTAATTATTCATAGAATGGGAAGCTAAAATTGGGTCACTCAAACATTTGCTGACAAAATGGCTGAGGTAAGAGTTGACAATTTGTGCGGCCTGGATATTTGGGACGGACACACGCACGCGCGTGTTTGTCTTGAGGAGCCAAGCTTTGTGTGTATTGTCGCACTTTACAACGTGGGGGTGCGCACCTCACATACACTCAAGTCCATTTTGTGTGTTTTCTCTTTGCAACCCTCACTGGACGAGCACCAGAGGAGAAAGGGGGAGTGAATGGCTTTAAGTTGGCGGTGTGCGTGCGTGTGTGTGTGAGTGTGTGTGTGTTTGACACTATCCTAATGATGCATTTTCTAGTCCATTGATTCCGAGGCTCTGCTCTCCAGTAAATCCTTCACATGCAACACATTAAAGCTCGCCCTTTTTCCTCCTTCGCCAATCGATTAGCACAGCTTAGAGACAGCCTCGCTGGGAAGCAGGGCGAGAGATGCCACTTGTTATCTTCAGGGACACACACACGCACACATACACGCACCATTTCAAGGGTCTTTTTCTGTCAGTGCGAGTTTGCCATGGTTTATTTACGGGCAGCTTCCTGCCTACAGTTTTTGATAGAGCAGGTTGGATTTATTATTATTATTATATTTTTTTATGGCGTATTTTCAAGGGTGATCCTGTAAAAATTGGGTGAAAATCCACGGCGATGTCATGATAATGTATCATCCTGGATGCAGGGGTCAAAAGCCGTCATGATGAAAATTTAAATAGATGTGATCCAGAATGTGTGCGCTTGACAGGCATTTAAGCTTAACATGTCATTGCAAAATCGAACCCGAAAATGATTTGGATCTTTAACGATAACACGCTATGAAGCCATTCGCTCAATGACATCTTACTCTTATGTGCCGATATTGTTATAGCAACGGTAATTGGTAGTGTGCTGGTTCCCATATCTGAAGCCGGAATCTGTTCTCGCGCTGCCTTGTGATTGCCTGGCAACCCATCCAGGGTCTCGCTTTCCCCACTTAATTAGCTGGCCCTGACTGGACAGAATTTGGATGAATTGGGAATATTCGGTTTGAGGCAATCCGTTGTTTTAAACTCAATTTTACATTACTAGCCTACAGTATAGATTTTGATATGAGCGTCAATGTAGATGTCTAAATATGTATGTATATTTCGGCAGTACATTTCTTCAATCGGTCACAAGTACGTACGGATTAACCACGCTCGAACGAGAATACATATTAACTCTTTGAAGGACAGCGGTTACTACAGTGGACAGTTTATCGTGTTAAAGGGTGCATGAAAGGGTGAAAAAAAAAATCACCTCTATCTGGTTTACAAGTGAATTGCTTCCCTCTGTTGCTACCTCTCTTCGATTTGGACACATGCATACACAAAAAAAAAAAAAAAAAAATACTCACACAGTAGAACTAGGCCACTCCTGTGAAGGATTACAGAGTCTTAAATGCACTGAATGGGACATCAGCTCCTTGGACAAACTATTACTTCCTATTAAGCGGCTGCTAGCTACCTTTAAGCTAATTAAATAGCCATTTCACGGTGATATTTACAAGGAGAATCCTGACCTTTTAAAACCACCAGACCAAATAGAAGATTGCATACAAAATGGTAACATTCAGGAAGGAAGAGAGAGAGGGAGAGATGGAAGAATTTGTCTGAATGCTGATTGATTTCCCACTGATGGCTTTTTGGGCTTTGATTTCCCAAAAAAAAAAAAAAAAAAAAAACAAGCTAACAAAGTAAAACATGATGAATTATCTCCCATTTTTAATATGCTTATATTTATATTTGATATTTGATATTCATATTTATTGACATACTTTTTGTTTTCTACTTTGTCCATTTCAGAATTTTGTTGCTGTAAATTGGGAATTTCTCCGTTGTGAGACAAATAAAATTTTTCTTATTCTGTCTTATTATTATTATTATTATTATTATTATGGCAGATGTGCGCACGTTGCTCGGAGTTTCACCCATCACCCGCATAATAAGATTCGGTCTTTTGCCTTCGGTGTGGCTAAATTCTTTCTTGGAGCAATTTGCATACAGTCGCCTGATGGTGAGCTGCGACGCCATTCCATTTGACTATAAATGAATTCACCTCATGGTTCATAATACTGCCCCTTAATTCTGCCTGCCTCAGCTGAAATCATATCATATCTGAGGACCAGCGTTCATTAGTCATGGGAACAGCTCCTGAGTATCAAGCCGAGTTTTACACAATTAAAAAAGAAAAGAAAAAAAAGTAGTATGCTCTGAGCTGTAATTGAAGTTTTCTTTATTTGGACTCCCTATTCACACATAGCGTAGTGCGTCCCCAAGTTCATATTGCGGACTTTAAAGTTAGGTTTTATTGAATCAGCCTTTACAGCTGGCAATTTCAGATTTTCAGATGATACGGGGAGAAAGTCGGAAGGTTTTTGTCCCCTGGAATAGCCTCTATCCACTATCTATTCAGCATTGTGAGTAATGATCTGAGGGGTCAGTGTAGGTGAAGGGGATATGACGAATCGCTGCTCACTTTATTGAATTACTATTCCTCACAGGGCTCGCTTGTTTTGTTTTTCAGTCTGACGTCAGATCCGAGCAAGGATATTCGACTCAAATACGTATGCACTTTTAATTAAAAATGTAACCTTAGCACTTTCTGCATTACCGCAATCAGTTTCCGTTCGGTGTTGCTTGGTGTGCGACCAAGGTGCGTGCGTGCGTACGTCCATGATTGTGTATGCAATTTAGGATTGGCCTAATTTTAGATTACCATATTTTCCGCACTTAAAGACGCACCTAAAAGCCTTCCATTTTCTTAAAAGCTCACAGTGCACCTTAAAATCCGATGCGCCTTGTGTATGGTCATTACGGTAATGTGTCAACCCCAAAATGGCTCCTTGCGAGAGACGTGCCTACAACGCAGAGTCTCATCAAACTTAAGGCTTTGCAGTTGAACACGGAAATAGAGCAGCGGCAAGAGAGTTCAACCATAACGAGTCAATGTTATAACTTGCTGTTGGTTAAGTGAACTGTGTCGCTGCTTTATTAAATAAATTTTACATCTGATCCTCGCTATATAAATCAGGGTGCAGTGTAGTGTAGTGTTCTGTTGGCATTTCCTTGAGCAAAGCTCCATCTAGTGGATGCATTGTAGATTGCATCTTATAACGCGGTGCGTCCAATAAATGAAAAAAAATTACCAGTGCGCCTTTTAGTGTGCAAAATACGGGAAATAATTTTACCGAATGTATAGTTTTTGCCGATTTGAATCAAATGCCGCGGTGCAGTGCCGTTTCTTCCCCATTGGAGTTTCCCGTCTGATGAACATTCTTTTGTGTCTCGCATCTACTAAGCAGTCCGTGGTCGACTCTTTGAAGAAAACAGACATGCAATGTCGAAATCTGCATCGACAGCCGGAAATTTGCCGACATCAAACGAAGTTCCGTGGCAAAGTTTTTGGAGGTGGAGATCGGCGGCCGCGCATCGGGGAGGTTCAGCTGCGCCGCGGATAAAGAGTTTAATGCTATTGACTCTTTTGAGGCTTTTACCAAGATGTTCTGAAATATTTAAATGATCACTGGGAGTTTCTCCCCCATCTGGAGCTGGGAATAAAAGGAGAGCGTGTCAGGAGGGAACTTTTTATGTCAGCCTTTTTTTTACAATGCCCGAATTAATGGGCACGAGATAATTAGAGACTTCTCAGCAATAACTTGTCCCTTAGCGTTCTGGTCTTGGGTGGCGCCGAGGCGGATCCGGACGGCCAAAAGTAATTCATGTGTCCAGTAACAGTGTGAAGCAGTAATTCAAAGAGGGATGCGCGGGGATTCATGTGGCTTAGAAGGCAATTGTCATTCCGGGGCTGAAATCCGCCCCGTAAAACCGATTTTATCAGCGTTCTATCACTTGAATGGACATACATTCAAATAAAAGTCGAAAGCAAACTTTCATATCAGCAGAAACATTACGCGCTGTCATGAATGTGCGACATATTCTCTGCTGGCAGGTGTGACTTTTCGGTGCCTGTCTCTCATGAGACGAGGTAGAAGTGTCCTATAATGGCTTTCTTTCAGTACAATATGTATTTTATTTGATAGAATGATTCAATTCCTGATCCGGGGACACCATCGGTCCCTTCTTTGCCATTCAAAAACATGCCTGCGGAAGGCGCATGACATTCTGAGCGATTATCGGCAAGTCCGCTGATGGCTGAGCAACTGGGAACCGTAAACATGCATTTTCTGTTGATTCACGTTTGAGCACATTCACTCACTTATATTGCTTGGTGTCCTCCTTCGGGTCGCAGGTACGGGCGTGATACGCCTTGGAACGGCAGTCAGTTCGACACACGGACAACCATTCGCATTTACTGAGCATGTATGAAGCGATCCTTGGTCAATCTCTTTGTCACCCCCTCGGTGGCGATGCCTCCCTTTGGGGTGTCTGCGCCAGTTGAGATAAGCAGCAAGTGTAGGACACAGGGGGAGGGTGTTCACAGAAGCTCGCTGATCTTATCTCCACTCTCCCCTTCTCTCCCGCTCCCATACCGAGCATCCCCTGCAGTTTGCCGCCACTTTCCCGCTCTGGTTTTTTCCCCCCCACCAGTCACCCCCTCGGTGGCGATGCCTCCCTTTGGGGTGTCTGCGCCAGTTGAGATAAGCAGCAAGTGTAGGACACAGGGGGAGGGTGTTCACAGAAGCTCGCTGATCTTATCTCCACTCTCCCCTTTCTCTCCCGCTCCCATACCGAGCATCCCCCGCAGTTTGCCGCCACTGTCCCGCTCTGGGTTTTTTTCCCCCCCTTTTTTTCGTTTTGCTTCTTTGCACTCTTTCTCCCCATTCCCGTTTTCACTCTCTGCTCTCTTCCTCTTTCCCTCGTAGACACACGCACACAACACGCATCCTCTCAGATCGCCTCTGCGCCGCAGTTGATTTGAATTTGAAGTGATGGGGAACCAAATTGGCAGCATTGACATCAGAAACAAACAGCGTCTCTCTTTCTCTCTCCTGGGCCAATATTGGTCTTAGTCAGATTTCGAAAAGCCCCCGCCAGCATCGGACTTGTGACAATGAGGATAAATTGAATGTTTGTTGACTGTCACTCTTTGTACAGTATATGTGAGACTCGATGAGCTGCTTTGCATTTCAGCACCTCAATGCGCATGGGAATAAAATGCAGTTGTGTCATTATGTATGTTTTACCTTCAAGTCTTTTGGATATGTGCCCCGTGCACAGATCTGTGATAAAGTTTTGTTTCTCACTGGCTTTGTTTGAATTACTTTGCCAATGTTCACGGAGAAAACTGAAAAGCAAAGTGTTAAAAAAAACACTTAAGACATCTCAGTTGATGTATTTTTACTTTCTAAAAGATTTTTTTAATTAACCTAATTGTATAGGTCACAGTTTTAATATCACAAAGCAGTAGTTGAACTGCAGTGCGTTGACATTTTTGGGACTGTTTAAAAAAAAACATTTAAGACATCTCAGTTGTTTATTTTTACTTTCTAAAAGATTTTTTTTAATTAACCTTATTGTATAGGTCACAGTTTTAATATCACAAAACAGTAGTTGAACTGCAGTGTGTCGACATTTTTGGGACAGCGTATACACTGTCATGACTTCCCTCCATTGACAACCCTCCCACATGCTCCAGTCGATCAGTTCTGTTGTATTGTCTCTTATTGTATTGTATTGTCTCTTGGATTTTTTTTTTCCAGATCTCACACAGTGCCCCCCCCCCCCCCCCCCCTTTCCCACGCGGCCCTGTTGGGGGCAGGAGCAGTTTGGGAGTTGTTCTTTTTCCCCTCTTCCTCTTCCTTGTTTTCCTTTTCTCATTTAAAGCGACTCCCTCGCTTGGTGTCACTGTCCTTTCATGTTTTTTTTTTTTTTTGGGGTGGGGGGTTGAAAACTGTACTGGTGACATGTGCATGAGAATAAATCCATTCCATATTCCATATCTGAACATAGTGAACATTAAGTTAGAATACATGCGAGTAAGTTAAGTGTCATCCGTGTGAAAAGGAGATTCATGCGTTTCCACGGGTACGGCACCTGCATGTTTGACTTAACACGACAGACCCAAAGAGGACAAGGAAGGAGCTGAGCTGTCAGAGGCCAGCTCCCATTTCGCCTAACGAGTGAGAGGCCTGTTAATTAAAAACACCAACAAGAGCAGCTGCCTTGTGCGTTATCATCAGTAAGACCTGAAGTTAAAAGACGAAGCCTCCCGAGGGGTGGCTGCGACTTCCACTTACACTATATGGAGTTGCCCATGACAACATGTTGCGTGCAACCAGGATGAGCGAGTCTGCTCAGTCCTTGACGGCCTAGAACAAAATCTTTCTTTTTTTAAGGATTTTTTTTGGTGTGTCTAGTTGAATCATGTCACCATCGCCTCCGGTGATGCCGCGTGTGGACATGTTTTATTCATTTGTCATCGCCATGAATCATTTCCCTAGATGTGGAGATTGACAGCCTGTCAGCCCTCTGATAGTAGCATGCTCCTCGCTGTCATGATGGGATGGCGAGGGAGAGGCTTCCACGTTCCCCACGGCTTCTTCTTCTGCCTCACCTCCCGCGTCTCCATCTTCATGTCAGCCCAGGTGCCAGCAAACCCGAGGATTGTGGGTCGTCTTGGAACAACATATGGAGTGAGAGTTGGACAAATGAAGAGTGGAAGAAAAGGGTGTGGGGGGGCGGTAGGGGGGGCTGTCAGGGAAAATGTCTATCTGTGTCACAGCAGCCAGAAGAGTGCGATGGGTGAATGGATAACTGGCAGCCGGCAAGCTCCGTCACATCTGACGTGTTTCTCGGGGCAGAGGAGCTCTCACGCGGCACATTGCGCAAATCTGCAAGCCAGCAGATATTTTGGCCTTCTTAATTTCTGCGTGCAGACTTGACGGCGCTCATGCGTATGAGAACGTCGCCTTTGTTCAGTTGCTGTTGTGTTGCGCTGCCGTCACGCACGGAATATTCCGCGTTCCTGATTGGAATAATGGCGACAGGCAGGGGCGCTCTGCGTTTCGGTTGTTTTTAGCTCTCGCTGAAGGTTGCTGGAGCACCCGCCTACGTCTGTCGCTTTCTCTTTGTCCCCGGCTCACGTTATATAATTACGTCTCTCTTTTGCTGTGTTTCAGGCTGTGCCTTCCTTACCTACTGTGCCAGGGAGTCAGCCCTGAAAGCCCAGAATGCATTGCACGAGCAGAAGACCCTTCCAGGGGTAAGTCCTACAGTACACGCGGAGCACAATGTCGCCCCGGAAGCAAAGAAAACGGACCACACATATCCAAGAGATGTTAGATTCGGGCCGGCACTTGTGTATTCGTTTTTTTTTTTTCCACATACAAATGCCTGACATTCATTTCAAATCAAAGGGGACTCACCATCTTTGCCACGCCTGTCACTTTGTGTTTATCACTGACTGTGCGGCAGACGCGAGCAGAGCCTCCCTTTCGCTTTCCGTCCTCTTGCTCTCCCTCTCTCGTCACTCTGACAATCACACACACACACATATAAACCCACGGGGAGAAACCGCACGCAGCATCACATCATAGGCCTACTATTTTTAGTTCCTTCCTCCAGTTTGTGTAAATGAGCGCGCTCCCGCGCGCGTGGGTTCGAAGCAGCCGCGTGTGGGCGAGCGTGCGAGGGGAAAAACAAGAGAGGGAGATGAGAAGCCGGCGGGTGCGTGGATGACGTCTATTTGTACATTAAAGCGCACGCTGTGCATCATGTGCATCGCCGATGCAGCACGTCTCCTCGACAGATGTTCATGGGCTGCAGATGTTCGCAGTCATGTACGACGCGCACCAACGCCGTCTCGTGTGAATGTTGAGCTGTCGCCGGTGCGTGTGACAGTAGAAGGGATTTTTGACACTGTCAAGGGAGGAGGGTGTTCATTTCAATGTGTGAGTGGGGACGGGGGTGCGAGGGGGGGGGGATAATATGCAGTATATCGTATTTTACTGTAGCATTGCACTGATTTTAAGATGCACAGTTTGATCGGAGTTTTGCATTCATCGCTGCAATTCATTTCTGCCATGTACAGTATGTGAATGCGGACTCGCGCGCGTGCATCTTTCTACGTACACATGCAAGTCAAGTTCATATGCCGGCGTGCAAACTTGCACACGTGCGTGTCAGGAAGTTTTGATGTGTCTCTGTCAGGCCCGGCTTGCTTTGCTGCGCTCGTTTTTTAATGACGCCTCTAGGGAAGCTGACAGTCGCCGTGTTGAGCGCATAGCCTTTGATGTGAGTGATTATGACATCACAGACGTGCAGCGAGAAGAGCGGAGGAGTGGGGCTCCGTGCTTTCTTTTTTTTTTTTTTTTCCCCCACTTCCCAGTGGCGGATTTTTCCGAAAGAAACAGAGAGGGAGAGACCGACATATACAGAGAGAGATTAAATATTTGGTCGAAACCAGAAGTTTTGTTTTTTTTGTTCACAAATCTGCTGTGACTGACGTTTTGTCATGCGTGCTACATAGCATATAAATGTTAGCGTAGATATACCTGTACGGTCATTTGCAATCAACTTGGCTCCAGAGGCAAATGCTAATGAGCAACGCTTTTGCCAGGAAAGGGTCACTCTCAATTTTGCAATTGATCGAGGACGAGCTTAAAATAAACAAGCGTATACCTTAAGAGAGGCCTGCTGCAGATCATCCAAGAGAAATGGAAGCAGGAAGAAGCTGAGTTTGCTGAAGACTTCAGGACCATTGGTTAAAAGGATCTACTGTTCATTAAACCTGTCAGTGGCACGGTGGATGACTGGCTAGCACGTTGTTTGGGTTTTTTTGTGGCATAATCCCCCCAAGCAAAATAATAAAAATTCTCATCGCCAAAAACCAAAAACATTCCCTCCTTGGTGAAAGTAATGAATTAGTCAAAAGCATTTAGCCAAAGAAGGGCAGAAGGAAATTTGATGGTGCTCACTCTTCCCTATTTTTCTTTTTTTACCCACCTTGTTTGTTTTCTCCGTCCCTCCAGTTTCCATCAATCCCTCCTCTCTCAAGCCAACACAACCCAAATCCTGCAAATGAAATCCCTTTCCACCCCCTAAAAGCTTCTTTCCCCTTCACTTCGCGTCCTGATGCGCTTTTTATCATCAAAGTTGCTTTCCCAACCTTTATATTTAAAAAGTTTTTCTGGGAGCCTTCTTTCTTTGGCTGCCAGGTGAGCTGGGAGTAAAGGGGATTAGACTACCTAGTGGAAATGGCCTGTAAGCATGGCTGTAGGCTGCTGCCGTAGCGCAGCACAAAGTACTGAAGGCTCCGCGTGCGAGTGTGTGTGCGTGCGCGCGCATGCGGTCGTTCATGCATGCACGCGTGGTGCCAGTTGAGACCGAAGGTAAATAAGCAACACAGAGTCAGTCACGGACTCAAGTTTGAAATCCCCTTCATCCATTTTCTCTCGTGTTTGTCCTCATTAGGGTCACCAGTGAGCTGAAGCCTTTCCCTGCTGACTTTAGGGCGGGAGGCGGGGCTCACCCCAAACTGCTTTTCAACCAAAATCTCAAGACGACGCGTGCACAAGCGTTCACCATTAGTCCATCTCGTTCCCAAGTTTGAATCCCATTCCGTTTGAATTTCAATGACGCTACTCGAAAGAACACATCGGCACAACTGTAATGGGGCGTCGGTTATTCTGGCAGGGAGATCTTTTTGCATCGTTGACCCATACAGACACGCAACCGTGTCACTTCATCAACATGGAATCTTTCATTTCGAGAACAGCAGAGCAAGCGTCGGTCTTGCCCCAATCATTTCACATTCAATTGTACTGCTAGATGTATGCTGATTTAAAAAGTCAATCCGATGCTCTGAAAGTGATTGACTTGCTTTTTAATTTCCCTGGAGATGCACAGGATAGATATGGTTCAGCACATACATTTACAACAAACAAGCATGCGGTGTATGGAAAGAAGAAAAAAAAAACAACAATACATAGCACTCAAAATCTTCTCATCCAGGCTCTGTGTAAAAGTGGGTTTAGCAAATTAACAAACGGGTCCACATGTTCAATCTGCGTGTTGCCATATTTGTGATCCCCTGATCCGGTTCCACAATTGGCCAACAGCGTTAAAACATGGATGATTATTATTGATTGATGGAGGCTTGCACGTGTGTAGGTCTGCATGTCGATGTGGGTCACTCACACGCACACACCGTGCGCCGTGCTATGGCAATCAAGATGATATTTTTCATTCTCAACGAATTTATGAGGCCACAACCACCCAATGCAGGGTTTAGGCCTCAAATTAACAGCACCAGAATTAACGTTCTCTCTTTCTGTAATGGCTAGCATGTTTCGGAGTGCCTTAAGTGCCTTAATCAAAACAATGTATTTTTTGCATTCCATGAATTTTCAAATCTTCAGTTTTACAAAAACCTTGTTGGAGGGGCAGGGAGGGGGGTGGCTTATCAACAGTACCGGTCTATAGTATAGTGTTGACATGAAGGAAGACAGAAATGAATTGTTAGGACGCTGTTTGCTCAATGAGCTCTAATTTGGATACAAAGGGCGAAGTCAGTTTAAAATTCTTCACTCCTGTTCAAAATGGTCAAACGTTGATTCTGGAAGGGTATCCATGTTTTGCATTCATTAGCAGAAACGCTCGTGAATCCGGCATTGACTCAAACACATTTGGGGAACTACTTTGGCTTCTTTCCACATTCCAAAGTTCACTTCATTAAAAATATGCGAACGTGAGTAGGATTGGCTCTTTGTCTAGATGTGCACTGCCACACCCCCGGCTCATTTCTGGGACAGGCTCCATCTTTCCAACAGTCCTAATAAGGATAAGTCGGAAATGGATGGAAGGATGGATAATAACACCCGTACCACAATCCCGCACATGTTACACAAAGAGGTGCGTGTGCTTGTGCTGCAACAAATACTTTGTGCATGGACACAATGCGGACCGCCGTTGCCAACATGACATGCACTCACTCACCCCCGCAAAGACTTCTCTTGTAACGGTAATACAAATCTCTTCACAAACACTTTCATTGAACAACCTGATACTCATGGAAAGAGAGTGCGGGGGGAGAGAAAGAGAGAGAGAGAGAGAGAGAGATTAATACACCGTCGATGGACTCATATTGTAACAGTGAGAAGAAAATATGGAACACTCTGAATCAATGCGTCATTTCAGAACACATACACACCCACATGCAATCAACGCGCGCCCGTAGAGCACATACACATGCCCGCTTCCAGCCCGGAGGCAAACAAATACCAACAAAAAAAGATGGGAAGGCAAATGAATAGCAGGCAAGAGGAAAAGGTTGATGAAGCCGAGTAGGAAGGAGCGGGAAGAGAGATGTTGGTGACGTGCCTCTGTAACCACTGATTGGTTTCTTCTTCCTCCGCCACAACACCTCCAACGGCACCACCCGAAGCAGCCTCTCTCCCAGAATGCCAGGGAAAGAAATCTATGACATTGATTGGCTCCTGTGACCCAGTTTCATGGCAACGTTGTCTCGATAAGTCCCCCCGCCCACTTTGGTCAATACCTGCCGGGCTCCCTGGGTGAAGTGGGCGAACTGAGTGGAGTTTTGGTGGTAACTGGAATGCAATTTTGCCCCAACCCCAACCAAGTGTGCAAAAATGACACCCTCCCTATCATTAATGTAAATTGGGGGCGCAGTGTGCAAGGGGTCATGGCGGCACGTCCACATGAAAAATGCCACAGGCCTCAAGAGCTAAATCATCCCCTCCCTCTCTCCCCGTCATCGCCGCATCAACTATTCGAATCGCCCTTCTCCGAAAGAAAACCATTTGCCTCACGCAAACGCTCCGATTAATGAAACTGCTCTTTGACAGAATGTGGTAGGAGTGATGCGAGAAAAGCGCCCAGCCAAAAACACAACACCGCCTTTTTGGCATCCATAAGGATGTGCGCTTTCTTAAGAACACACATCTTTATACAGCCAAAGACCTGATGGGCAATTTATTAGCAGTCAACAGTTAAGAGCGCTGCCAAGAGGGAATAAATAAACAATAGCCATGGTCCAAATAAAATCTGCGTTTTAAGAGGCGCACTATGCAGCGATGCGTTTCAGTGCTCCCATAAACTACAACGGAAGAGGAATTTCTCTTGCAAAGGCTAAAAAAAAAAAGGAAATCTATGAATTTTGCCATTTGGAAACCTTTCACTGTTTCAGGGAGTCTGTGCAAATTCACAGGAATTGAACTGGACAGTTCATCGAGAAGGAGGGTGCCCAACTCCGGTCCTGGAGCACCTGATCATTTGAATCAATCTGTGCAAATTCACAGGAATTGAACTGGACAGTTCGTCGAGAAGGAGGGTGCCCAACTCCTGGAGCACCTGATCATCTGAATCAGGTGTGTGAAAACGGAGACATCGAAAAACAGGCTGGATAGGGGCTCTCGAGGACCGGACTCAGGCACCCCTGCTCGAAAATAATGTTTCTGAATTTTATGCGAGCAGTGTTCTGATATATATATCATAGCATCCCCATTTCTTTGCGTTCACATCAAAAAGTTGAATTCAGGCAACCGGATTTGTTTGCCTGTTGAACGCGTTCCACCTTTGATCCCCAGAAAACTCGCTCAGTGGAGATAAAATGAGGTTTGCAAACCTTATTGGTGAAGTACAGTGAGTACAGTGAGTGTTTTTTCCAAGCAAGACTGTAAAAATAGAGACATTTGTGTGTTTTAAGTGGTCGAGTTAATGCTGCCTGAGTGGAGCTTCTTGCTAATGATTTTTAGACGCTGCTTCCCGGGAGTATCGGCAAGAGTCCGTGCTGCTGTCAATTCCTTCCTCCATTTCCACCTTCTGAAAGGCAGTCTTTGATTTCCTTCTTGTATCCGCTGGTGGGATCGCTCGTTCGACTTTCATGTCTCGTTATCATCTCGTCGAGCGCGGTCAGCTTTACCTTGTAGTCAAGAGTGTTGGGGATAATCCCGCCCGGGTTGGTAAAATTGTGATGTTGTCGTCCGTCTTTAGGAGCCTCCGCACTTTCTTCTCTTCGCTGAGGAAGGTTGGAGGGAGCTGCCGGCAGCTTCTCCCTCAGCTTCAAGGGGTTGTTCTTAATAGGCTGCTCCATTGCCGTAATTACGTTAGCCTTTCGGGGTCGTCAAAAAACTGGAAGCTTGCAAGTGAGCACACCCAGACACCCAAAAAAATAATGCAGAGGAAAGTTTTGAGTTCAGGGTGATCCTTCTTTAACATTTAAGAAGTCACGTGGATTCAACTTTTGCCGATTTCCACGACGACTACGAATCAGACAGACGTTAGCGTCAATTGTTCTTTGACGAGTGTGGCTAGCTTGTCTCGATGAAAGAGCAGAACGCATCGACGTAGAGATATTGTTGGGACAATGACTTTGTTCTGAAATCACACTGAAATGTTAGATTTATTTTTTTTACCTTAGGAGTGCTTGAGTTAAAAAAAAAAAAAGACATTTAAAAATGAATCCTATTTTTGCACTGGGTTAAAAAAAAATTCATTGATCATTTAGTATGTGTTGCACCTTCAAATGGGTTGTTGCGTATTTCACAAAGCCTTTAATTGATGAGATATTTTTTAATGTGATTCCACGACTACATTTGCATGCTCCACTTAAGTTAGATTTGAATACGTCCGAAAAGAAATGAACTTGCTTTCTTGGCATTAAATAGTGGATACTGTGTGTCATTCTGGAATTAATCACGATGAATTACGCTTGAGCTTGTGAACTTTTTTTTTTTTAATCTATTCATGTCCTTCATTTTGTAATTGTATATTTACGTTGAATAATGCATTAAAAAAAAAGCTTGGTTACCAATAGAAAGCACAGTACAGTACGGTGCAGTCCAGCAGTCCCGACTTCTAAAATTGCACAGCTAAACTTCAATGGAAGTTTCTGGAAACGTCCTGGAAATGTTGCAGCCCACTGAAAACCCCTTTTAATGACTAAAGTTCATGACAGTATGCGATCAAGTCCGGAGTTGGATCCGTTATTGCTGAAAAGTAAATCACGCTTCAAACTTGCACCTGCAGACGGAAATTAAAAAAAAATAAAATACAACTCTGAAATAACGCTGTGAATGGATCATATTTTTAACTCTGCCCATCATCAGCTACAGGGCATTCTGGATTGCCCGCTCATTGGTTTTTTGGGGGGTTTATTTATAAGTTTATTTGTGGTGATTTGTCGTGAGCAGAAGGGGAACAAATCCTGAAAGCCAAAATCTTATCACTGGTGAAATTTTGTTTGAGTAGCCATTTTACATCAATTGATTTGGCATCAGTGACAATAATCTGTTGCTTCATTGTTTTTTGTTTTTTGTTTTCTTGCTCCACCGCCTGCACGTTATCACCACACAACTCGCATTTCTGAGGCCAAGAAAGTGTGATGGCTTGTGGCGCTTTTACCATCCACCATATGCGGCGATTTCTTTTTGGTTCAACCCTCCGACGCGGGCCGGGGACCGATGGAAGCGATGCCATCCAAGCGACAAAGATGACCGCGGTTGTCGAGTAGACGCCGTCTTCTGTCATCTCGCGTCTGAATGACCTCATTACGGTGGCGCTTTAGGCCCGGTGTTACAACCTCCCATTACCAAGTGGAGTTTGAGCAGATTGTAATGAGAAAAAATGAAGAAAGAGTCATCCGTCTCGAGGCGCCGCTTCTTTTTACAGTGTAGTCCGGTGGTACGACTCATTTCAAAAGTGCTGCATTGTAGCCTTTGGGGTCTATAGATTGATCACCCCGATGCGACATTAGACACCTTTACGTTACCGGGTCATATTACAGTGTGTGTAATGATATCATCGAGGCGGTTTGTTTAATCTCATTAGGAGAGGGAAATGGGCAGTGTGGCTGTGGACTCCCCAGCGTCAGTTCCAAATGAACAATTTACGTGCGCTTTCTTCTATAGGGACACGTCTCTACTGCCATTGCATGTTTTTAATTTTTCAATATGGCCACTAAGGATAATTTTAAATACCGTACATATACCACACATGGTTTCTGGTATTAAATGCACACGGGGTAGGCTCTCATCCAAATGAATGAATGATGTCACAAATTGAGTGAATGGGGGAAAAAAATGGAGGCACATCTTGCCTCCTCATTTGTCAACAAGGCAGAGCTCGGAAAGTTCATTTATGCCGCTTGTTTATTTGCAGCTTGTTGTCCTTTGCATCCGCATCTCTCTTTATCAGCCGCATTACCCTCCAGTAAGTTTAGTTTTTTTTTTCCTTCAGTTTACAAATGGGGGATTGAAAGAGAATGCCATTGTTATTCGTGGTAAATTAAAGTTCACGGAGAGTTGTTGACTACTGGCCTTTTTCCTCAAGAATAGCATAAATAATTAAAATGCAATTCTCTTGAATGTACCTTATTGAGACAATGAACATTAGGCATCTCCTGTTTAGGCAAAATTGCTTTATAGACTTTTAGAGGAAAGCAGATCAAGTGGTTTTTAATCTGATTATAATGTTGCTTTCTACCACAATTTGCTTTGCTTAGGCATTCAAAAGTCAATTGCGATGCTTTTTAAGCGCTACGCTCAACAGTGACGACAAAAATGCTGTTCCGGTTTGAGCAAGGGCTTCAGTAATGAGAGCCACGGAAAAGAAAAATGATTGTGTCAGCTTCAAGAAAAATGACAATTATCATCTATTGTGCAGGGGTGTTTTTTTCTGCCTTCTTTAACCGTAACAGTCATGGCAGACATTCTTCCAATTACACACAACTAAACTCCTCTTAGTGAGCTGCACTTCCTTTGGAAGAGGCCTGTCTCGTGCTGGAACAGAAACCAACCATGACCGTACACCTTGGAGTAAAAGGCGGGAGAATTCAGCCCCTGTCTCTTTATCCCACATGATTGAGTCGATGAATGGCGCGCGGAACAGAACAAGATGCAAACAAACTCGAGTATCCGGTCGAACAAAAGTCACGTCATTTTGTTTCTCCCGTTTCTGACACTCAGAAATCTCACCCAAAAAGCGGAGTCAAAGCAAGATCACAAAGGGAAGCTGCTTTGGATAAGGCGGAGGACACACGATAGCTGCGGTGTCAAACTCATTTTTGTCCCGCGCCAGATTTTAATTCTAGTGTCCTTTGGAGGACGTTTTGGCTGAAACCATTTAAATAAGTCATGAATAACAGTTTATTCACCGATTGTTGAAGTTACTGTAATGAGGGGTTTGGTAACAAGAAAATGCTTACAGTATCACTCTTATTTATTACAAATGAGAATTTGAAATTTTGGTAGAGATTTTAGTAAGCATCATGAAAGTTTGATTTGCTTTCGCGGGCCACATAAAATGATGTAGTGGGCCAGATCTGGCCCCCGGGCCTTGAGTTTGACACCTGTGCACTATTGGCTGGAACTCCAAAGTCACATTGTTAACCCTTTGAGGGACAGCGGTTAAGATAGTGGACAGCTGACCGTGTTATCAGGTTGCACAAAAGGGTTAAAGTCACAGCAGGTGTGGTCTCATTGTAGAATGCTTGTTGGTCGACTTTAAAAACAATATCGGATGTTTGAAGCCCAACTCAACCTACGTTCTGCCACATTGCCCATCGCGTCTTTACTGATGATGCCGGAAAGGAATATTTTCAGTCTCTTGATTTGGCCATGTTGAGTAATTAGCTGGATAGAGAAGGAAGCCTTGCTGTAAAATCTTATTCCAGACACAGTTGTAGCAGCTGGTGAGCTTGTGGTCGGCAGATGTGATAATGACACAACACGCCAGCAAAGCCGGGATAGCGGGCCACGACTCCCGGCAGCTTTTAATAATTGATGGCAACCAAGGCCCCGCATTGGCCAGTAATTGCATTACAGGTCACTTCTCAATAGCAATTTGGGAAAGTTGTGCTGATGTGGGCTGGGTGGCGATCAATAGACATTGTCCAGAGATGGTGTCTTTCCTCCCTTCTCCTCTCACCACCCTTCGACGTTGTTTTATATGAAGGCAAACGAATCATTTTCACTTGAATGATACGGTGATAATAATATGACTGATGTAACATTGTTAAGAAGCTAACAAAATATAAAAACAAAAAATATCAAAAGTAGTGACCGCTACGGTCACGCTGGATTCAGTAGGCATGTCCATTTGAAAAGTGAATCCGAGCACCTCCAAAATATGAGCAGGCTTTTAAGGTTTTATCTTCGGTATGTATTAAAAACATACAATACGTGGTAGAAGCGTAAAATTTTATCCACAAAAGTTTAGTTCCGGTTTTTGCCTCCAAAATGCTTTGATCCCTCCCACCTCTTCTCAGTCAGGAAACATGACAGGTGGTCAGAAAAAACCACTGTCCTTTTTTGGATTGCGATGAGAGAATCACCTTTTTGCGCATGCTAACGTGCTAAGGGGCTACCGACTAGCTAACTGACTGCATGCCGCGGTATTTGTAGTTGACTTCTCCCCTCCCCAAAATGTTTATCATCGCCTGTCGATGCCCCAAGATGACGGCAACACGCTATACTTCTACACTGATGATCTGTCTCGTGAAAATCCTGAAGATACTTCAACATAGTTTGTTGGCAGCCAAGATGCCGCAACAAGCGCAGTTAATCCTCTCATGCTCTTTGAACTGCGGCCTCATGATTTCTCGTGCGACAATGACCTGCAACGATGAATGCTAGAGTCCCTCGTCCCCCATCGACTTCCGGATTGCACGACTTCAGTGGCTTTGTCCGCCGTGGAATGTTCCACTACATTTGATACCTCACCCGCCTTGGCATCTAAACTCTCACCTGCTACATCTGCTCTCTTCCTCACCTCTCCTCTCTTTCGCGCCCCCCGTCCCTCCCTCTGGTGTGATATGGGAGAGGCGGAGAGGAGAGCAGAGGAGACAGTGGATTTTACATGCTCCAAATACAGTCTGAATGTGTGTGGGCTGCTGTCATCCAAAGAGAAAAAAGGCGCAGGGAAGCGCTCTCTTCTTTTGCGCCAGAGCATGAATGTGTATGCATGTTCTGCACAGTGACCCGGTGTGTATTCATTGAAGCAAACATCGTAAAAAAAACAACAAAAAGAAATGCTCCTTCATCAAACGTTCTCTCTCACGTGCTCTTTCTCTCGCCTACTGGCTTTCACTCCCTCCCTCTCTCTCATTCTCTCGCTCTCCGATCCCCCTTTTAGCGTCGCTTCGTCCGCCTTTTTCGGTTCTCGCCGTAACGTCGTGCCTTTGTGCGCCCCGTCTCTTTGACTGTATGCGTCGCCTCTTTGGCGTGCGCTTGGCGGGGTGTGACAGCATTGAGAAGTCACCAAAGTGGTAAATGATGATAGGCCATCCATCATGCTTTATGGACTCTGTATGGTGCCGCTATGGCGAGTGGCTGCACTGTGCAGGCTGTAACTCAGAACACTCCATCCCTCCATATAACCTGGCAGGGGCTCTGCTGGGAGACTGTTTATGTGTGTGTGAGACACAGGAGGAGTGTCGCTCTGACTCACCCTCCAGCAGGTGTGCACGTGTGCGTGCGTGCCGCGGAGAGTCCTGCGTGTGTGGATTTTAGCCGGCCTCATGATTCCGGCCCCCCATTCTATTATTATTCGCCTGTCAAAGAACCCGAATGTATAACAATTGTCAGTGTCTCACATTTTAGCTGCTTTTCTGCCTCCTTTTTTAATTGCAAGCCGCAATATTCACAGCATCTGTCTTTTTCATTATTTTTATTCAGGAAGCACTTTGAGAAGGTCAGAGTTAAGTGTTTTGTTATGTAATCAATCGCATCCATTAACAGTGTTACCCACCTCAGGAGACAAACGTCAATGAAGTGTACAGTAATTGCTACTTGAGTATTTGGACTAGTATTCGTAGTTAGACGGCATGGGCTGATGACCAATTTGATGGCTGACCGGGGTTTTAAAAAGTCAAAGATTGAAGATGCACTAATACCGTCACCGGTAATGAGCAGAGAGGGGAGGGGTAAGCAGTTTCATGGAGAGGGCGATTAATGTGCATTGTCCTGAAATAAATGGTGCCAGCAGGCACTCGTTAGCCCCAAGGACACATTTCACATTTATTTATTTTAACTTATCACGGCACATGTTTCTTAATTTAACAAATAATTCCAAATATTTCGTTTTAAAACCAAATTGCTTCAATGGGGCAACAAATCCTGTGATTAATTTAATAAAACTTCTGACAAAGTGACGAGGTGTAAAAATGTACAAGTAGCAAACATACTTTGACATCATTTTGATTGGCTGTCTGAAATCGAATTTAGCCATATAACGAAAGAGGAACTGTGAACAACACCCTTCCATCCATCCGTCCATCCCTTTTCTCCACCACTTACTGTATCCTGTTCAGGGTTGCGGGGAGCTGGAGCCTGTCCCAGCGGACTTCCAGCAAAAGGCGAGCTACACTCTGAACTGGTTGCCAGTCAATCGCAGGTCACGTATCGCGGCAGATGAGCTTTCACACTCACATTGACACCATCACTGAGAGGCAATTGACCCCCACACTTCTCAGACAGTGAACCGTTTCAACATAAAGCAGCAAACGTGAGAGTAAGAGTCAGAACGTGTTGTGTGACGACACTGATCGAGTGTTACTCTTAGCCAATGACGGTCATCCTGAGTATTGATATCATAACCATACTTGAGTTATTTTCGCAAGCAGCCGGGGGCTCAATAGCACATTATTTTAATGTGCAAGGACAGGTCTCGTGGAAGGTATAAAATGATCCCGGCCACACTGCGCTAATTTTCTTATTGCACGATAGCATCAGATTTACAAGTATGCTGAATCAGGAACACCCTGCTGAGTCTTTTGCATCGGGCCTCTCTTGCTCCCTTTTTCCCCCCTTTCACTTTGCCTCTTCTCACTCTTGCATAATGTCCTCCTGTCATGCACCTTTTCCACTCTTTTCTTTTGTCACCTTTACACATGAAAGAGCAATTGCTCTGACAGCATTCACTCCATCTCCCTCCCCTACGCCGCGTCTGCTTGCCGGCACTCACCGTGATCCACAGGGAATCACGCTGTCTGAACTAAATCTGCCACAAAAAAAAGAAAGTCAAATCATGTTTGATGTTCATTTTTTTTTTGTTTTTCCCGCCCCTGCCTACATCGGTTTTCAGCACGTGCGGGCATGCGTGTGTGTGTTCCAACTCTTTCTCCATATTTCACAAGGGCCAGTGACACACGGCGCATTTCCGCGTCTCCCGAATGAAAATGTGCGGCTTTGTTATTAAAATAGTGTCTAGGGAGGACATGGAGCGGCAGGCAAAGTTTGGCGGGGGGGGGGGGGAGGTTGTACGGCGATAATGTTTGTATGTTCAGACAGCTTGTTAGCATAGTTGTGAAGACAGCAAGTCAACAGCGTTTCCACCGAGGCCCCCCTGGAAACGTTGGGGGGGGGGGGGAAGGATACTTTGCTGACAACCGAAGGTGCTCAGACGAGTGAACAGCTGTGGCCAACAAAACCAAACAATACTCTCAAGGACAAATGGGAACACTCTTAACAACTAGCGAACACATTTCTTATTAGTTGGGGCGATGCAAGTTGCATTGGAATGAAGAGAAATCTCCCAACGATTCACCTCACTCTCAATAAGACCACGTTTGCTCAGTTTAATCGTATTTTGTTATTGTTGTTATGGTTAATGCATATTCATGGTCCTGTTTTTACAGTTCGAAATCACAGCCGGAGTAAAAGGCCCTCAAGGTCAGGGGTCACCGCCGTGGTGCCTGTGGGCTATCGGAGTAGCCCGCGGGTCGGGTCTAAAAGTGGCTCGCCAGCGATGAGACATTGTGACTTCCAAGGAATGCTGTAGAAGTGATTATTTGAAAAAAGTAAACAGGATCAGAATAAAGATTTCAGAATAAAGCGCTGCATACAATACAATGTGAGACATGTTTATTTATGTAACAGCTGCAGCTGGAACAAAGCACTTTGCAGAGCATTTAACACGAAATAATAATACAACAGAAAACGTCACATGAAACCGCGACAATAATACAATTGTAACAAGTGATATTCATGTGTTTGAGCGTTTAAATAAAGATAGATTTGAAAAATATGTTTCAAACCGGTGGCCCCTTGCATTCATCAGTGGTTGCTGACTGCTGCGCTCTGTCATTAGCAGAATTTCAAGCAGTCCGCTCACTTAAGAAATTATCCAGCGAACTAATTAACTCGTTCAACACGAGAACAAAATGCGAGCGCAGAATGCTGCCAAAACTCACACGGGCGTTGATGTTTCATCCAAGTGTGAATTAATCCCGGTTGAAGTCGTCGGCAATCTGTAAATTGCCTTAATCAGGTTCAAATATCGATTTCCATGGAAAGTTGCTAATCAGGCCACTTCAACTGCCATATGGGCTCTGCCGACTCCATTCCACTAGTTTCCATGAAGAAAAAGTTTTTAGATCACCGCCACACTCAAGGACTACATAAATTCCTTAAAAGGCATTTTAGATTCCATAAATCCAGAAAGAAAAGACTTTAAACGTAAAATCAAAGTCAATCAATCAAACCACCGGGCCACATTGACTGAGGAACAGCTGAAGTCTCTTTTGGTTGTCTATATCATATTTTGCTTTAACTTTTGTGTTATTGTGTCATTCACTCCCAAAGACATTTTTATATGTCTTTTCGGACTTGGTTTAGAATTGGCTGGTACTGAATGAGTTTTAAGGTGTTGAGTGTTGTGAGTGGGAAGTAAGCGGGGGGGGGGGGGGGTGTTGTTTGGGACGCTATTTTTTTTTTAAACAGGAATTATGCGCCAAAGTCAATGAAGATGGTGATTCTGAATGTTCATCAGGGTTGTGGCACGAGAAGGAAACAATGCAGTTTAATAAGTCGTTTGAGTGACAAAGTGAGAGGTTTGGACCTGTAAAGTTACTCGAGTCAGCAACGACCAGGACGGAGAAGGAGCGAATTCTAAGTCGCATGTTGGAGACGTGACGCATGTGCAGTTGTGTTCGCTCTGAAGCGCGTTCGGTCCCAATTAGTTCCACCGCAAGGTTGTCTTTGGCGGGAATCCACGCCGACTAATAATTCATTTACGGCTGCACATCTTCCTGAGCGGTAAAGGACTTCAAAGTTCAGCGCGGCTCTTGCAGGGCCACTTAGCGGAAACATAAGTTGTGTATATTTTCTCTTTTAATGGCTGCTTGTGAAGAGCTCTCCCTCGGCGCGCTAATAATTAAAATGTCTGCTTCCTCACGTCGGTACATTCTTAAATTCTCATCTCCGCGATTGCTGTTTATTCTTTCTATTGATTCGGGGGAGGAGGG
Organism: Hippocampus comes; assembly: GCF_001891065.2. Taxonomy (NCBI): domain Eukaryota; kingdom Metazoa; phylum Chordata; class Actinopteri; order Syngnathiformes; family Syngnathidae; genus Hippocampus; species Hippocampus comes. The sequence goes on along the minus strand of NW_017805625.1, from coordinate 1,081,645 downwards.
GGGGGGGGACACCTTTAATAGGGTGGAAGTCGATGCTTTTGTATTTTTGCAGTGGGTTGACTATTGATCTCCCCGAATGGGCTCTCGGTGCTCCGCCTGGATGAGGGAGACCTTAATCTCAAATAAGATATACAACCAGTGACACAAATATCTCCATGACTGAACCTGTAGGCTGGTATTTGTCACCTCACGTCTAAAATGCGTCTTGAATCGAGTTTGCCACCTAAAGTGCTTCGAGGCAAATAAAACAAGGCCTCAATGTGGACGCGCAGACCAAGCGTGAAACATCTGCATCGCTCAGTCATCATTGCGCTCGGAAAAGCCTTGTTAGAGCTTCCCCTAATCTCAAAGACATCTGCTTTTCCAACAAGTATAATTGTCTCCCTATGGATAATGTCATCCTATACTTTAAGTAAGCTTTTCCTGCAGATGGCCCCCGTTTTTTTTTTAATGCGTACTGTCTAGGCGACTGTCGCAACTCACGTGATCTACACAGTTGGTCTTTTATTTGTCGCCCGCATGAGTCGTGCGCCGGAACATTGTTTTCCAAGAAGTAATAACCCATTCAAATCACCGTCAGGTAATTTGCGATGCGTGCGCTGCGGTCTCTTCAAAACAACAAGAGATAACCTTCCACTCGTGCGACAGAGGCAGACGGTGGGAGACTTCCTGCGGATCATTCACTGATATATTCTCACCGTGGCTATCTGTGCGAGCTTAGTCAGAAAAACAGATGTTCCCGACACAAATATGTTCATAAGCGAATGTTTCCCGTGCCAATTATGAGACGCAGTCACAAGTTGGACACACCGGAGGGAAGACAAGTCAACATTTGGTTGGTTTGCGCTCACTCGGTCTCTAATTTGGAGTGCTTTATCGAATGATTTGTGTTATGAGTTCAGGTCATACAAAGCAAGTCTGGATACAGTCGGTTTACTCAATGAGTGTGTAGTCATCAGTGATGACAGTGTAGGCTACCTGTATATCTTCAAACGTGCCCTATATGGGGTTTCTTCTCTTGATCTCGCCCCACGAAGAATGGAAGAGTGCCATCGTTAAAAGTTTCAAAGTACACAATGCACTTGAAAGTCAACCGCAGTGAACAACAAAGACATTTTTTTTTTTAGGTCCCGGGCCGCTTGCTCCTGTCATCTCGGTGTCTTTGTTGTTGTCTGCCGTATCCACGCATGGCATGCTGGGGACCAGCAAAAATATGTTTCTTCCTTTCTCACGAGATGGGAGCGCTGAGGAAATGCGCCAGTGCTCCGAGCGCTAAACGCTTGTATTTCAACACAGCCCAGATGTTGGAGACTTGTGCTTGACTCTTGATAAATGTGCTCTTGTTCTTTAATTAAACCTTTGGAAAGTTGTTTAGTTTTGTTTTTCACTCTCTGTTGGCTGCACTCTCAGTGGTGGGAGAAACACTTTGTCTTCCTTGAGTCTTGGAAATATCACGTAATTATGCACAATGACAGAACTTGACTCAGCAACCGGAGGAAATTCTTTAGATTGTTTTAGAAACAAAAATACATAACATAGCATAATACCATGTACATTTATCTACTATATATTTTTAATTATTGAAACTATATCTACATACACGAGAGAGAGTATATATGAGAGAGAGAGAGAGAGAGAGAGAGAGAGAGAGAGAGAGAGAGAGAGAGAGAGAGAGAGAGAGCGCTGTATGGTTATTAGCGCTAAAGCTAGCTTACGCAGACAGTCAAGAGTAAAGAAAGGAGCTCTGCATCAGTGGCTCTGGTGAGTTTGATGCATTTTATTTGAAGTATTTTTGAAGTTTTTCTCCTGCTATGAAATAAATATTGATCGGGAGCTACAATGAAAAAGTGGATAGGTTTGGACTTGTTTGGAGGTGATGTACAGGAAGAGAAACGGAACTGGGTTTCTTGCTTTACTTATAATAGTATTTATCCTGAAATATGCAATTTAAAAAAAAATCATCTATCTTTCGTGCCGTGTATAGCTATAAAGCATTTTTCTTTTATGTATTATTTTGTGATATGGTGTTATTAAGAAGTGGAGATGGTCACTTAAATCTCCAGTGAAGGCCCAGGTCTGAAACTCACCACGCTCTCGGTTGATCGTACTGTATTACCATTTGAAATGTTTTTTATGTTTTTTGTTGTTGTTTTTTTTAACTCCCGTATATGGCTCACTCTGAGAGTTGTAGTTGTATTTTGAAAAGAAGAGAACTGAGGCCCCGCAGCGAAAAGGAAGACATCAGATCCAACGCTTAGGTGATGTAATGACAAACGTTGTTCGAAAGCGTCCCAAATGATCCCAATCTATTTTTTTTTTTTTTGTAGCTAGAAAGAAGACTAGGGCAGCGCTTTGGGGAGAAAAAAAAAAAGAAGACATCTTCACTTTGCATTGTTAAAAGTGAAACTGATGACACAGCAAATAAAGGCTCCCATGTCCAGTGATAAGTCATCTGGCGTCATCTTTAGGCTCCAGAAATAGGTGTGGTGATGAATTATTGATCTGATCCTGGAGATAACATTCACTCTCTAATTGCATGCCATCATTACCATGTTGAAACCAGTCCCCGTGTTCCCTTAATGTAATTACACATCCCTAATTGTCCTGTTATTAGCCTGCTTAATTATTCACAACAGAGAGACTCTAATTGGCACAGGACCGCAGCGTGTTGTCATTTAATCTCCTTCTAAAAGGTATGCTTTGGCTTTACGTTGTACATTCTGCTGGATTGTTTCCAAATATTAAAACTAATATCATGCTGGATGGTGTCCACGTTTCACGGAACTCGTTACCACGACCGCAATTCTCAGTTCAACCCATCTGCAGCACGCCTACGCGAAATACTTCCGCCTTCTTTGCGGTTGAGCATAAGGAGCACCTAAATCTGAAATCCTTCATCACATCTGGAACAATTGTATGCTACCAATTTAGCGGCAACAGTTTGGGGGAGCCAACTTTTCCGTCGAGGGATGATGGTGCCCCAGAAATGTCACTTGGATGCATTTGGTGTGGACGAACGAACCTTGCGAGCGCTGACATCAAGCCCATCAAACACCTTGAGATGGTCAGCCAGCGTCACCTTTGACCTCACCAATGCCCGATTGGATGGTTAGACAAACACAAGCACCAATGCCGTATTGATGTTTGGCCAGTGGGTGATTTTATAACATTTGCTTGTGGTATAAAACACATCCATAAAGGCTCAATGCATTTTTTGGGGATTGTGTTGCCAGCCAGGCCTTCGATGCAGCCGTGCTCCTTTCTTATTTTCTTCTGCGAAATAAGGATGTACTGCATTACCATTCATATTACTGAGACACCATTTTTGCTACTTAGATTTCTTTCGAGCTGCCGCTCCATCACCTCCTGGGAGCTCTTTCGCGATAATTTTCATACATTACAGTCATCCCATCCCACTCGTTCTTCTACAGTCTTTAATTCCTTCTTGTTTCCATCAGAGATTGCTCTCCCAACCCCCCCCCCCACCCCCCACCCCTCTTCTCTAAAAATGTCTACCCCATTCTTGCTGCACTTCCCCGGATAGTCTTCCTCAATCTCTCTGGCTCACTAAGCATTCACCTGTCCACTCCCCACACACACACACACACACACACACACACACACACACACACACACACACACACACACACACACACACACACACACCACATCTCCCCAAGTTTCCCCTTCATCCCTCCGACTGTACCCCAACCGCGCTGCATCCCGTCGACAGCTCCTTATCGTTCTCTCTTTCTGCATTTGCATCATTGTCACTTTTCACTCTCTCTTTTACTGACATAAAATTATCTCTCTCTCTCTCTCTCTCTCTCTCTCTCTCTCTCTCTCTCTCTCTCTCTCTCTCTCTCTCTCTCTCTCTCTCTCTCTCTTTCTCTCTCTCTCAGTCTCTCTGTCCCTCTGAGGCATGTTTAATTAAGCGTAGGGCTATGTGTCAGTGAGAGAAAGAGAGAGAGACTGAGAGTTGCTATCTGGAGCAAGTGGAGCAGCCAGTATAGATTCGTGTCCTCTTCTGTTTTTTTGTTTTTTTTGTTCTTCTCCCCTCCCTTTGGCCTGGGCCAGTCATAATTACCATGCTCATTAGCAGAGGGAAGACGTGGTAGTGGGGGTAGGGTGGAGGGGGGGGGCGAACAAGGGAGTTGGGGGAGGACAGGTGAGAAGGTTGGAGGTTCATTTAACAGTGGATCTTCACAGCGAGGCTGAGTGGAAGTTGTCGGGAAGGTTTTGTGGAAGTAGTCGACATGGGGGTGAGGGAAGTGACCTGAAGTGACCTCCTAAAATTCTAGTTATCTCATCCAATTTTTGAGTTAGTGATTGGAGGCAACACAAGAAAGTGATATATAGGCTACAGTAACTCTTAAATTGAGCTTGTGAATCACATTACTGACATAGATTGTTGCTCACCATGTTAAATTGTTTGCCCAGAACGCACTTGCGGTCGTATCTGAGCAGGCTTCCTTTGGTGACCCCGCAATCTTTGATTGAGCATTTCTTTCATTGATCTATTAGGAAAAAAAATATTTACATGTTCCTGGGATTGACAGTCGAGTTTGTAAGTCAGCTTGCTATTCGATAAACCACTCGCCATTATGAATTGAAGGTGTTATGTTTTTTGCTTTAAAATAAATGAATAAATTAATGAGTTTTGGGCCTTTCAAAAAAAAAAAATTGCAAGTCAATTCATCACCGTCGTAGCACATCACGCGACTGTATGGGTGGCGCATATGGGAAGGAGTGTTCATTAAAGGCGGCAGACACAGAAATAGTAAGGCAAAGTAGTTTTCCATCCTGATACACTGCGAGCTACACGACGCAAGGTTATCTTCGGAGACCGGATTATTAGTTGTTTTTGTGTGTGGGTGTGGGTGTGGGTGTGGGTGTGTGTGTAATGAGTTTGTCCTGCTTGCAGAACGCGCACGCCGCAATTTCAGCTCTCTTGATTTCTCAGGGAAAATGTTGCGGTGGCAGGTGGGGATGATTCAGTGCTGATCTGCTCCCCTGTGAATAGACTGTTTAATCCTTCAGGTACTTGCTGTTTGTTGACACTTAAGCGTTGTTAATGAGCGCTTGTCGAGAGCGAGGCGAGTGCCGAGCCTTGCGTTCGGGAGCGAGAGGTGCACCCGAAAAGTAGGACAGCCTCAATATCATGCCATGTTAACGTTTGCACATGGCTTGCCAAATGCACATGTAGTCCTGGCTGGTGTCAAGTGTGCTAATGCACACACCTTACAAGCTTGCTCAGGCAAGGGTCCAAGAGAGCGGCTTCACGTGGTGAAAGCTCTTTGGTCGCTGAGCCCCCCCCCCCCTCCCTGAATTGCTCACATTGCTTCATATTTTCTTGCTTTTTGGGTATTTTTTGAAACGTGGACTTCTCTTGAATGATCGCTTGAGGTCTCGGTGACGCTGACTGAAAGGTCTCGAGCCTTCATTTCCATTTGCATGCATTTTATTTCTGGGAGCTTGTTGATGTTCAAGTTACGTGATGAATGGAGGAGAACCTTGTCCACCTTGAGTCGGATGATGAATCGTTTTCGGGGTTCTGGAAAAAGGAAAATACTGAAAGTCCATGAAACAAATTGGGCTGGAGGCGAATGTTATACATTTAATAATGATGTGTGGGTGTTCTTAATGTGGAAACCGTTTAGTATAATATATAAGGCAGAATTTCCTTCATATGCTTATTTTTTCTTTTCGCGTCACAAAAGTATCTCTAAAAGCCTCGATGCTCATCAGTTCATGATAAAAACAGGCTCTCTATAAACTGCTCAGGACTGGCCTGCCTGTAAAAGATGACTCGAAGAGGACGGCACAGAATGCTCAACGAGCGGAAGAAAAATATGTGCAGTGGGACTTGAACAGCGACCCAACGGCTCAGTTCCCAAGCCCAAGTCCTGACAAAGGACCTGCTGCCACCCAAATGGATAGTATTCGGAGGCGAGTACTTTCGAAATCAAAAATGATAACAGTTGCGTCGAATGTTCAAGATTGAAATTTTCTTCAGGTTCTAGATGATGCTAGAATTTACCAGCATGGATTTGAATAATGATACGACCATGACAGCTTACTGTCATTTCATACTCGTTCATTTTAAAAGTTCGCCCAAGATTTGGCCAGCGTCTGAATTTTTTTGGGCCACACTGAATCACTGCATTTGTTCCGTTGAATCGTCCCGACATCATATCATTTCGGGTTCACAATCAATGTCGAATGTTAAAACCTGAGTATGTTGGAATATTAGCGGACGTGGACCTTTGGGTTTATTTCAGCCGCCGTCCCTCCTTTCCGATATAAAACTTGAGGTAAATAACTCATTAATTACCACTTAACACCCCGTACTGATTGATTTCCATCGTAATGAATGATCATCCCGGCCACCGACATTAATGGCCACTGACTACCGCAGTTTGGATGAGAAATTGCCGAAAATGCCTCTTACTACAGGAAGGAGTATTCCCAGCTCTTTGGTTTTATCGAGCGATGGGAAGAACATCAATCTCCTGCGCCATTTACTTAAAGCGGAACAACTGAGGTAGACAATTTTTCTGGCATGGCAGGAAAAAAAAAAAAAAAAAACAGCGTAAAAGTATACGGTGGAGTTGTAATATTATCACGTATGTAATATATACAGCATCTAAATCACAGCCCACAGCTGTAGTATGTACTCCACTTAATAGGATTATACCTGTCCTGGTGTCACACGGCTATTAACCCCATATCTCTGTTTCCTTCGCTATCAGCAAAGTGGGCGGCCCTCAGCAAAGACGAGGCATCGCCGCGCCGTTTCCAATCATTGGGATTTGAATTTGAAATTGGGGGGGAAAAAACAAAAAAACTCCTTGAAGATACAAATACCCAAAACAGTGTTGCTAAAGTTACCTTGGAAAAGTTCCGTCGTTATTTTACTGATGACTGATGACTTGCAAATTTCCCCTGTGTGGGACAAATAAAGGTTATCTTATCTTATCTTACTTTATTAGATTGCCGGATTTTAAAAGTAACTAACCGAGATGAAAAGTTACTTTTTTTAAAAGTTACATTCAGCAGATAACGCTAACCCTGCTTAGCATAAAAATGGCACCAGGTTTTGCCACTGAACTAGAGGAGCGTTTTCAACCGTGACATCAAATATGTTTCGTTTAGAACGAGTACATTGGGAGCCTCCTGCAATAACGCAACGACTGTATGTTGAAGCTAGATAACACTCTGTCGACAGCACAGAGGCTACACCAAACCTCAATATTTTTGTTTTTAGCCAACGCAAACTCAAAATAGTGACTCTATTTCCATGTTGAAAATGCTAATGTGAAACGGGGATGTGAAGTTGAAGGCTCCCATAATACCTCACGAAATTCCAGAGGGATCCAGTCTCCTGTATTTTAGTCTTCATTCACATTAGTTTTGTTGCACGCATAATATGCGTGTGAGAGATTACCGCGTCAATCTGAAGTCAATACTGTACATCCTACATCGTAACATTTTGCAATCTTGGAAGTGGAAGTGTAATCTGATGACTTGACTTGAAAAAGTTAGCCCTGACTGGAAAATGCGCGCCATTGGGAGAAATTTGTTACAGAGGTCACGACTGTTAATATTTTTTGCACTTCCACGTACCCCAGTCTTCATCCAAACCTCCTTAAATTGTGTTTTACGGAAATTCCTCCGATATCCATCCATTCCTGCCTTCACGTATCCCATCTGACTGCGACAGAAAGGCCGACTAAACCTCAGATTGGTCGGCAGTCAATCACAGGGCGTGTCCTCCTACGCGCCGTATGCAAATAGTAAAAAGTTACCTGGCGTCAAGCGCATCGCTAATCACTCACAACCTGTTTCAATCACAAGCTGGAAGCAGGAGATAAAACAACGGTGCCGGCCGGCTTCCTTCTAAATGTGATACAGCACATTGCCTGCACTGCAACCCAAGCCGGTGGGGGTCAATCAGTGCCAGAGGGGGCGCCGCAGTGCTTTTCTGTGCTCAGACGTGCCTCCTCAGGGGAGGAGCGGGCTTTCACCACATGGGCCACCTCAACTTTATTAGATTAGACTCTGTGCCGCCTCTGGTTTGTAACTGCATTTGCCCAATGCTGCACATTTAAGAATAGATCAGGCCCGGTCCCAGGCCTACCCCCGTCTCTGCCTGATTTCCCAACAGCCTCAACTCTGGGATAAAAAGTTGACTTGACGGCAAGGAGGGAACCGTTAAGGGGGAAAATGGAAATGGACTTTGCTCCTTTTTACCGTGTGGTGTTCCTCATTGCTATGCACTGTTTGGAAAGTCTTCAATGCATTTTAGTTCATTCCTTGGAATGTTTTTATGGCTTCTTGTGAGGGAAGTATTGAAAAAAAAAAAACTCACCAAATATTTCTGTTCGCTTAGGTCTCCTTAGGGATGAAGCGCTGTCGAGTCAGACTCGTATTTCATCCTGTCCATAATTTATGGGGAGACAGTTTAGGAATGGACAATGCACTAACATGGGGGACGCTTGTCATAAACATCCCCCATGAGACATAAGCAAGTGGAGAGGACGCAAATCGATGCTGACACGTGTTTCTTTTTTTATTTTTTGGACCAATTTGAGCATTTTTATGCATTTGCGGATCAGCGTCTGTTCAGTGTCACCTCCGCGTTGCAATGCACGCTCAATGGCATTTGTCTGGGCCTCTTAGCTTGATCTTATTGCACTCGACTGAATCTGTTATGACTTATCAGATCTTCAAAAGGCTCGACCGTACCGATTGGAACGTGACCTCCTGTAGTTCACTTTAGTGAGACAGCAAGCTTGATGCGGCCCGGGACAGTGACATTCTTTTGAACTGGGAGTTCGACCAGCCGGAGGTTGTATATCATTGGGCGCGACCTGTCCGCTAATCACAAATTACAGCCAGCCTCTCCTAGGCCCTGATCCACTTCTCTCCACAGGGAAGCGGAGGGGCCAAGGAGAAGAATACTAGCCCCTGCCAAGCGGCCACCGCTCCCCACTACGGGGGTGCTTATAAATCGGCATCCTCACAGATAGGCCAAGGTTTTGATTTGGTCGTGACCTTCGTCCATAAATCTGAATGATGTAGGGTCCTTGGTTAAAAGGCTGCTTGATCAACTCCACGAAATAGGACGCACTTCCCTTGCTTTCCGTCCGCTTTGCTGACTCTCTCTCTCTCTCTCTCTCTCTCTCTCTCTCTCTCTCTCTCTCTCTCTCTCTCCTCTGCATCCCCTTTTTAAGTTCCCGCCGCAGCCTGCAGTCCTCCCAGGCTTTAGAACAGGCTGGGAGTGAGCAAAAGCGAGAAGGAGCGAGAGAGAGATGGCGAGAGGGTGAAACAGGCAATCGATAAATCAATATGTTTTGCGCCACTAAGCTAGGGTAAGCTCACTCTCTCAAAGCTGTCAGTGCACGTACACGCATGCGCGCGCGCGCGCACACACACACACACACACACACACACACACACACACACACACACACACACACACACACACACACACACACACTCACTTACCATTCCAGCAAATTTCTCTCAACACACACATCCATACAAACAAACAAATGAAAGCCCAGGACAGAATGTCCCTTGCCAAAAGACATTTTGTTGTTTTGGGGACTTTCTCTCTCTCTCTCTCTCTCTCTCTCTCTCTCGCTCTCTCTCTCTCTCTCTCTCTCTCTCTCTCTCTCTCTCTCTCTCCCTCTCTCATTCTATTTCCTGTTTTGGATCATTAAGCCATTGATTTTTGTTTCAACTGGTAAGTGGTGGTGCAAACCCCCTGGGAGCTGGCTGAAAACCTCAACAGAGGAGTTTCTCTAGTTGTGACAGTCTGGTCCCAAGGGCCACTGGGTCCTCTTAACTCTGCACTGCAGGACATAGCACCAGAAATCAGTCATTTTGCTTCAGTATTCCTGAGACACTCGGGCAGTCTCTCAACTTGGGTAGCTATAGATTTTTTTTTTTCTCTCTCCTCCCTGTCTGCCTCCCTGAATTTTAAATGATCGCAAAGAGTAGAAATGGTCAGTTCTTATAGCCACTATGTCGATGATTTATTTTCTTTTTTTTTTTTTAGGTATGTGGGGGTGGCGAGGGTCACGGAAGGGAGACGCAGAGATATGGCGAGATACAGTGGCAACTCTCGCTGGCCAATTCTCAGCTGGCCAACAGCCAGCAAGATATTACAGCCAGATATATCGTAACGCAGATGGATGCACTCAGCCTAAAGAGGCTGACATATTGGCTAGCGCTGTCATAAGAATGACATAATACCGATCCTGACAGGTAATGAAAATAAAGGCAGCGCCACTGCTGAGTTGCATAAGCGGTGTAACGTTGCCGTACAACCTAAAATATTGGCCCTGACGTTCGGGGATAAGCGGCACATGCGAAGGTTTCAGGGTAGGAGGATGTTCGAGGGGAGTTGACGTTTGGAAAGTGAAAGTCAACGTGGATGCGACTCGCTCATGGCCTGGGCTACGGACGGTTGCATTCTTCACTTGAAATGCTTTTCCGGGCCTTTGCTGCAGTCTCTTTCAGTTCTTTTTTTTGTTTCTCGGTTGTGGTGTGTTTTGGGTTGTCGTTTTGTTGCATGATGTCGTACAGAGATGAGCCACCAAAAGTTTTGGAACATAGTTTGATGGGCTGAGGACACCAATTTAACCTCCGTTAAAGTGACGGAAAGGCCAAAGTGGAATCGGCTTCAAGCCTTCAAGCAAAAGGTGCTCCGTCCGGTGTTGTTGAACAACTTTTCGACATCGAGATGTAAATGCAGTGAAATACGAGCCGAAATTCTGAACTGAAGTCTGATATTCATCTTTTCATTAGAAAATGTCTTTAGTATACAACAAAAACAAAGGAATCTAGCTTCCAATACTTTTGGATTGGGCTGTGTATTATGAGTTGCCCCTTTGTACGTTAAAAAAATTAATCATTTTATTTTCATGCGGCCCAGTGGTCTAGTGGTTAGTGCATTCACCACACAGTGCAGAACTATCGGGTTCAGTTCCAGCTCTGGCCTCCCTGTGTGGAGTTTGCATGTTCTCCCCGGGCCCGCGTGGGTTTTCTCCGGGTACTCCGGTGTCCTCCCACATTCCAAAAACATGCATGGCAGGCTGATTGAACACTGCAAATTGTCCCTCGGTGTGAGTGTGAGCGCGGATGATTTTTCGTCTCTGTGTGCCCTGAGATTGGCTTGCAACCGGTTCAGGGTGTCCCCCGCCTACTGCCAGAAGACGCCTGGGATAGGCTCCAGCACCCCCCGCGACCCTTGTGAGGATAAAGCGGATTGGAAAATGGATGGATGGATTTTATTTTCATTGTTAAAGTAAACCTGAGACCTTTCAGTTTCTGGAACACGCCATTAAATGATTGGTTGGCCCAAATGTCTGTCACTGTCAACATTCAGCAAAGGGAAGCATTTATGCTTTTTTTTTTAAACTGTGCAATTTTTATTATTTATTGATATTCCTCCCGGGGGGAAATATACATTTCATGATTAACACCCCACTTCTCATTAAATAAATTGAACTTTTGCATTCTGTGGCACCTTCATATCGAAATGTTAGCCTGCATTTCATCTCAGTGCATCTCAGTGATCCGCACTGAATCGATCCGCTCTCCCCCTCAGAGAGAGAACGGGAATACAAATCCAGCTTGACAAGTTTTCCCCGGAGAAAGCGCACGCTCATTCAAAGGCGCAAAGTTGTAATTGTGCTTGCTCTTTTGTATTTATTCTTGAACAGAATTAAGTCCGGAATCATTTGGACTCTGTTTACGTTTCATTCATCCCAACAATGGAACACAAAAACCGACTTTACGATGCGGCTCGACGGTCGCATCGCTTTTACGTCGAAGACTTGTCACGATACTGATTTTGCACTCCCGACACTTGACTTTCACAGCTGGGGGGGAGCAAGCACATCAACCTTTGACCCAGGAAACGCTGCAAAGTGCTACCTTGGAGTCCATTAATTCCCCCCGATAAAGGTACATTAGTGTAGATCACGGACAGACATTGACGCCTACTTTCCCCCTTTGACCGGGTGTAGTGCCGCATTAACTGACCGCGGCCAAATGCATTTCAAAGGTGGTTTGGCACCTTCGAGCAAATCCCCTCAAACTCATCGCAATGCATTTACGTAAGCACGTTTATTTGTGTTTATGATGAGCTTGGAAGAAATCCAAGTCAACGCGACTCTTTGAAGTCGGTCACACAAGGTTACGATTTCCATGAAGGGCTGTCGGGTTCTGGCACGGCGGCGCGGAAGGACCGGGAATCGATGCCAAGGTGAGAGGACCTCTGAGAGGACCATTCGAGTGGCAAAACATACATAAAAAGGAGGGTTGATAAATGAGGCTGACTCTTTGCGCCGCTTCATATTTGGCTTTCTCGCATGGCTTGGAATTAGGTTAAGAGCTGTGTCAAAATTCTGCCCTGGCAAAGATCGTAATTTGGAACGTCATTGTCAGAGACGTGTTAATCCATCGCGGTGATTGCAGTCGTATAAAAGCGCACCGAATCATAAGATGTCTCATGAGACGTAGCTCCCATGGTAAACATTTTGACGATGTTAACAGAGCATTTACTGTATATACCTCCATAATTTTTTTTTTTTGCATTTCGCTGCACTTTTCCCATGATATTTTCGTCCCCTTCATTTTTCTATTCATTTCCAAGGTCCTCCTCTGGAAATTAAATTCAGCAGGTGATCCCGTATAAGTTCCAGTTTGAAGCAAGTTTCCTTTCATTAATAATGACATTAAACCCCCCCACCCCCCTTCCTCTTTCCTCTCTCCTCCTTGTTCACTTCCCCCTGGAATGAACCTAGTCCAGCCGCAACATCAAAACTCTTCCTCTTATCCTCAACCACTTTGGAAGAGACGTGCAGCAGGGCTGGAAATTAAGAGAGAAGTGCAGCAAGAAACATGGGATACAATAAATATATGGCGATAAATATCTGACTTCCAACTTGGTCTTTTGCTTGGATTTTTTCCCATCATCTTTTACATGTTCTTTCTTTAAACAAGTGGACAGTGTCTAATGAGGGATTACAGTCTGGAAATAGGCAGAGGAGAGGGTGGCTGCGTTCGCAAGTGTATCATGTGGTCCCTTCGCATTTCTTTGCAAGGTGGACTGGAGACAGCCCAAATGTTTGGAGCTGATTTTTGTTTGTTTGGTTTTTTTTTTTGCAGAAAAGCCATCGCGTGCCATTCTTGCACTCTTACCAAGCACTGCGCTCTTACCTCTTAGCAGCTCTTTCTTCATGCTTGCATCACTCTTGCTTGAATGTCAGTCCACCTTATCCAGTTCACAACAGATTTAGCTCTTCATCAAAAAAAAAACCCAAAAAAAGGAAAAAGAAAAGAGACTAACCTTGATTTGAATGGGAGAACTGTGTTGACTCAGCGGGGTGCCTGTTCAAAAGACTGCCAAAGCAAGGAGTCAGAAATCTCGTCTTCGCTTCTGCTGTTTCCCTCGCAATCATCGCAACAAAATGCCAAATGTTCTGACGAAGCCGCTTAAACTGCAGCGACTTGTCAACTCTGCCGTAGTTGAGATAACAACTGTTTTATAACGCGGTACGATTCAATCGTGTACGCGACCCGAACGGGGACACGCTGACATAAATCCAAATCTTTAAAGTTTATGAAGACATCTGAAATCGCATCCTATTTTTTTATTTTTATTTTTTTAACTGCAGAGCGTACCTTTGTACATTCTGAGAATTGCAGTCAAGTTCGCCGAATGTAAACGTGGTGGAATCACTGTTGCGCGCTTGTCGTAAACCGAGTCAACATTGACGGCATGCAAAGCGGTCACATCGTGCCGTCAGTCGGATTGATGCAATCGTATAAACTGCTGAACCCATTTATTTTGACAATCAAGTCAGCTGTTAAGAAAGTCCCTGTGTGTCACACACACACACCCCTCTCCACCGCCCCCAAGCTGCGGATATCGGCTGCCGTGTGATGTTGTCACGCTGCTCTGCGCCTTCTTCGCTCGATGTGCAATATGATGTTCAAAAGGGCCGTCTTTGACTTTTTGGGAGATTCTGTTCTGATTTCCCGCTACACTGGCTTCGCCTCGGCTTTCCGGGGCCTTAAGAACAGCGACGTGCATGTCTGAAACCCCCGTAGCAGGGACACTTGGACCGGCAAGTTCTCCTCTGAATATTGCAAGAGTATTCGAATTGGGGGGTGCGCTTAGGAATGCAAATTGTGCATCATGTGCGTGGGTGGCAATCTTCATAACGCACGTGCCTTTCTCTTCATTCAGCCTTTACTGCGTTGTACTTTCCTCGCGTGTACAGCTGAGCATCTCGTGAATACGCTTGCAAAAAATGACGCGAAAGCCTCTCATCATGCGCGCGTTTCAGCGATGCCGACGGAGAGGAACAAAAGTTGTGCGGCGCTCAAAGTAGAAGCGCGGGCGCAGCTCGGTTCAGAATATGACAGCGTTGAGCTTGTTTTTCTTTGTTTTGTTTTGTTTTGTTTCTTTTTTTTTTTATTCATTAGATAAGTGAAAAGCAAAAAGCCAGTGATGGAACGCCAGCAACAGCTATGATTTATGGTCTGTGGTGGAAAGAGAAAAGTAGAATTTATGGCTTTCTCATCTGGTCTAATCTTCACTATATTCCGCAAAGCCGAGGCGATGCAGTGAGCTTAGAGGCTAGAAAATTGTCCTCTGCTCTCTTTCTCTAGTTAGCTTTTCTTCCCCCCCCCCCCTCCGCCCCTACTTTCTCTTCCTCTCAATTACTAGCCAACTCCATCACATTTCGTCCTTGTAGTTTGTTCCCTTGCAAGTGTACATACGTACACACACTGAGGTGCACAGCCCGAAGGCTTCCACTTCTGTAATCACACACGTGCAGGTGCGCTTTCCACACAACACACACACACACACACACACACACACACGCACACAAAGGGCGAGCGGCTGAGCCCCTCAGCGACACCTTCATTCTCGCACCAATTTTCTCACACTTTTTCATTCTCTGCGTCTTCGCCTCTTTCTTTCTCTCACCGCCTCGCTCGGCACCTCCGCCCTCATCCGCCTCCACGCATGGATCTTTTCTTTTTATAGTCGAAGCTATAGGCCCTCCAGAGTTGTTGATTGCAAGGTGCCGGCGCGTCTAATTACGTAACCATCGCAATGGGTCTTATTGTTTGTGAGAGCGAGTGTGTTTTGCTCCGCAGCCCATTTGTTCCTCACGACCCCGCCAATGTCCTCCGTTCGCTGTGTGGCTTCGGGTGCAGTAGGGATCAAGCTCGGGTGACGGAGTCCACCTTTGTTCTGACTTCAGCTTTCATGTCGCAGAGTCCGAGGTCAATCATTTGCATCCGTTCAAAGTGAGAGGAGGAATATAATCGTTCAAGAACTGGCTCGACAGTCGCGGCCGGACTCACAGCAAAGAGCTGCATTCACTATTCGAATTGGCATGCGCCACCGAACGATTGAATCAACCCGAATGTGTTGCTCAATGTACTTTTACTGAAAAACGCGTCAGGGTCCAACAAATGAAAAATCCAGTTTGACCAAAATGGTAAATGGAGTGCACTTGTATCGCGTTTTATCACATTCACATATCTCATTCAAACGTATCTGAGGGTAGCCTACACCAGCGCATCAACACACGGAAAGGTTCACCTTTTTACTTTAAAATAACTTCCTTTCGCGAGAGTTCTGGCTCGACTTGATTCGGTATTGGTTTTTAATGGTGAATTTTCTTCTCAATTTGAGTCAGCACGAATCCTACTCAACAGGTCATAAAAAATATTCCATGTGACAATAAAAATTGTAAGGCACATACCTCGGTATCAACGCTGACATCAGTCACATGTTCCAATGCTCGAATAATCGATATCACTGGAAATAAAATCTTAAATATCAACCTGTCATCTCATGTTATTGAATTTCAACCTCAAAACTTTTCAGTCCACAACAAAAATCCAGTTTTGCAGAGCACCATTGATTTTTTTTTTTTGGACTTGATTTATTTTAACATCTTGACCACACTATCCCCATTATGGGGTGAACAAAGCTTATTTAAAATCTCTTGTCCTTGTAAAGACAGAATGTTAATACAACTCTCGCATTGGCTCTCATTATTTTTTTTTTTGTCGATGAACCTCATGTTGGGGTCGGGGGAGGTGTCGTTGTACCAAAGCGAACACAATCTGGTGTGAAGGCGCAGTCCATGTCAAAGTGAGAGGAATAGGCAAGAGAATGAAGCTTGAAGTTTTGTGACGGTAAAATCATTCTGGGGTTTGTTGATCTTTCCTATCCACATGCAGTGTGACGATATTCTCTCCCCTCGTTTGCGATTAAAGCCACTTCTCTTTCCATCCTGACTGTGACAAGATGAAGGAAGCGGGGAAACGCTCCGCACCGTTTTATGCGTCATCAGTTTGATGTGGGGAAAATCAAAATAAATAAAGAAATACAACTATTCACATGCTCATTTACTCGGCGTGACAGCAAATTTTCACAGAGGAAGAGGAAGAAGCAGGGAGAATGATCAGATGTGGAAAGAGACGAGAGAGAAAAAAAAAAAAAGCACAAAGAGCGGCACATTTGCATTTTCACCTCCCATTCAAAACCGCTCGCCGGCGTCCCACCGGTCGACGTAACCGAAGCAGCCTGGCGGTGAAATAAGTACGGAAGCAGAAGGAGATGAAGAAGAGGTGGGCCGGTGTGATATGGATCAAACAATGGATGAGAGCAAATCGGTGCTGTTCTCAACCAACTGCAGGCAAATGAGAAAGGAAGGGGAGGTGAAGCGGGGAAATGTGATACCTCGCCGAATTTCAAATGACTGCATTTTTGGAGCTGTTTTTTGAATGCGGGACTTGGAAAAAAAAACTGAGAGTAATATTGGAATCGCGAGTCAAAACGAGTACTCTCTGGTCACCTCAAAGCTGTGTCACTATCAAATCCAACCTTAAAAAAAAAAAGCTCCTTAGCTGGTGCAATGAAGTTGCGATGTGTTAAGAATGACTTCTTTCTCCGTGATTGAAGTTGATGGGGATTTAGAGTAGCCTTATACACCCGCATCCCACCAAATCATATAAACCCCCTCTCTGTATGACGCAATGCCGTAGACCAGGGGTGTCGCACTCATTTTAGTCGGCGGGCCAAGTTGCAGTTCCGTCTTCCCTTGGGGGGGGGGCGTTATGACAGTGAAACCATAAAATTATGACCTGTACACAACAAATTAATAGAGAACTAGTTTTGAAATCAGTCAAGTCGATTGAAATAGATTGTTCAAGTGAGGGTGAACGGGGTAACAACATTCATGCAAAATCTCAACGTTATTTATGACACATGACAATTTGAGATTTTGGCACGGATCTTAGCAAGTTGACACACACGTGATTTGCTTTTCGCGGGCCACATCAATTGACCTGGCGGGCCGGATCTGGCCCCCGGGCCTTGGGTTTGACGGGCGACATAGACCAAGTGAGCACTTCAACTACAATAACAAGCCTTTTGTTCATTCAAATAGCTCTCCGACAGCCGCAATCACAACTGAGAATTCATTTTTTTGAAATTACAGACTTCAAGGCACTGGTTTCTAAATCTGCGAAGCAGACACGCCAACAACTAGGACACCGATTGTTACAATACAGTAAAATGACTGTCTGGGGTTATCATTCTACGTATCCAAAATATTTCCGTGAATGCCTGGTGAGGTTTTGAGACTGACTTTGGTATTTCCCCGATGTTCGCGTTTGAGGTTGTCAATCAGTCTCCGCTCCGTTGTGTCGTTGAGCTGCTTCTAAAAGCCGCGTTGATGAAGGAATAAGCACTGATCAGAGAGTCGGACAGACAGACTTGCCTCCTTTTGTGATCTCGCGGTGTTTCCTTTTCATCCCGCCTTTGCGGAGACACGCTGACGCGGGAGCGGCAGCACAGAGCGAGCAGCAGCATCTACAAACAGGCCGACAATAGCGATGGCTGCATATTTGATTCGCACAGTTGCTCCGAGCGGATTCTCAGGGTTAGAACATGAAGAGCGGCTCCGAATGAATATGCAATGCTTGAGGAGGATATCTGTTTTTTGGGGGGGACGTGCGTGTGTTCATTTAACACGCCCGCGTTAATCCTCTTACTGTGTTGAACCTGAAATACGACGCTATGGGATGGACAGTAAGTAAAGTTCAGCTGAGGTTACTCACGTTAAGAGCCCACGCTCAGAAATAGCCACGCTGACCCAGTTCGGTGTGTGGCTGCAGCGCATATTATTGTTGAATCGACAATATGTATACAACCGCGTTATGGGGTTATTTGGGAAATTTTTCTTTTCTGTCGGTTGGCCTCCGAGTCAAATGTTCCAGCTTGACTTTATATTTTAGAGCACATCAAAAATGGATGACAGCAAATATTCACCACGCTAGACTGATCCCCAGAGAAACACTCGCTGGTCACCTGAGGTGAACCGCTACATTGCTCATGTCATCTGTCTTCGGTGCTTTGAATGGCTTCATTGGTGTCACGTTCCGTTAATCTCCAGGCCAAGTCGATTACGCGCCGTGAGGTGAGGCGATGCCATTTCATTGAACACTTTTTGTGCGTGGTTGAAAAAAAATAAAATAAAAATAAACTTGCAGTCTTGCAGTACTTGATTCTAGTTCCATTAGTCACATTAAGACTCCTCTCTCGTCTCTCTCTGCGCACTGCAGAGGTCCTGGGTGGTGCGGTGTGTGTGTGTGTGTGTGTTTGCTCTAAATACTTCTGTGACTTGATTGGTTGCAGCACAGGATTGAATTTTTTCTGAAAATGCTTTACAAAACAGATCATGCCACATGTGCTTTATCCCCCCCCCCTCCCCCATGCATGGCAAATGAGGGGTGGCACAATAATTGTTGAGATTGAGTTGCTAGTACCAAATGTTCCAGTCGCATGCATGCGTGCTGACAACTCAAATGCGTCCCAGTGGTCTTTTTGATGGATTTGAAACGGTGTGGTGTCCAATCAGTCGATCAAACTTTACTCATACGACACTTTTCATGCTTGAAATCACGGAACACAGCGCCTGCTGCAGAGAGCTCCCCTCTCTCTAAGGAAACACTGAGATCTCTCAGTATGCAATTAAAAAAAAAAAAACATGTAAACATAATAGACCCAAAATTCTATAAAATTAGTTGATTAAACAAATGTAAATGGTAAGAGCTGAGTGAGAAAAGTTGAGTCAATAAATATTAGCTGTAATGTCTTTAACAATAACAACATTCTGAGTTTGTCCTGCAGACACACCTAGAACCCCCCCCCAAAAAAAAAGAAATTCACATCTAATCTTCTTCAGAATCAGTTAATAGACAGTCTGTACTGTTTAAGAAGGGAGAGCAGCAGCAGTCAGCTGCAGCATGTAAAACTGAGCAAGTTGTGACAATAGCGGGGGGGGGGGGAATATTATGAAGGCGGCAGTCTCCTTGCTTCCCCGGAGATTTCCGTGGAGTGCTTTCTCACTGTGATAATGAAATGACCTGGCCTGCACTGCTCCTCTCTCTCTCTCTCTCTCTCTCTCTCTCTCTCTCTCTCTCTCTCTTTCTCTCTCCACCTGTTTTTAAAAAGCACCTCCTCCAGACACGAGTAAAAATCAGAAAATCCCCCCTCCTGTCCACAGCTCCGTGAAGCTAACTTTCATAATCTTTCCTGAGGAAAGGTGGAGAGATTCCCGACCAGGGTGCCACGGCACACTTAAGAGAAACTCGGGGTTGCCACAGAACTTGATCCAATTTCAGTTAATTTGTCAGACATATTATTTGGAATAGTTTGTGAAAATAGTGAGCCTTTGGTCATCCATCTACGTCGTTAAATCATGACAGAAGGTACACTTATAATCATATGTCATGGCTTCCTGTGAGTAGGTCAGCTTTGTGTTCAATCAATATTTGTCGATATTACCCGCTGAGAAGTTTTAATTGTGAATCCATTCAGGTGTGAGATTTTCAAATGGGCGTCTTGGCTCAAGAGGGGTTCGCAGACGCTGTCCTAGTGAATGATGTGTGTTACTATGGAGATAGGATACCACGCACGCAAAAAAAAAAAAAATGAGACTGACACAAGTGACTCTATAGAAATTCAACCAAAGTTGTCGTTTCCTGTTGTGATTTCACGTCATGGTGCCGGTTTGAACACACCCGAAGTCAATACAGTACAGCAGCAAAACTCAGATCAAGGACTTGGAATAATTGCTCCCCATTTCAAGGCAGAGCGCATCGTCTATAATCCCACATTGTTTGGAGTTAATCATCTACGCCTCGCTGGGCCCCTACTAGGCTGATTCAGAAGAATGACTCACCAGTTTGATACAGTGCAGACTGCATGCACACCATGTATTCCCTCAGCTTCTAGTTAGCGGGGAATCTGTGGCAGCGCCGAGGCAGAGCACTGTCATTGAGTTACGTAATCAACAGAGGAACGAGACGAGCGCGCGCGCGCGCGTACGCGCCGTCGTTGGAGCCGCAGTTCTTTCGGAGCTGTCGATCAAGCGCCGCTCCAAGGCCGCTCGAACACAAGGCTGCTGAGTTGGACTTTCAGCCACATTGGAGCTCAGCATGCCCCGTTTCGCATGTGAGCAAGCGTGCGAGACGCACGCATGAATGAATGGGTGATACTGTAAGCTTTTGTTCAATTGTTAATTATTATCATTTTATGTTTGAACATTACAGTATTGTATTTGATGTTAAAGATACCTAAATTATATTCTCTTAATTTCTCAAATATGATTTTATGTTGATAGCTTCTGATTGGCTGTTGAAGTAAGGGAAAACAGGAAGTGAGTTTATGATGATAGATTCTGATTGGCTGTTGAAGTCAGGGAAAGCAGGAAGTAAGTTTATGATGATAGATTCTGATTGGCTGTTGAAGTAAGGGAAAGCAGGAAGTAAGGTTACTAGGGAAGAGTGTGTTCTGGAACGTGCTGCGGTGCACGCGTTTTTTTCCCCTTTCAATAAAACTGCATTCAAAGAATTCCATCTCTCCTTTTGCCGTCCGTAAAGTAGAGCCATCCATTAAACAACGAACCACTCAATTTACAATACTATAAATCGAGACGAGAGAACGCACGTGAGATTACGAGGCACGCCCGCCTGAGAAAACGAGCCAATTGGCTTTCCCCATCTCGAAATATTTACACATGGAATATTCGCATGGATGCTTGGAGGCATGAGTCCGTTGTGATGGCTTTTTGTGTAGGCCAGAAGCGAAGCATGTCTTGTAAGCTGCATTTGCATATGTGCACGTACGTTCGGGCGTGGACGCGGTGCGTCCCTCCCCACCCTCACACAAGCTTTCGGGTTGCACGTTTCCGAGTTGGTTCCGCTGCTCGACGGTGCCATCTGGCTTTGGCAAGCGCCACTGCAGTCCTCTGGAAGGAACCCATCAGCGCGAGTCAGCGTCCACTTTTTAACGGCTGTTTTGGGATCGGTTTGTCCGGCGGTCTGGTGCTAATTCTACCCGCGTTATGAGCTGGCTGATAAAACTGACCTTGAAGCAGTTTATGTTGCTGAGATAATGGCGGCAAGCCCATGAAACGCCACTCAGCTTTCAGTGGCAAAAGAAAATAATAGTTTAACCGCTGAACATTGTTTTGAACTGTATGTAAAACTTTATGAGCGGAGACTGGAAGTCTTGCGGTTCAAGTAAGTAGCAAGGATACATTAAAGTGATTCAGTGCTCAGACATGGATGACGAGAATGAGTTTCATCTTTTCGAGACCAAAACAGAAAGCATTCACTGTTACAGAGCAGGGTCAGTTCAGTGCTTTTTTTTTTTTTTGTTTTTGTTTTTAATATGTTGCATTCAGACCAGCGTTTGGATTTTAAATCAGTGGCGGTGGAACACAATTAGGTCAGATTGAGGCCACGCCATTAGTATGGGTCATGGTAAAAGCACTCATATGTATGAGAGAGACAGCTCCATGCTGACCTTGTCTCATAGTCTGATCTATGTCCTCATAGCTCCCCTTTGTCCTCTTTCCTTATCCCCCCAATGTTTCCCCTCCACCGCACCCCCTCCTTCCATCACCCCCACTTAGTTTAAAATGAGCTTGAGTTCTTCCTCCCATCACCCCTCTTATCACCTTCGCCATCCAGCTCTTTTACACATTTTTTAACCTGCTCACTGCATTCCCAGTTCTCCCGTTCTTTTTTTTTTTTTCCTCCATATCAACAGCCAGTCTGATAAATAATGCATCGCCGCACATTAAAAACATTAATAGGGCTCTCTTGGCTGTCAAGCGCAGGGAGGAGATGAGGGTGAAGACGTGACGGGTAACTCTTTTTGAAATAAACGTTATGGCGGATGTTATGTTTTAATATTGGTCCGAGAATGACGAAAGGAAGGGCTTGGAGGTCCGAGCATTACTTGTGTTGCGTCGTGACACCGTGTCCTCCTTGCCCCTGCGGCTTTGGCTTTGTTGAATCATCTGAACCATTCATTACAATGATGAGTGTATCAGCAAACTCAAAAGAAAGGATTCAATGATATTTCACAAAACACTGATGCTGCATCACACGGAATCTTGACCTTTCCCCTCCGGTCCGAGCGCTTCAACACGCACCCCCCCCCCACTTCTCCCTTTCCGCATCCTCCGCTCTTGCTCCCCTCTCACCGCGCGTCTCCCCGTTCCTCCTGGCAGCATTGCGATTGGCATTATTAAAAATTGATTGGAGGCGAGCGTTTAGCTCTGGGGGCCGAGGCGGAGGGAATGTCTGACAGGCAGGAGGCAAATGACATGAGGACCGACCCTGTGGAAAGGTCTCGCTGAGGGACGTGGGGGAGTGTGTGTGTGTGTGTGTGTGTGTGTGTGTGTGTGTGTGTGTGTGTGTGTGTGTGTGTGTGTGTGTGGTGCGAGTGTGCCTGCACTTGTGGTGTGCATGCATATGCACGTGGGTCGGTATCATTTGTAATCGGACGAGAGACGTGCCGTGGTGCCCCCCCTCACTGCGTGGACAATATGTGCTTACTTTATGCAGTCGTAACATTTGACCTTATTGTCCATTTAACCCTTTCAGGGACAGCGGTTACTACAGTGGACAGTTTATCATGTTATCAGGTTACGGGGTGCATGAAAGCCAAATTATTCAGAAAAAAAAATGTATCTTGGGTTGTTCATAGGACAGTCAAGGTTTCTTTTGTTTGAATGAGAGAAGAGATATTCATCAATAGCATTCATGATTTTCTTTTTTTTTTTACATTTTGAAAATATTCAAATGTTTGCTCTTGTCAGACCATTTCTAGGAAAGTATTTTGCCTCAGTCACATACACGGGATGAAAGTCCTTCTATTTAGATTTGAATCATTGGATGCACTGTTTTTATGATGACAAGTAACTGTAAGTAATTTTTGACATGAGGTTTAAAAAAAATAGCATCGTGTCAATTGCAGAATTTTGGAGCCTGAAATTGAGGCCGGGGCCCACGAATCCGCCCCCAAAAGACATATATTTAATAACATTGGAAAACAAATCCGACTGTTTAGGCTGAGAAACTTTGGATCATTGACGATGGCAGCACAGAATGTTTCTGGAGTCAATGAGATTGTGTTTGCTGTCATGTCTCCCTTTGCGGAGCCCATCAGTGACATCATCGATCAGTCGATACTTGCAACCAATCAATGCTTTTGCATAGAACGCAAGACATCTGCCGTTTCTACCCAACCAATCAGATCTGTGGGAAGTCTTATACTCATTTGCCACAGAAAAATCTTCCCTCCCCCCCCCCCCCCGTGGTTGACGTCGTTGCAGCTCCATCTTCCACAAGAGGGTCAAAAACTTCAGAGATCTCCACCTGCACACGCCTCACTCGTGTCGTCAAGACCGATGCATTATTCATCCAGAACTTTTGAAACAATCTCATGAAAATTCCACGGCTGTACCAAGATCTACATCACAATCTAAGAGGTGATTTCGTGGCCGACTTCTCTGCAAAGAAATTGCTTTGGAAGTTTTTGTGCAATTCTGCAGAAGGCAAAACCGACAGTGATAAAAACAACAAAAAAAAAACTTTGTGATAGCCTCCACGGAAGAGGCGATGAATGGAATCAAAAGGGAGTATTATTTCAATAGTGGAATTCTTGGATGGGATCTCATGGGCCTGTACAGGTTCTGTATTTTGAAATCCGTGGCCGGTGAGTGTGCAAAATCCATCGGGGCCTCAGACAGAAGTCCTCCCGGTGACGGTGTAGTCAGAGCAGATCTGCTGACCAAGAGTTACCTCTCGACTCTCCTTTTTGCCTTCCTGTCTCGCTCCCTTCATCCCTCTCCTCATTTCTCTTTCCAACCCCCCCCACCACACCCCCCGCCTTTCATCTCAGATCAAATAATATTTGCAGCCCGTATTCCCAACCAACTCTTCCCCCAATGGCTATAAGCGCTGCAGCTTTGGAGATTTTTAATACACTTTACCAGCAATTTGGCTGAGTGATTCTTTTTTTTTTTTTTTTAAATAAATAAATAAGGTTATTTTTAGGCGGGATTGGGGGATGGAAGCGTGTCCCGGCACATGAGTTCATACGACTAACTGCTTCATGTTTCCTTCCGTATTTCTCATCTGTCCCTCTTTTTTTTTTTTTTTTTCCCCTCACGCAGATGAACAGACCGATCCAGGTGAAGCCGGCAGACAGCGAGAGTCGAGGAGGTAGAGTGTATTCCGTCTCCCCTTTTTCTTTTCATTTCCACTTCCTGCCTTTATTCTGACCCCGGCAAACACGCTGCCGCTGCATATCAGCCTCACCATTATTTGTCCCATTACACAACGGCCTGTACCTCAACGCAGGCTGACAGCGCAGCCTGGCCGGACCCTCTCGTGTTCACAACGCATTATGTAAACAGAGCTTGTCCTCGCCGACGTTGGCCAGCGTGGCCTTCGGGCCCCCCTCGCTCGCGAGTCTCATCATATGCAAGGATGCGTTCACAAGCGCACGCGTACAGTCTGTAGA
>NW_017805625.1:1039967-1056681 GCF_001891065.2 Hippocampus comes | reverse complement strand
GGGGGGGGGGCACCTGTCCCTTGTTTTGGTCCCGACGCGGTGCCGTTTGCGAGAACCGTTTGCCAAATCGTGTTTCTTCACATCAAGCCAACGAGCGTTTAATTTGGTATTTGGTGACATTTTCGACATTTGAAAAAGGCAGCGACCCGCGCTTTAATATCAAACGAGAGCAAGACGGCTTTGCGGTTGTTGCGGATAAATGATTTATGAGAGAACAAAACAAGGAGACAAAAGGGAAGAATTAGAGCATGTGATGGATTGGAAAAACATTGTTGGACATGGTCGGCCGTTTCATTTGTCGCCTCTTTAAAGTTGAGGACTGGCGGAGCTGAAGGGCGTGCTCGTACACCTCGGTGCTGATCTTCGGCCCTACTTTGAATCCTCTTCAGCGATTTCCCTTCTGTATTTCTTTTGTTTAGGACTCTCGATGCCAGACTTTTCTTCCCAGGGAGACATGCGGTCTTGCGCATTCTCAACCAAGGTTCACCAACTAGCAAACAAGCAAAGGGCTAGCTAACAACGGCGTTCAGACACCATTTTCCCTCCAAAACGTCGACGGTATGCAGGTCATGAAAGAAGGCAATCGAAGATATCCGATTGTTGCTTCCGTCATCCTGGTTCAAACTCTTTTACGGCCGTTTGGCAATGTCGGTCATCCTTCCGCCAGGTGTAACTAAGACGTAAAGAAATGAAAGTCGTTGTCATGCCTAACCGAGTTGGTGTGCTCCAAAGAGAGAGAGGGAGACGGAGAGCTTTGCATCGAGACTCTTAAGTCTTCCCGCTGTATATTGATTTGCTCTCCGGCCCAATACGTGTGCGTAAATGTGTGTGCGTGTGTGTTAATAGCCCTTTCCCAAAGAAAGATGTCATGTTTATTGGTGCCTTCCCTGGGGAACCGACGGCTTTGGCCATCAATGGATGCGTGTCGTGTGTGCGTATACGGATACGTGTGCATAGTACGTGCATCTTGCACGCCCCGCGCTTGTAAACCCCCCCCCCCCCGCGCCACCCATCCACCCCCCCAGTGCAAGGCCAGAGCTCAGATTAGTCTTGTTGACTCGGCAAGGACACCCTGTCAGGCGCAGGCTGTGGGGAACGGACCGTGAGCACGTCGGCACGCGCGCACAATCACGCGCGTGCACCTCCGCGCACGTTAATTTGCAGGGCGCACTCGGAGGCAATTGCGCCAAGGCTCATTAATTTCCCAACGTATACATCCATTTCCACAAAGCCGGGATTCTACAATGTAACATTTGAACAGACGGCCCCACGCTCAACCCATCTGCTGCTGCGCACTTTCACCGTCCGCCTCCCCCGCAACACGCATTCGTTTGTGAAGATCCCGCCCAAGACGAAACGCACGAGATTCCCCATTTTGATTTGTCAAACCACAAATCGATACGTGTTTTGATGACGAGCCGTCTTTAGTCGACTGGCACGTTCTGTTCAATGACCCCGATTATAGAAGAGTCGGCATGTGTGTGTGGGGGTGGGGGTGGCTTTCCTCGTGTAGGTTTTGCAGACCGGTTCGTCTCATGTCTTTGTTCCTCAGAGCAACTTGACCTCTCGTTCAGAGCAAACAGTTGCGGGCATCCCGCCTGCGCACATTTGACCACCGTAATGCGTTGCCGGCTTGAAATTATTCCCCCGGAAAGGCTCGTTTGGAACGTAACGTGAATTTCAATTAATTGTTAATCGCGTCCTGACCCGAGGACAAACACATCTGCTCGCCCTAATGCCTATGCATGGCGCGTTGACACTCCTTGCAGCTGTTTGCTTTTGCGTTTGAAACATGCCGCCGTAGCCTCGATCTGGTTCAACCTCATCATTGATTTGGTGCCATCGCAATTTCCACGGGCGGCAGGCAGCTGCTTTCAGCGACGCTGCCATGTAAAACCTGCGCAGATGGAATAACTCTCTCCCCAACAGTCTTTGACACTTGGCGGCACAAAAACTCGAAGTTCCTTGAGGGAAGTCGAACAGATGTACGTCAAGAACCACCCCCAAAAAAACGGTGACGATATTTTCAACCGACGTGAGCGCAAAGTGGCCCACTAAGTTCTTGGAATGATATTCTCTACGGTGACATCATCAAATAATTACAACTCCAACTCATTCCAGAGTCTAAAAGAGGATTGTAACCGACTCCGTCTCCCTTTTAGAAGACAGAAAGCTCTTTGTGGGCATGCTCAACAAGCAACAGTCTGAAGACGACGTGCGGCGCCTTTTCGAGTCCTTCGGCGGCATCGAGGAGTGCACCATCCTGCGAGGTCCGGATGGCAACAGCAAAGGTGAATTTCTCGCCATTCGTGACTTTGGGTCGGCGGAGTTTTTTCTCAGGCGACGACGGAGCAGAAAATGATTCGGCCTTTGAGAGTCGGGGACTTTGCGGTGCTCCGTCACGTCAAAGCAAAGTTATTTTAGTCCGCGAGTGGTTGAACGCCGAGTGGATTCCGTACCTTTCAAACGTCGACGTCGTGAGGCCGCTTTGTCCACAAGGCAACCCCCGATTAACCTTATAAGTCGTTCTGCGCGGAGAAAAAGACAAACCAAGTCGAGCTCCATATCAGCCACGGGGGCCTCGTATCGTGCCAGCGAAATGGCCCTTTCGCAGTGTTGTCACAGCGCTTGAAGTTATCGCGGGGGCTTAGCGGCCAACACTGCGCCCCGTTGATAACTAAGCCCGATGATTACAGCGGGCTTGATCATTCTGATGCCTCCATGACGCTCCATTAACAAGACTCCCATCAGCCGGCGTAAATGGGCTGTTGCTCAATAATTAGCGGCAACTTGATCATTCAAATTCATCAACGGGGGGGGCTCGTCGATATTAAGCCGCGTCCCGTCGCCGTGGCATTTCAAGCCCCCGTCAGAGGATCGCAAAAATTGTGAATGATGTCAAAGGGCCGCGTCGAGCCCCTCCCCTATTGAGCGCAATCCACCGATTGCTTTGTCCAGCGGATGAATCACTCGCTGCCGGTGACGTGGTGAACGGCGCACGATGTTTGTCCTCAGCTCTTTCTCTTTAACATGATCGTTGTCTTCTCTCGCAACTCCCTTCTTTCTCTCTCTCTCTCTCTCTCTTTCTTTAGGCTGCGCATTTGTAAAATACTCGTCTCATGCCGAAGCTCAGGCGGCCATCAGTTCGCTACACGGCAGCCAGACAATGCCTGTGAGTAGCCGTGCGTGACAGCGTGTAGATTTATGTGAGTGGCAAGAGTCACGGCAGAGGTGAATCGCAGCGAGCTTAATTACCTCCTAAAAGTTATAAAGTTATACTTTATTAATCCCTCCGGGGGGAGAAGTGTCTGTCCCCTGGCTTTGACCCGTGCCAACTACATCAGGGAGCAAAGTTTGAACTTTGAAGCCGGTTGGCTCGGCGAAGCAAAATGAAAAGACTCGCTGCTCTCCCACTCGCTACTTTTCACGTTTTGTTTTTTTTTTGTGTGTGTGTATTGCTGTGCACGGGAGGAGGAAAATCTCGGCTTTGGTGTACAACAGGGGACACAAGGTGATGTCATTCGTCCATCTGTGCATACTAACCTACTGCCCGGCTCGGGTGTGTTTGTGAATGCGCAGGGTGCCTCATCCAGTCTGGTGGTCAAGTTCGCCGACACGGATAAGGAGCGCACCATTCGCCGCATGCAGCAGATGGCCGGTCAGATGGGCATTTTCAACCCGATGGCCCTGCAGTTTGGAGCCTACGGCGCCTACGCTCAGGCATGGCCCTCACGGAGCATATTTTTGCAACGCATTTAGGGGCTGTTCACATGGCAGCGTTTTTGGACTAGGGGAAAAAAAAAAAAATTAGCTTTAAGAGCCTGGGCGAGAAAATAAAAGCTGTTTTTTCAAAACGGATGTTTCTGTTTTAAGCCCACGTCGTTTAAAATGACACTTTAAACGGGAAAACGCTTACCATATGTCCTTGTTTCTGATGCTTTTGAAAAGCGGTTTGACGCTCTTCCAGCAGCGCCACCGCGGCATCCAGATTATAAGGCCATGTACGCCATATGTCAAACAAGGAGATGGTGCTGAAATCATCGCAACTTATTCATGAACTCGATCTCCAATCCACGGGGACCGCGTACCGTGCAAAACATTTTGCAAGAAAAATGATCAATCTCCAACCAGGTTTGGTATTTTCTCAAAGATAGGATGTAAAAACGACCGTATTCATAAACTGCGGATTTTAATAGGCACCGGGGGTCCACTTTTAAAGGCACTGTCACATAAACATCCTGACAGAGTTCGCAAAAACAAAATCCACGTTGCGTTTCTCTGCCAAGGAAGACTGTAACCAGATTATACGATATGATACGATACGATGCGATGCAATTTTTTTCCGTACCCACAGACCTCATGCATGAAAATTAACCCTTTCAGGGACAGCGGTTACTGCAGCGGACAGTTTATCATGTTATCAGGTTCCAGGGTGCATGAAAGGGTGAAGGACTTCAGTAGCACAACTTGGAAAAAATATGGCCCGCGGGCAATATCTGGCCCATCCATCGTCTCTGAGAGGCCCGTGTAGTCAAAATAAAGTAGAAATTATGTGCTGTCCAGGTTAGGATTTGGGGGGGCTTTACTAACAGTATATGAGGTTGTGGTTTTGCGCACTGTGAGCACACTATAAAGCTAAGGAAAAACATTTTAAGACACTGTCGTTTGTTTTTTAGGATGTAATGTTAATATGTGTAGAGATCTAATTTTATTGTGACTGTGTTACGTTATTTTTTTGAACCGTTTTGTATTTTAATGGTCATTTCCCACTGATAACAACATGCTGTACACGACAAGTAGCCGCTTACGAAAATAATACAATCGACTCTTTTATAACCAGACATTAAATTCCTATCGCGCCGTACTGAGGTTGGCTGTCTCTTGACAACCGTTGCCACTTTCTCACACTTCTGAACCGATTCGAAGGTCCTTTGAATTGTGGTCTCCTCCTCCCTGCAGGTGCAGCAGCAGGCCGCGTTGATGGCATCCGTAGGTCAGGGGGGCTACCTCAGTCCCATGGCCGCCTTCGCTGCTGCCCAGATGCAGCACATGGCCACCATCAACGGCCTCCCCGGAGCGCCGCTCACGCCCACGTCAGGTAACAGCGGTAAAAGAATTTCATCCATCGCAGCTAAAAATGTGACCTGCTTTAAAAAAAATCCAGAGTGTCGCGAATAATAAGTCGCCAGGTCCGACGTGCCTCCTTCGGGATTTCGAGGGACGCGCTTCAAGACGGCACCTTTTTGTGAGATTCCTACAATGCTTGAATATATCACAAATGTCGTGTTAGTGAGTGTTAGCATCAACTGTGCATCGAAGGTCTGCATCCACTTGTATCACACAAAAGGATTATAGGGCGATAGGAAATCAGCCTTGACATTTAATGTCTTTACTGGAGCACTGGACCGCCCCCCCTCTGACATTTGCAAGAATTACTTGGTGGCCAGTCAAAGTCAAACTTTCTATCATGTCTCGGAGGGGGGGTGGGGTGGGGGGGGAATACAGACAATTACTTTTCACTGTTACCCATCTTTGATTTTCCACTTTCCCGGTTGCAGGCGGTAGCACTCCTCCAGGCATCAGCGCCCCCACGGTGACCAGCATCCCTTCCCCCATTAGTGTCAATGGTTTTACTGGCATGCCGCCTCCTCAAGCCAACGGACAGCCACCCGCAGAGGCCGTCTTCACCAACGGCATCCACCATTACCCTGGTAATTCCGGACTGAAACCACCTTGTATCGACAAAAATAGATCTATATTATTTTTTTAGAGCACAGTGCTAATGTTCATATTCTGAATGTTGGTCTTGATGGTGGGACTTGTTGTGAAGGAAGTGAAGTTGCCTGATTTAGCGCATTACTTGCTGTATCTCAAGCCATCATTCTAACAACAAGTAAAAAAAACAAGTCCAATTATATGCTCTCAACATTCTTACGGTTAGCTACAATGTAGACTTACTGAAGTAAGCACATTATTGGGCGGGATGGTGGGAGGGGGGGATACAATTTACTTGAAGCAGGCAATAATTTTGACAATTTCTAAGTGGCTATGGAAGTAGTCCTGGCTATTCTATACTGCAACACTGATTAATTTAAAAAAAAAAAAAATCGAAAATAGTTCCAAAAGTTATTGTTTCTACTAAATAGAGGATATTTGTTTTCTTTGGGAGACCAGCAACCAGTCTCAAAGGTATAGGAAGTTTGGTCTTTGTGCATTAAGTACACCATTATGATGAGCTATGATGCAATTGTACTAGGGGGGTGGGGGGGGGGTCCATTTATTGCAGAGAATGGCAATGTACACACAGCGGACGATATATTTGCCATTATTTCACTGCAGTTAGTGAGTTGCGTTTCAGGCACCTTATTTTCATTACTTTCATGAATAATTACCCGCAAAAAAAAAAAAAATTGCTTTTTAATTATTTTACTATATAGAGTCGATGAGCACAAAATCCTACTCGTGTCTTAAACACAAACCGTGTGGATCCAAATGATTCTAATCTCCCCTTTCATGCACCAATAATGATAACATGATAAGCTGTCCACTGTAGTCATCGCTGTCCCTCAAAGGGTTAATATCAGGAAAATGTGTTCTGCAGCCAATACCGTTGCACAATTTAACATCAGTTAAGGGAGATATCAAGGCCATATGTTATTTTAATAATTTTCAAGAATTAAAAAAAAAAAAAAAAAGAAGGCTGTCATGAATAATAAATCTTCAGGGACCACACTCTCAAACATGGAAAGAAAAAAGAATTGCGCTTTCATTGCTCTCCGAATGTGTTAATAAAATAATGCTGATCAGCGACACGTGTGCCGCTGCGTTGAGCCACAATTTCTATTTACTCAGATCCAAAACACATTCGTCGCAACAGGTGAACGAGCGTTCAACAGGCTTACGTAATAACGGTATGCGAGAAGCGCATTCAGAGGCCGAAGCTGAACGTGGAAAGAATGAGGAGATGCGCGGCGCGTAAAGGAGCGCATGGCACACTGGAACCAAAACGATTCATTTTGTGCCGCATGTTGTTCTTTGTACCTCACCTCGTTGTTGTTTGTTCAAGACGAGGAATGAAACTATTCAATTGGGTTGTTGTTGTTGTTTTTGTTTTTTCACCCCCTAGTGTTGCAAGAAGTGGTTTTTAGGGAAGACTCTGAGAAAAATGGCCTGGGTGTAGCTCCAAGGAGTTGTTTCGGAGTTCAGGGTGGCTGCTTTCTCTCCTCTCTATCCGAAGGTAACGCTCTTATTCTCATCCGCCGCTTTATCTTCCCCACAACTTCGTCCTTGAGTGTCCCGAGCAGTGTGTGGTGTATGACTTTGCTCTGCGGTGTTTTTTCGCATCTGTATAACTTGTTAATAATTTGCCTTTCATGTGAGTTTTCAATTTTCTTTCTCCGACAGCTCTTCTTATACGTGTCAGTAATCGATAGCTGCCAAGTGAAACCGTACGCTGACTTTAAAACAGAGTGATCCACATTCAGTCGACGCATATTTTTTGTGGATGTGTGTGTGTACATATACAGTACTGTATGGTCCAAATACCAAAAGAAAAAAAAATATTTTGTTTCCTTAATATTTTCCAGCGCCGTACAGTTTGCATACTTGTACTGTTTAAGCATTTTACTGCATTAATAAGATGCTCTTATCAGATTCTGGTACCGCTTGTTTTTTATTTTTCTGAAACGATGAGAAAATGATGGCTTGAAGACGCGTTCTTTCCAAACGTCTGTCAACTTTTCCTTCTTTTGCGGAAACAATTAAGCCCGCGCACATTGGGAGAGATCAGCACCTCACACTGCGAACTAACCTCTTTGCCTCTTTTGTCTCTTCCCTCCGTTTCTTCATGTTATGACCCCCCAACCCCCACCCACCCACCCTCACCCTCACTGTTATTATATATCACTCTCGCCTTCCTCTGTGTCCTCTTCGCCTCCCCTCCATCGACATTCCGGCTACGTCTCATTGCTGCTTTGTATCGTTGCTCTTATTCTCTAACCCTGGTGCACGCCCACTTCTCTCACCATCCATCCATCCATCCATCCAACCATCCATCCATCCGCCTCCTTCTTCATCTCTTCGTGTTCTCTTCTGGATCAGCTCAAAGTCCCACTGCGGCTGATCCGCTCCAGCAAGCTTACACGGGAGTCCAGCAGTATGCAGGTGTGTGCATCACGTGAGCTTCGCGTGAGTGCGCGTGCGTAAAAACGGAGGGAAGACGGGAAGTAGATCAAGATTTTTTTTTCTTTGTTTGCAGAAGCATTTAAAAAAAAAAAAAAATCACCGTGTCAGCAAAAGTTCCACGCCCGTACAGCATCAATTTAGTCTCTGCTTTTTATAGCACGTGTGTGTGAGAGTGAAACATGTACACTCTATTGCCTGTTATCTGATCGATTGCCGACCGTGCCCCAGTGTATATCATCTGTGTGTGTGTGTGTGTGTGTGTGTGTGTGTGTGTGTGTGTGTGTGTGTGTGTGTGTGTGTGTGTGCGCAACGTGCTCTCGTCGCGACTGTTATCTGATCGGCGCGTGTGCGTCTTGTGTGTGTGCGTGTGTGTGCCTCAGCAGCCTATCCCGCTGCATACGGCCAGATCAGCCAGGCCTTCCCCCACCCTCCAACCATCATCCCACAGCAGCAACGAGAAGGTAAAACCTAATTTCCTCGTCAAATACTTAGTCGTGAACGTCTGATACCGCTACTCGACGCACTTGACTCATACACATTTGCGGACAATATTGTCGCGTTGCTCCTATACATACAAGATCTACGTATTTAAGAGCAGGGGGGATTCATCACAGTATTTGTTGGAGACGTATGTCAGTTGTGGCTGGGAACTGAAAAGCCACAGATTTGATATCCCCCACCGACGTGGGCAATACAGTATGTGAGCAATTGTGACATCAGGTGTGTGTGTGTGTGTGTGTGTGTGTGTGTGTGTGTGTGTGTGTGTGTGTGTGTGTGTGTGCGACTGTGTTCACAGTGAGGCGTGATATGCAGAGGTCAGATTGTGTTTATGCATGTATGAAACTTCTTGACATTTGAAAAAAAAAATGAGGTGATTATAGGCTGTAAGTTGACTGACTATACTATCATCCTACAAGTGTTCACTTGCTGCAACTCGGGAGCAAGATGACACAGAACTGTGGCCTTGCTGCCCTCTTGTGGAATACAAACAAAACAAGACAGTCCCATGGAGGGCGGGGGAAGAAATAGGTCGCTGTTTGATATATTACTCATTTAAGTTTTCCCTAACCTTTCTTGGCCCAAGGCGCACATTTTGCATTTGAAATATCTCACAGCACACCCGCCTGTTTATGAAACACTTGTATTGGATTTTTTCCTCACGAGACGTGCCTAATGAAGTGTCCAGTCGATGTCTAATCTCAAATCTCGCTTCTTGCCCGCTCTCACTGGGTGCTTCTCCCTACGTTTCTCTGTCTCTGTGTCTCTGTCTGCCATGCGCAGGGCCAGAGGGTTGCAACCTGTTCATCTACCACCTCCCTCAGGAGTTTGGGGATGGCGAACTGATGCAGATGTTCCTGCCATTCGGTAATGTCATCTCCTCCAAAGTGTTTGTGGATCGAGCGACAAACCAAAGTAAATGCTTTGGTGGGTAAAAATTAACAGAACCAGAAGATGATTGATTATTTATTCTGATTCTTCTTTTTTTTACTAATCACCTTCTTTACTGCAGCCCCTTGCTAACCTCCCTGCACCTCCCTCTGTTTCAAACCAAATGGAAAAAAAAAAAAATGAAAAAGTGAAATGATTCAACTCCGGCTTACTCGGTGATGGACGGCAAATGCAACTTGGCCGCTGTTTTGGCAGTTAGAATTAAAAAAAAAAAAAAACGTTATGATTATGAATTTGCATTGGATAGTAACTGAAGAGAGATTTGCCAAGGAAACACTTGAATGAGCACATCAGTGCCTAATGAGCATACACTAATGCGCGCCATCATCGGGTACACGTGCGCACTCGAATGACATCCGTTCCAAAAAAAAAAAAAAAAAATGCTGTCAAACATTCTTCCTTGACAAAGACGATGAATGTTCCTTTTGTAGGCTCTTGTTGTCGTTTGCAGCAGTGAGGAACTGCACTTGCATCATCCTGAGAAGTGCTTCGAAGATTCTGATGACCTTATTTAGCCACTTGATAGGGGGAAAAAAAAAAAAAAAGAAATACTTGAGCGTTATTGCCTTTGTGGAAGAGAAATGTTTGCACACAGCTCCTGGATTGGCTCTCACCGAGATTGTATGCGTGTACCTAATGACGCGTCCAAGTGTGAACATGGAGCTCGGAGTTTGAGATTTTTCCAGAACAGGAAGCCCCCTTCCCCCCGCCCCCCCTCCCCAAAAGAAAAAAAATGACAGCACAACTGTGTCGACATTTTGGTTTTGAGTGCAAACGCCATCATTTCACATTGTGATTTTTGCTTGCATGCTCCTCTCTAATTATTGTGATTCCCGTTGTTGCTTTTGTTGTTGTTCTTGTTCTGATATCCTTGTAATATATTTCACTCCTCGTAGCATTACGGGAAAACTTGTGTTGATCTGTCGTAACGTGCACAGATGCCTTCCTACAGCTACTTTCCAATTCAAGCGTTTCATGAATGAATCTCATACTCACACTTTTTTTTGGCAAGTCCAACGTCCGGCTAACCCGCGCCCATCTCTTCTTGATTGACCCTTTCCGTAGGCTTTGTCAGCTTCGATAACCCGGGCAGTGCCCAAGCTGCCATCCAGTCCATGAACGGCTTCCAGATCGGCATGAAAAGACTCAAGGTGCAGCTGAAGAGGCCAAAGGACGCAAACCGCCCCTACTAGCCCCGGCCCCAGCCAGCCGCTGCCATCTACGGTGGCCGGGGTAGCTGTCGCACACAGGGGGGGAGACAGGTCAGACCTCGAGCGCGCCGGGGGAACGTTTGCGGCCACGCAAGTCCTTTGGGCGATTAAACCGAGCAATACTCGGGCCGACGCACGTTGTATTGACGGATGCTCAAATGGCACGCCCGTTTTATGAAAGTGCCCGATGTGGTTGCACTAACCTTTCTGAAATGTCATAAAACACTGGCGGATGCCCCATAAAAAGAGCGGATCATCTGCAAATTGCTTGTAAAGAACAGCGATGTGGCATGGCGGCGAGTTCAAGTCAACGTTTTTACATGTTAATTTCACCGGCGTCCGTTTGGACTACAAAGCTACAGGTGTTCCCCGATAAGCTACGTCTGGCAGGAGTATGCATACACGATGCGGGGCAAAAGTATTGAGACGCATCCCATTTCTGTGGCAGGAGTGGAACGTGACCAATCAATTCTCCCTCCAATCTTAATTATTGAGCATGTTTGGCGGTTCTTTGGTGCCAACTTTGCGGAAGGTTTTTTTTTTTGTTCCAGTGTGACTGTGCCCCAAAGACGTGTCAACAAAACAACAATGTGGAAAGAGCAAAAATGCCTCCTCGCCCACAGGTGTCAAAGTTGAGGCCCGGGGGCCAGATCTGGCCCGCAACATCATTGTATGCGGCCCGCGAAGGCAAATCAAGCATGTCAAGTTCCATGATGCTTGCTCAAGTCTGAACCAAAATTTCAATTTGTCATATGTAACCCATCGTAAACATATGATATTGCAATTCTGGTTACCAAACTACTTATTACGTTAATGTAAACCGTGTTTGAACAAGTCATTATTATTGACTTCTGATTTTAAAACGAGCTATCCATCAATTTGTTGTGCGCTGTGTCTGTAATATTTGGAAGTGATCAAACATTTATATGGTTTCCCAAAATTCAGTCATAACAGCCCTCCAAGGGAAACCATAACTACAATGTGGCTCTCGACAAAAATTAGTTTGACATCACTGTCCTAGCCGTATAATCTTACTACGAATCACTCGGATTCAATTCTTCCATCCAGATACATGATACAAAGTTTTTTTTTACATTCATTGTCAAGCGTACCCAATGTCCGCACGAAGAGTGACGCGTAATAAGCCCGGCGTGTCGACAACCAAATGACTTTACGAGCAATAAATGAGCTCCCCTGAATAATTTCAAATCTCTCAAATGTCCATTTGGATGAATGGCAGAGTCTTTTATGACATTTGATGCAACAACATTTCGCCGAGTGCCCCCCCGGTGTGTAAAACGCTGTTGGTAAGCGAGAGCGGGTCAATGCGTCAGCATGTTGCGGAGAGAAGGAATTGCCTCCAAAGGGGAAGGCATTTATTACGTCGAAGGCGGGTAATTGTGCCGTTCCTCTTTGTCTCCTCCCTTCATCTGCATGATGGAGAGTTCAGACCGTGTCGTTCATTCACCGCTGATGACTTAATTCAAGGGCAACTTATCACCCGCTCACAAAACTAACTGATCCATATAAAGACCGCGTCCCCAAGTGAAAGCGCCGCAGGAAAACTAGGCCACATTCATATGAGCGTGTCGCCATTCCTTCCCGGCCGCAAAAATATCCCGCACACACAGTTTCTCAAGATGTTGACATTTCAACAAACATATCAAGCTTTTTTTGTTTGTTTGTTTGTTTTCATTCATTCTGAAATTTCACGATGAACATGTCCAAAAGCACGAGACCCTCCCCCCCAAACAGAAGCAAATTCAAACTCTGGGGGTATCATTTGCTTTTCACAAGTGTCCACTTTATCCTTGAAAATGAGCTATACCACTTGTGTCAAACTCAAGGCCCGGGGGCCAGATTCAGCCCGCCATGTCGTTTTATGTGGCCCGATAAAGCAAAGCTTGCTAATATCTGTACCAAAATGTTAAATTATCATGTAAATAAATAATGTTGAGATTTTGTAATCATTTAACAATAAACAAATAGTAGCCTGATTTCAAATTTAGTAAGCCATCTTTTTTTTTTTTTTTTTTTTTTTTGCAATGTGATGATGAAACGTTTATTCGCTTTCTGTTGTCGCGGCCCTTCCGAGGGAAGACGTAACTCCAAAGTGGCCCGGGACAAAAATGAGTTTGACACCCCTGATCTATACTGTACGACACATGATGACAACACGCACAAAATTAGCACCTCGCTGGGGGCGTACACATCTGTTTTCAGTCGAAATGCTCACTCTGAAATGAAATTATTCTCAAGATCAGCGCATATTACCATCACGAAAAAAATGTTCTGCCTGTTGTGTTTTCCAGGTTTTGTTGAGCTGAATTATATGTTGATTATTCGCTACCCGCTGTAGAATGCAAACTCGACGTCCGGAACACTGAGGCTGCTACAGAAAGGGAGAGGACATCGAGGCAGAGAGAACGCTATTGGCAGAGTCATGGGAACCTTCTTTTTGGATGTACGAAAAACTTTGGAACCCAGTGAGAATTTGGACCACCTTGGTTTGCCCCCGGACCTTTTTTTCTGCACATACAGTACAGTATATAAAAATATACACATAACACACACGCACACACAAACAGATCCTTCCACTCAGAACCCTGCTTGATTGACAGCTACCTTTTGTGGACCACGAAAACTTTTACTTGAACAATGGCGAGACAAAAAAATAAAATAAAAGGAAAAGACTGAAAAACCCTTTCAATGACCAACCCTGATGGACTCTTCAAGGGAACAACGGCTGTCCAAAAGTCCAACGAGAACATGATAAACTTTTTAAAAACTGAATAGAAGATTGCTGAAGGAGATATTTTTGGTCTGGTTTGTGTTTTGGGGCCTTTTGGCTCAAGAGACAAAGGAACAAATTCCAGAAGGGAGAGCGCGTAAATCGGGAATACGATGTGATCGGGACAGAAATTGGCTTGGATTTCGGGATGACTTGTCTTTAGCTTCGGAGTGCCTGTCCGTTTCCAGGGGATACCTTTGCCGAGGAGAACCACAGCAACGGTTCTCCGAGGGAGTCTTACCTGTCATTCCTTAGTTGTTTTAGGGACCAAAAGACCAAACGTTTTTATCGCTGAGGACTTGTAGCTCGAATATACTTGGACCACTGCAGCTCTTCTATCGGCCAGTGTCAACTGGCTCGAGAGTTGTTTGAAAAAGAAGTGTACATTTCCCATATATATATATATATATAGTGCCAATATGCTTTTGGAATATAGGCAAAACTATTTCAGATGACCAAATGGGGTCTCTCACTTTGTTAGTTTACAATCATTCATAATGTTTATTTATTATTATTATTATTATTATTATCATCATCTATTTTTTTTCTCGTTTTGTCTTGGGAGGGACGAGAGTGCATGGGAGGGGGGCTGCTCCGCATCACAGCCTTATCTTTTTTAACTTAACATCCTAACCTCATAGCTAGAGTAACATCCGAAACCTTTGATCTATCTGAACTTGTTTATATTTGCAGTACATATATCTATATACGTATAGCGAGCATTCAAGAAAATGTATTCATATATGCAGCGTATATGGATCAACAGATATTAATCATAAGCAAATACATATGTACTTAATATGCACATATTTGATATATGTGTGTCTGTATATAGAACAGCTACTGAAGATGTTGAGCTGTCATTTTTATTTATTTTGGGGGCGGGAGGGGGGGGATTTTAGCTGGAGTTTGAAACATTGCTCTGCTCGGGATGAATTGCAAATCTGGCAGCTCCCAAAAAACAAAAAAAAAACTGCAGGCATTCCTTTTTCTGATATGCTGACACACGGTATACAGCCTTGCTAAAAGGTTACGTGTGTGTGTGTGTGTGTGTGTGTGTGTGTGTGTGTGTGTGTGTGTGTGTGTGTGTGTGTGTGAGAGAATGCACAGGATACTGTACATAGGGTCTGCAAATGCAAAAAGCCACATCTCAGTAGCAGGCTTTGGACGAAAAATCAGTCTGATGTATTTTCGAGGAAAAGGACAATTCTCTTCGACTCTATTCCAAACATATCTTTTTATGCTTGTGTGTGTGTGGCGCGCACAGACACACACACACACGCACACACACACACACGCACACACACACACACACACACACACACACAAACTTCTGTTTGAAACTTGAACCAAAACGAATATGTCTCGTGCTCTCTTCTCCTGCATTCAGTTCAACGTGCATGTAGCGTCTAGGCCGTCACCGTGTCAGGGTGTGCCTTGCCACCTGCAGAACCTGCCATCCAACACTGTGCTCTCAGCAAAATTTCAAAGAATAGAAATCGCGCGCATTTCTCTGCAAGCAGCCAGCGCACTATGATGATGTCAAAAACTCCAACCGGATCCGTATCCGTTCGCGGCTGAGTCGTCAATGCATGTCCGCGGTTGGTATACATCTCATGTCTTTTGAGCTTTGAAAATATACGTATACTCACTCATGACGCTTTGGATAAAAGTGGGCATTATCAAACGTGCGAGCGCAGCGAGTCACTATCGAAGCAGCGAGCGAGGCACCTGTGACGAAGTCAAAATTAGGCATAAAGGAAAATGGGTAGGCGGCAAAATGGCTTCCAGTAGTTAATCGGTGAGAGTTCTTGGCATGAAGCACATTTTTTTTAGCACAGGGGTCTCCCAACATTCCCAAGCGACTGGTAAGAGTACCCCGATGGCTTGTGAGGACGGACAAAAAAAAAAGTCCAAAAATATTTGAATATACCACATGGCTGCCAGGAGGCTAATGAAGAGGCGAGTAGTTTCATTTTGCGCCATTGAGGCACTGGAGCACAAAGTGCTCTAGTTTTGTGGCCACCCATAGATGGCAAAATAAAGCAAATCGAGAAAAAAAAAATTCCATCTTCCATTCAAAGCGCTTACTTTTTTTTTCTTGTTGAAAATGTTCCCAAGTAAACAGCCCTGACATTTATTTGAACCTTTCAAATTAAACAGGAGTGCTTTCTGCCTGTTTTTATTTTACTTGAGAAACAGCTCACACAGAAGTGAAACAGGTTGGAGAACCCCCCCCCCTCCTCCTCTCCTGCCCCGCTTTGAAAAATGCTGACTTATGGTTCAAATCCTAATGTAATCCAATTTTTAAAAATAAATAAAAACGGTAAAGTGTAGCAATAAGTTTGAGGGGGTGGGGGGGTTGTTTATCCATCATCATGACTGTACCACTAAGGTAGGTTTCATATTACTTTAGAATGCAGTTGAAGGTAATAGTAAAATATTCGGTACGTAGAAAAGGTCATCCGAGTTATTGGCCAAGCAGCTGCTGGAGATTACTCACTGAATATTTATACGTGAATTTTTATAAGGCTACGTGGCGCTGGAAGACAATGCTTCCTGTTTTCCCAGAAATGGCAGCAACAAGAAGTTCAATCGTTAAAAATGATTGCGGAATTCGACTTCTACCTGCCAAAAATCGTTGAGGCAAAATGACTTCGTTCGACTTCCGAGGACGCCTGCGCACGGCTCGGCTGCGCTCGTCACAATGCCGCCCCCACCACACCCGAGCGTGGCAAAGCAACACAGAGACCACCGTGACCCGTGCCAGTCTTTGAGCCAGCAAACACGAACCGCTTCAAACTCAACCAAGTGAATGTGCGGTGAGCCCGCTTTGACTGCAATGCAAAAACCCAAGAAACAAAAAAAAAAAGGACGTTGACGCGGGATTTTGTTTTGAGCAGCAGGTGGGAGAATGCCCAGCACATCATCTTCATCCGCCCACAGCTGTAAGCTACAAGTTTACAAGAGGGGGGGGGGGGTAGTCTACTGGTTTAAAACATCACCAGACATTGCAGAAGTCTGAATATAAATATATATATATAGATATGTAAACATGAAGCGATGAATATACTGTAAA
>NW_017805625.1:1023476-1039654 GCF_001891065.2 Hippocampus comes | reverse complement strand
GGGGGGGGGCAGGCGGGCGGGCGGGCACCCCCCTCTGTTGTGGTCCGCGGATGATCACCGCTCCTGTCTTCAGGACCGTGCCTTCAAAGCACTTCTTCGAAGAGGGAGAGACGACAGCTCCTATATTGACCAAGTGATGTCAAAGACGGACTTTTAAACGATTTGTGTTCCAGTTATTTGTCGCTGTGTTTTATTGATTTGTTTGTTTGTTCAGATTCATGTATTTATTTATTTATTTATTTGTGCCGTTTGACTCAAGATCTGAGCTCTCCTCTTTGTCACCGAGGGGGTCTTGCTTAAAAGTGCCACGCATCGCATTACCTCTTCATGTGTTAGGAGTCTCCCAAAAAAAAAAAAACTGGATTGGTGATTCGATTTCCTGGTTCCGATGAAAATTTGAACGCAGCGCAGTCGAGCGACTGTGTTCCGAAGCCTTATGTACATTTCTGTTTCGAACTTACGGGAGATAGCTTTTGTTGGTTTTAAAGGGGAACTATGATGATTTAGCCGACTTACTACACACACTTATGCAGTTTATTGTATATAATAGGAATGCGCATATCAAACCTGGTTTCCACCTTATCAAAGATAAAAAAAGAAAAAATAGAGAATCAGGAATGAGTATAATCGGTTCCTTTTGAAAATGCAAATTAAATGAAAGGTTTTTCTCATGGGTTTGATTTTTCATTTTTTTTTTTTTATGCATTCTCTCATTTAGTGCTCACTCATGAACTAACTGTACAATCAGACGTTTGCCTTGGGATCGAAGTGAGCTTCTGCAAAGTAAAAGCTGAATACTTAATGAAAAAAAAAACATGTGGCGTAAAATACTATTTTGGTCCTAAAAAGAATAATTTCACTCCTCTCCTTCCATTTTCTGCGGTGTATCGTTTGCCAGAGCTCTGATCTTGTTCAACTGTGTTTTACCAAGAACAAAAGTCAATGAAATCTGCACTATCCCATCAAAACAAAAATAATTTGGTGTCATTTTTATGTGCTGTGACAATTTTTTTTTTCTTTTTTACAGTGACTGGAGAGGCATCATGTGGTTTAAAAGTAACTATGGAGATGTAGTTCGCAATTTCAGCACATATGGATGGAGGGGGGGAATGAATGTTGCATAATTCAGCTTTGCCAGGTTCCTGAAGATCTCAGCTTCTGATAGGCCGATGCGCTTTAGGCTCCTGCCTCCGACTCTCAAGAAAAAGACTGCACCAATTTCTTGTTCCCTTAACTCCTTTTTTGTAATTTTAAAATGAATGATGCGTCTCCGCTTAGGCCAATAATAAAGCACAGTCTAGAATAAAGTCTCCCGTCTGGCGTCATGATTTGCGTTGACCACACGGGAAAAACAGCTGCTCCAAAGACTGAATGTGTTTGTGGACTAATTTACAAATATTCCACAGTTCATCGAGGGAGACTGTTGCAGCCTGAATCAACAGCGGTGCCTTGAGATAAGAGTTTCATT
The DNA here is from genome assembly GCF_001891065.2 of Hippocampus comes. Taxonomy (NCBI): domain Eukaryota; kingdom Metazoa; phylum Chordata; class Actinopteri; order Syngnathiformes; family Syngnathidae; genus Hippocampus; species Hippocampus comes. The sequence goes on along the minus strand of NW_017805625.1, from coordinate 1,038,186 downwards.
TGTTCCTCCCCACCCCAAATGTATTCATAAGGAAAATGCTACAATGTTTACTTTGTAGAAAATTTAGTGACAAAAGTGAGAGTGGAAAGCATGAATATCATTTATGTATTAATTGTGACGCCGCCTGGTGCACGTGACTTGGCCACCAGGGGGCAGTCATGAGGAAACACGGAGACTGACAACTCTAAGTGACTCGGTACAAAGTTATTCTCTTCATTTGATGTGTAGTTTGACAGTAAACCAACTTACCCCCTACAGAGGCAAAATTTCAAAGAAATCAAGAAAAAGTACCCGAAAAATGACGGTTTATTTGAATTGAAAATACAAAGCACATAACATGATTTCCCTCAAAAGCACGCCGATCTCAAATTGAAAAAAAAAAAATCAAGTTAAGACAGCACAGTCGACATTAAGCAAGTAAAACTTTGCATGTTTCGCTTTTTCTAGTCAGCAAATAAAAAAAATATCCTCCAATATTTGGCTTTCTTCCAAGTCCTGCAGGCAATTCAGACGATAAGGCAAAACCACGGGGGTACGCAGACTTCTGCAGATTGGTTTGGGTGTCGTGAGGGTTGGCCCACGCTGCGATGATTTGAGCCTCCGGGAGGATGCTTTGCATTGCTCATGCGCTGCAATGGGACTCAACTTATCCAGTAACTCGACAACAGAGAAGTCCAAACTGGGGGATTAAAAAAAAAAGGAATGTTGCCGTTATTTGATTTAATGTACAGTACTTTCTTTCTGCGGGGCGCAGCTCGATTCAAAACAGAGCCTGACAGATTCCAGTGCAGTGTGGCATCATTGCCCTAACAACCAGGAACCAAACACAACGCCAGACTATGAAGCTTGGGCAAAACGCAAGCAAGCTGGAGGTACCGGCCCCCGAAATGCAAATGGCTAACTTACGCATGATTAGAGGGTGCTGACATATCGCCAACTTCTACGACATGACTATAAAAACACATGACGATACTGCTTGCTGAATGACGGACCGATCTCTACCGAGCCAAAAGCACACAAGTGCACCATTTCTTGTAGGTATGAGAGGGACAAAGAGCAAGAGAACCCGCCGCCTTCTCACCCGGAATAGAAATGAGGGAATGCGCAGTGAAATAAATAAAGCAAAACAAAGAAGATTAGGCTAATAGAGATTCAATCCCTCAGTCTGTCTGGCTTGATAAATTATTCAACGTACACACACTGGAAGGACAACCGTTCCAAATACAAAACATGAATTCTTCAAAGCATGCTCCGCTGAAGTTGCTAACATAATTCTCTGCTCGTTTAAAGCCGCATCCATTTGCATCCCATGCAGCGCGACGCACAGCTCCCCGAGGGGAGGACCGCGTTTGGCACGCGCTGGTTCTGGCATCCCCAAACGCCGCGCCGGGGATCATTTAGTACCCGGCCACAAAAAACTTTTTTTTTTTTTAAATTGTCATTTCATTTGCATTTATCCATGGACAAAATGGCCACGTCAACCGCGATTGTCGCTTGTCGCTTTTGGTTTTTCATCCACCAGCAGCCCACAAAAGCAACAAATAAAATAAACACTTTTTTTACAAGCTGCCACACGCGTGTCACTTATGATCAAAAGATAGAGTGCATCACCTGTGTTGTTTTAACATTTTGACATTCCATTACTTTGTAAACTCCCCTACACAAAAAGAAAAGCTGTTGCATTGACTCAATTTGATTTGCTCAAGTGGTTGCAAGAAGGAAAAAAAAATCATCTGGATCCAGATTGATTTTTTGTTCAGTCGATGTGTCGTCTAAGTGATTTTATTTCAACAAGTAAGCAAAAATACTTGAAATTCTCTTATGAATATTGAACTAAATTGTGAACATGTTTTGAGTGACAATGGAGGGTCAAGTCAGCTGTGGGAGGGTAAACGTAAAAATGAATACATTAAAAACACACACACACACACACACACACACACACACACACACACACACACACACACACACACACACAGCGAGAGACATTACCCTCAAGGAAGTGAATGTATTTTCCTCATTTGGTTTCCTGCCTGTCAACAGGCGCAGGAGAGAGTGAGCAAAAGTGAGTGACTGGCAGAGAGAGAGAAAGAGAGACAGAGAGAGAGAGAGATGGCAAGCAAATGCAGCTTTGTGGATACAGAGGAAGGCAGAGAAGGGAACATGGGGGAGGGACTTTGGCTAGGTTCCGTCTCGCGAAATGTGAGAATTTGCATTTTTATTTGTTGATTTATTTAACGGACAGGGCTCTCAAACAGCCATCCATCAACAAACGACATGCTGGTAATGAATAATGCATCACTTAACGGCGGTCACAATCTATAACAAGGCGTGGGGGGTTGGGGGTGGTGGTGCTGGGAGAGGGGGGGGGGTACAGTTTGGTCAGAGAGGTGCGGGAGCGTGGGCGGGTGGGGCGAAGGGGTGGCATAAGGCAGAAAAGAATGCCAATAGAGATTCGGAGGACTTCAACTGTGTACTGGGGATTTTGTGGCTTTCCACTTTGCGGTGCAGCCAGATATTAATACACCCCGAGGGACTTTCAGAAAATCTGTCACTGCGGCTTGCGTTCTTGGGGAAAGAAAAAAATAAAAGAAATCAGCATGGGCAAGAGCAGATGTTCTGTCAGTCAATGTAGTCAGAAAACAGCACGTGTCTGTCCTGCTTGCTCAGTGCAATTTGGCTAAACGATCATATCAATAATGGAAGAACAGAACGTTGACTGCAAAGTGAGCCGCAATTAGTAGGACTACCTCTGAGCTACCCGTCTGTCACACTCCAACAAAGGAAGAGTAATTTTTTTTTTAATGCTGGTTAACTTCTTTTTACCCATGTATGTCAGTTCGAACTGTTAAAAATCCAAATGCATGACACTGGCTCGTCACCAGCAACGTCTCCAAAGCGTGTCCATCACGTCATCAGAGGGTGGCTCGTCTTTAGGGTCCCCTCGCACCTGTAGTTCGTTTAAATGATGATGAGTATATGCGTTATATTGCCCTGTTATGAGTTTTTAATGACATCCTCCTGAGAAATGACACTGTGTGTGTCTGGTTTTGTTGGATTTTACTGCAGCTTTGATATGCTGGATCACAGTATTCTGTTGGCTTGTTTGCAGCACCGGGTGGGCATTAGTGCTGGCGACCTAGAGTGGTTTACAACGCAATTTGTCTGACAGAACTTTTTGCATGAGCCTTGGGTGTTCTGAGTCCCGCACTGCCTCACTGTCGTATGGTGTGACGCAGGGTTCAATTCTACGGCCACTGCTGTTTTCATTGTCGCCGCTCCTTTTGGGTTCCATCTTAAGTCAGCATGGTTATTTCCTTTCACTGCTACTGCGGATGACTGTCATATCTATGGTCCGCTGAGCAAAAAAAATACGCTTTCTCATTGAGGCCACTTTTTTGGTGCCATTGGTAAATCCTGCTTCTTTCATCTTACGCAGCTAGCTAAAGTAGAAAGTCTCCTTTCTCAACAGCGCTTTGAAACAGTAATTGACACTTTTGTCACATGTTGGCTGGATCACCGCAATGCACTCTATTTTGGCGGCAGCCAATCCTCCACCAAATGGCTCCAGTTGGTTCAAAATGCTGCTGCTCGCCTCTAGACTGGTATTCGTGAGAGGGAGCACACATCTCCTACTCTGGCGTCCCTTCACTGGCTCCCTGTACATTTTAGAGTTATTCTTAAGATTATTTTTAAGATTTGTTGAAAAATATTTAAATGGTGTCGCCTCACGTTGCCTCTCTGAGCTCCTCCACCTCGGGTCTGCGGCGCAGACGCTATTAGAGGTACCGAGGACTACGCTAAGGCTCAAAGGGCATCAAGCCTTTTCCTTTGCCAGTCTCTCTCTTTGGAATGACCTCCTGCTAAACATTACGCAAACCCACAACAGCAACGGGAGAACCTCTGAACTGTGCGGCAGACGTACTAACAACCTGTGAACATGTCACCCAACACTTCCATATTGTAAGTACAAAAAAAAATGGATTAATTCTTTCTATGCAGCTATTCAATACTCCTCCAATTTAGTTTGAAATATGTCCACGTTGCTCTGCATGCCTCTTCGCTTGTAACTCTCACTGCACCCTTTCATTAAAGATAGCCGTCTCACCCTGGTGCCCTTAATTCATTTGCAGTCCAAACAGTAAGATAGGAGGGAAAAAAAAAAACTGTAACGGCCAAAGCGTATATCCCGCATGTCAATTTCCCAACCAATCAATAGCGTGCGTGTCATGGCAGGCGAGATGGAAATGAGATGGAACTGTCTCATTACTAACTGGCACAGGATTCATGAAAGGATTAATAAGGTCACTTCATGTTAACTCGAGCTTTGTTTGGCAATTTGCACATCGAGACCGAATGCTTTAAGATCAGATGGCCCAGAGGGTCACGTTGTTGCCAGGTAAAGTACCTTCACGCACCACGCAAAATGAATTGTCAAACACCGAGCGGTGTCACAACAATTGCGGACCATGCTGCAAGTTGCGATAACATGACGGCAATGATCACACATTGATATCATCACAGGTATTTTTTTTTTGTCCTCTTCTTTATGCTGTTCACGTTTCAATATCATGAGACCAGGACGACACCAAACAAATGATCACGGGGGCCTCGGCAGCGCGAGGCTTCAAACAGGATGTTCTCAGAGGGATGTGGCCCGCTGAGCTTTGAGTGTCACAGTGTGTCATGTCATTGTGTTGCAAGAGAGCGACAGAGACTGGAAAGTCTCAGAAAGGCCCAGAAGTCGACAGTACGTCCTTGGAAGGGCACGAAGACTTTTCGTGAGTCGTGATGACGCTCTCCTTATTTGTCTCGAAGAACCTCATGTACAGCAACTAGTGTATCTCTTGACACCTAGCACGCTCATTAATGTTATTTTTGGGGGAAGAATATCTGATAGTAGAAGAACACGTGCTATGTCCAAAAAAAAAAAAAAAAACCATTAGCAGTGTTGTTTTCAACGTATTCATACAAAACAAATAGTCTACACAAAGATATATTTTAGTCATGCATGAATTCAAAGGGGGGAAAAAAAAAGTTTTTACCACTTTTGGTAAAGTTGCTTGTGTGAATGGCAGCTGCCCTCAATATCCTTATGAGACCGACCACACATTTTTTATTTGGATCAATATTACACCTGCTTCAAATTTGCGCCTGGCATTTTCTTTTGGTGCAATGCTCACCGGCAACCCCCATTCAAACTTGCTTTGAACGTCGCTGCCGCTCGCTTTCTCTGTCTCATTACTGTTGCAGAGAAAGGAGGGAGAGTGGCGTGTGTGTGTGTGTGTGTGTGTGTGTGTGTGTGTGTGTGTGTGTGTGTGTGTGTGTATGTGTGTGTGTGTGTGTGTGTGTGTGTGTGTGTGTGTGTGTGTGCGCGTGCGTGTGCGTGTGTGTGCATCCAGAAGTCTGTTCAATTACACCTGCTGCAAGGTCCCTGCCAGGCGGACTAATGGAACGCAGCATGTCTCCTGACAGGCTGGCCGCAGTGCTAGCTAGCCCAGTAAAAGCTTCATTTAGCATCTCACAGCCGAAAAGTTAGCTGAACTAAGACGTGTCATAATTTACCCCGGAAAACTGAAAATCGGCAAAACTCAGTTTAGAATGCGATACAAGCCTTTTCTGTTCTACAACACACTAGGGCCCTGCCAATTTTGGTCTTTACTTTTGTGTTGTCTGACCATTTACAGCAGTTCCATTATACATTTCTTAATTAATCGGCCAATGAGTCGGAAATCTCTGTGGGAGAAAGCCATACTAGCCACAGTAACATCAACACCAGACATGCACAAAGTCTTTGACCCCCCCGTCAATTTTACGGTTCTTTATGCATCTGTTGTTAATTTTTCTGGGTGTGCAAACTGTATGGTCCTGGCAAAAGGTTACCGATTTTCAGACGTCTTCGGAGTCACAGGCCCCGCCGTGAGCTCCGCAGGGCTTGCAGGGAACTCGACAGGGGATGTGGCTGTGTCCTTTGTTGATTGCACTGGAGCATCTGTTGAGAAATGTAACAGCATGATGAAGGTGTTGGAAAGCCAGGGAATGTAACGCAGTGGGTATTGGCATGGACAAGAAGACTGACAACGACAACACCTGAGGGGGCTCACCTCTAAGATAAATTAACATTCAGAGATGTTATACCAATCACTCTTGGCAAGGCTCAACCGACAAGTTTGTGTTTCTACGAGGAGATACAGGAAATAGGTACGGGTGGCTTTCAGCTTTATGTCTCTGATGACGGGAGAGTAAAATTGATTCTAACTTCCGAAACAATGGGGGACTGTGACACAGCAGCAGTTTCATCGAAACCAGCGAACACCATTTCATTAACAGAAGAGCAAATACGAGCTGAAAGCTCTTGTTGATGACATGGATGTTTTCACTCTTTTCCTGACTGGCCTTGACACAAAATAGCTGGCCGCTTGTCAAGCTAGCACTATGTCAATTACTATTTGGCAGCGGTGCCACCTATTTGTTCATCTGATTATCCCTTAAAAAACGTAACAGCCAGATTTGCTCAGTCACCTTCCAAGTTTGACTTGTGCTGACCCTTTCCCCAAACGATTTCTATGCGAAAAGTATCAATATGACGTTTTTTTAATTGGAGAAAAAATGGCAACTCACCACAAAACTGAAGATTTTTGTCCAGCGGGGCAGTTTGTGAACAGTTGTCATGCACGCTTTGTTGTGCAGGAGGATTCGTTCTGTCACACACACACAAAAGACATCAGACAGTATCGGCAAATTTCATAAACAGGACTCAGGAATTTAATTCTGTGAAAGACTTTCATATTGAGCTACTTGGTTTACCCGGTCGGGAAATCTTGGCCGCGAGGGGGGTCTGGCTGTGACGTTTCATTGTTCGCGAATGAGCTGCTGAGTTTAGATTGGCACGCTTCTTGAAACCTGACATGAACATGAGAATAAATAGAAATGACGAATTGATCATTATATACTATGACTCAGGATGTTTGATAACACTTTTTTTTTTCCAGATCGACACTAATACCAACTACCGCCAAGGAGGATTTGTTCAATGTCAGATGATTTCTTTTTTGTCTTACGTATCGATGGCTGGTATCAGAAGCCTCCACCCTACTCGATACCTGAAAATAAGGCCACTATCAGCCTGATACTCACCCGTTCCTAATTATACCAGAGCTTTTCATCATTAAGTATCTATTCTTTCATTTTTTTTGGACTGCTAATTTACCTAAGAAGCAGTTTTGGCAACGTGGAAGGGAGGGGGGGGGGCACCAAACTATATCAACATTTCGTAACTGTGTACTCTGACACTTGGAGGAATTTTTATTTTTTTAGGTTTTTGGAACCAACCTTTTGCAGTCAAGACGTGACTGGCACAGCTGCTGATTCTGTCTGCTGAGCCGCTCCTCCTGATCAGCCAGACGTGTCTGCAGCTTCTCTCGCTCCAGCTCCAGCTGCATCTTCTGCAGCAGCAGCTGCTGCCTCTTCTCCTCCCAGTCCCCGCAACCAAGTCGAGGGATGGTCGAAGGTTCCTTCTTCCCAGCGGCAAAGTCATCCTCGCCGTGGGGCCTGTATGGAAAACTGTGCATTACTTGTTTGAGAACAGATCTTTGATGTTTTTCAAATGAAATGTCATTCGAAAATCTGTAAAATCAGAAACAAAGTGCGGGTATACAGTTTCAGAACAACCGTACCTTTGGCTAAATGTGCTCTCATAGCTTCTCTCAAGGGAACAGCCATTTGTTCGACGTTGCTGGACGCCATAGCTGCCGTCTTGGAAAGGCCCCTGATTGTGCTGCAAACCGAATTCTCCCGTCTGAATGTGATGCCCAATGATTTGCTCACCGGCGCCAGCTGGAGAGTTTTTGCTAAAATAGGAAGCGGGCGTAGGAATATTGACAGCCGGCAAGGGTCCTCTTCTTGCGCTACTTCTCCTGTGCGCTTGAGGGTGATGTGTTTGAGTAGCGGCAAGACTGAGGTATGAGCCATCAAACAGTAGGCCATTAGCCCGGCTAGTAGTTTCACTAATGGCTTCTTCGCTGTTCAGCAACTGGACACATAAGAAAAATAATGAATGTGTTTTGACCAACTTCTAAAAAAAAAAAAAAAAGGCATGCGGTGTTTCAGCCCACAGACAAGGCTGTTGTAGTTTTATAAGCCATACAGGGTAATATAGAGCCGGCCATAAGTGAAACTTGTCAGCGTTGAATGATGAACCCTTCACTCAATTTGCGCAGAAGTGAGGGTAAAAACGCTCCCCGCGCGCATAATTACAATGGCGTGAGGCGTACCATTACGCTTACCATATCCTGTTTAGACCTGACAGAGGCGGCAAGATTAAGAGGCCAATTTTCCACTGAGCATTACTGGCAGGTAAACCAAGGTCAGGCACATTATGAGATAAACATAAGGAGGAAAAGCCCATCTTATAGTTGACTAGGGGAGGGAGAGAGTGACTCATTTGCTCAGGGTCAGGGAGCAGGCAAACACCCATTATTCAGAGCCACAGTGGGACAATGAGGTTGGCCGTGTCATCTATTCTATCTCCAGATGCTTAGGCTGAAGAGTGTCTTCCTTTCTCAAGTGTGACCTTGAGAGAGTTTTACCGTGGTGTAATCATATCGAACCAAGTGACTTCGGGGGGGACTTCTACAGTCAATTGATATGCATTATTTTGGCGCTAAGCCATAAACGAGCTGTTGCGTGAGGTCTCAATGAAGCCTTTGGCAGCGCAAGGAGTCTCGACGTACCTTATAGTGAGCTTGGGCTTGCGCCTGGCTAAGCTCAGCGATGGACTGGTTGAGCTTCGTTTGTTGCTGAGTAAGGTATTGTTGGTAGAGCCCAAGAAGCTCCTGACACTCTCTGTACTGCCGCTGAAGGCCTGAAGCACGAGCAGTTAAGGGAAAGTCATAGTCCGAGCAAACATAACCTTGAGTCCCCCTTGCTGGGATGAGACTTTAAGCTTCGGTATGGGGTCGAAAACTAACATGGGCTTTTATGGTCCTCGTGAAATAATAAGAACGCCATCATAAAAAGTCTGTTTAACCGTCACGCCGGTGTTGCTTTTCAAGACGTCTGCTTTAAAAGGTCACTTGATGCAGATCAGTCAATTTTGTGGGGAAAATCTTCTCTTTGGGGGAATAAGTCTGACAGTGGCTATAGTTACCAAAAAAAAAAAAACCCTCTCCCGCTACAGTTACATGGTTGACCGGGAAAGTACAAAAAAAAAAAAAAAAAAAAAGATTTTTTAAAAAGGGGCCAGAAAATCAAAGTTTGTGTTCTAGCACAGAATTTTCACCATCTGGTTCAATCCATGCTGCGCTGAGCTGAGCTGGGCTGCGCCATAGCCGGCTCGCTGCCAGACAGAGACTTGGCAGATACGAGAAAACTAATCTGGAGCGGAACTACTGCTGCGCCCCAGGAGCCCACTAATGACAGTAGCACCATCGCACCACACCAGCACATGCAAAGATAATGAGTGTGAGACACACAGACAAACTCATACATATTCAATAATCAACCTCCGTCTTACTCTTGACTTTCTAGGAGGCACGCAAAACACACCGAGGCACGAGAGCGTAATTTCCCCACCTACACGAACACTCTCACACAAGCGCCACAATAAAAGCAAGTCGGGCGCACGCGCGCACACACACACACACACACACACGCACACGCACACACACACAAACACACACACACACACACACACACACACACACGCACACACACACACTCCCACCCAAGCTGACCATAAAGTGTGTTTCCTCCAGGCCATATATTTTTATGATGGTGGCCCTGCTACCCCAGCTGATGAGTTTCTCAGCATCCGTTTAAAAAAAAAAAAAAAAAAAAAAAAAGGACCAGATATTAAGAGGAAATCAAAGTTCAAAGTAGAGTCGTATTGGGGAAATAGTTGGCAGAGCACTCCATAAGGAAACGCTTTGCTTGTTCGAGGACCTCAATCAGGCTGAGGAAATGAAACAGAGGCAAAGGAAAAGAGCGGGTGGACAACTTTGAATTGAGGACCAGACACAAGACAAATGCGAGGCAGCGGCTTCCATAAACATTGAGAAATGTGAGGAAACACATTGATTGAAGCCTCCATCTAAGACCAAAGACGACTCGCAACCCCCCCCCCTCCACCGCTGCCCCCCCCCAGCACTGATAGTGTCTGTGAAAGTCTTGCTGGATGAAAGGACATCACAAGGACATCACATCATGTAAACCATTGCTGGGAGGTCTATTTATGCAGCATGAATACGGAAGGGTCTTGCAGGGGAGATACTGATTATGCATCCGCAGCTACACACTCGCCACGGGCCGAGATGGAGTGTTGTCGTGCGGCGCAAAACGCATGCTGTTCACATGTCAAAACATTAGATTGAAAAGAGAATTTCCTGTGATTTCTTACACTTGCCAACAAATTGTTCGCCGTGACATAAATGCACAATACAGTACATCGGGTTGAATACAAATAGTTGGACGAGAGACGGTGCACAACGAAGAATGTCTTGCTGCCCCCACAGAATCGTCTCGCTGTACGTGAAGTTAACGCATGCTAATATGGTGATGGGGGGGGACACGCGGCCCCTGGACAACAAGCACTCTCGGCAATCTGATCCAAGAAGAGCAATGCTAACTAGATTCCACTTCTGTGCCAGATGCTACAAAAAAAAAAACAGGCTTTCTCCACATCTTTGGACATCAGCCAAGGACCAAGTACAGTACTCAACAGGCCCGTGGTTTACATCGCAGTTGCAAATTGCCAACAATGACTTGCTCCTCCCCCTTGCTCCCAAAATACTCAAAATCAAGGGCTTGGGTTGAAGAGGCCTGTCAAAGTGATTCACTGCCCTGTCAGGTTGAGGCCCAGATGAAATTATGAAATCCACTTCGAGGAGGAAGAAATTTGCACAGGAGGGGGAGAGAAAATTCCAAAGCCTACTTAAGCAGGCAAAATCAAACAGATTGAGTCTGAAGAGGAGCGTAGGGACAAAAAAAGGGGGTGGGGATTAAGAACTAGAAATGTGTTTGTAAGGCAGCAAGGATGGCGAATGACAGCTTGCATAGGGTTAAGTTGAAAACGGCATCGAACCTTAAGAAAATGGGGGTCACGGGCAAAAAATAAAATAAGCAAAACGTAGCAAGAAATATGAGATTGATAAAGTAAATTCGGCTTTTACTTACTTTGTCGGGCACTATCACCGCGATGACCTCCGCACATAACAACATGCTTTAATGTACAAAAACCATCGCGTCTTTCTGGAACAAATTCATTTCACTTCGAAATGTCAAGCGAACGCCCAAATATCAAGGTTGCTCTTTCCCTCTCTCATCCTTGGTGGCTTAGAGCTAAAGTACAGCCCAACATTTCTTACACCCTGTCAACCCTGAACCTTGGTTAGATAAGATAAGCTAAGGCGTAATGGAATTAGATTTGACAAGCCTCTCATTCAGCGTGTTTGCCTTTGGTGTCTCCTTAACCTTTCTGCAAAGTGCCAGAACCTTATCCCCAAGAAGTACGTTCATGACTCTTGCCCACACTTCTTTTAAAAGACGACGTTACACCCCCCACCCCCCGAGGTGCTGGGAACCTAACATTTTTCTCTCTCAAATACCTTTTAATGGAGTTTGGAACTTTGGTGTAAATGCCAAGTCTGCAAGCCTGAGCACATTTAATTGAGCTGTGCCATCCTGATTTAATGCACTTCCATTTCCAATCATACAATTTACCAGCAGGGTCAATTACTCTTCATATTTTGCAGCAATTTAGCCTCAACTGTGTGTGAACCTGAGTGGAATTTTAAGGAAGACAGCAGAGCGCATAAAACATAATAAACGTTGTTAGCCTCAAATTAGTGAATAAAGAATATTGCGGCTTTCGCTGCGCGGTGAGGAAATGACACCCAACGTGCAAAGTAAAGGTTACAAAAACATATTGAAAAGACACACCAAAGTCTTCTTAGTAAATACCAAACTTAATAGATGCTTTCGAGTTTGGGCCATTGCTCCAACCGTGAAATTGATTTTGTGCACAAAAGCAAATAAGCTGCAAGCGTTTACAAAAGACAACTGTGGCAGGCGTCAAAAAAAAAAATAAAAAATTGAAATGAATCTCCCCATTTGTCTGCCTAGGAATTCAAGATTTGCACAAGGCTGTATAACGCCTTACTCTGGACAACAGTGCCCCCTGTTGACTTCCTCCGACACAGTCACGCGTCGCACAGACTGACGCAGCCACCAGACTTTTGATTAGTTGCACCGGCGCAATCTCATTAGACAAGGAGCCAAACGTTTTGTTGTCATAAATATACAAACACAAAGCAAATACTAATTCTCTTGAGCTTCGGTCTACATGCACCTAATGTTGTAGTCACAAACTGTACAAATCTGTCACCTCAGTACATCTGTAGGATTTAAGAAACGGGTGCTAACAGGCACAGAGAGACATTTTTTTCCGACATCAAAGATGATATGGAGAGATTATTTCAAGGTCAGAATGATCTGCCTTGAAGAATACCGTAACTGTGACAACATATCAATTGCAGTGTTCGAATGCACTTGAGATGCAAGTGACTTGACTTACGCGAGTTTTTCAAGATACAACCCGTCATTTGCGCGAGCTTTTGCTTTAACTTGCGAGCGCAAATTTGATATACGAGCGCCGTATGATGGCGGTGAACTCTCCTCGACTCACTTCACAAGAAGCAGAAGTTTGGCAAATAGTGAACAATTGGGGGGGACTTCAGTTTAATTGCACTCCCACTTGAAGGTTACTGTCAAACTAGACATAAAACAAAGAGAATTAAAATTAAAATCAAGAAAATTGCCTCAATTAATGCATTCTATGCTATCTGTGAATTATTTTGGCAAAAGAGGATGTGGAGGATTCAGACTTACGGCACTGGCATTTTGTCAATAATATCTGAAAGGATACTTTCTCTTTCATGTGCTATAAGCATGTTCTGTTGCTCGAGTTGTTGGATTTTGCTTTCAAAATTATCGTGTTCATCTTTGAGGCGCTTCACCGACTCTTCCTTCTCCTCACTCACCCTAGGGAAAAAAAAAAACAGGAGACAATAGTTTTCAATATTTAAATGAAATGGGAGGAAAATGAAAGGAAATTTTGCTTTTGCAAGAAAGCAAAGGGCACGATGGATTTAATTTAAATTGCCTTGTAACTTAAACACACAGCGGGATCAGTCCCATACAGCAAACTACCTGGCTAGCTCTTCAATCAGGTTTGCAATGCGTCGTTTGTCCTCAGGACAGAGGTCTTTCAAACCGACTTGGCTCTGTGCACTGCTACTTCCAAATATGATCTAGGAAACATGGGTCATTTTCACATTCGGGTCACCCGTAGGAATTACAAATAGGACAAAAATAATGACAAAAGCCTTACTTGTGAAACGGGGGGTATCAGACCTAGCGTTGGAACAAGGGCGTTCTCAGTCGTTACGGAAGCAAAGGCAAGGGCAGACGCATTTTCCTTAACGTCAGAGCTACATTGATCATTTTGTACATAGCTTTGGGTTGTGCCGCCTCTCCTTAATGGTGTGTCCATCTTGCAGTCAGAGATGCGTCGGGCTTGCATCTTGGTGTTTTTTTTAATTGAGGTACTTATACCGCTTGGTTTACAAGGGACCACTTTGTCTCCTCCTGCGATTGGAGAAAAACATTTCAGATCATAGCATTTACAATAAAAAATTATCAATGTATTTAAGTTTTATTTTCCACTAAAACCTGTTTTGTTGCAGAGCGGTGCAATAAAATTACTGCTGCTTAAAATGCTCAGTCATTGTGGCTAATCATCATGATTACAATGTGGATCAAAACAATCCAGATTAGTCTTTTGAGTATAACAGCACAGTTCTCGCTGTGACCAAAATGTCACGACTAGTTGAGTTTCTCTTGCACAAGACACTTGACTCCAAAATCTGCTCCCTGTGCACTGGCTAAGCTTCCCTCTGCTCCCAAGTGTCACGAACGGTGTATGATTGCAGCATTAACTACTGTGGTTGATTAATAAATGGAGGACTCTAATTGTGTCAAATAAATGTGTGTATATCAGCCAAAAAATGACGTGCATTAAAAACAGTCTTCATAAATTGACGAAAACAGCAAACAGGAATACAGTACTACAAACTTCAATATAGACTCACGAGTAAAGTATATACTTGTACAATCCAATCAACACAAGATGTTCATTCCAAAAACACTACAATGCTTAGTTTTAAACGACAAAGGCACCATTAATCACTATGACATGGTTATTATTATAACGTTGTGTTTTGCAGGAGTGTAGAACTGAAATGAATTATCAGGAGAAGTGCTTTTTATATTTTACCTCTTTATTTTAGAAAAAAAAGAAAGCATACGTAAAATCCATACAAAATTATAAACACATCGGACGCAGTCCTGTTTCCCTGTAGCGTGGTTTATTAGGTCTCTTCTTTTGATACTTGACTCCTAAATAAGAAGTAGGTTGCTGTTTTGTAAAACACACTTCATCGTGGGGAAATGCTGGATAAGAACTAACGTACTGGTAAGCAAATAAATGAATAAATCAGCCTACCACTCTTCGTCCAAAGTATTTCAGATTTGGCATTCCTTTTTTCAGCTGCCGCCATGTTGAAACAACCGCCGCAAGTGACAGGGAACCAAACCTTGCAAAGAAATTGTAGCCCCGCCTCCTAGTGAAATATGAAGATCTGATTGGCAAGTC
>NW_017805625.1:995198-1017879 GCF_001891065.2 Hippocampus comes | reverse complement strand
CCCCCCCCCCACCGCTGCCCCCCCCCAGCACTGATAGTGTCTGTGAAAGTCTTGCTGGATGAAAGGACATCACAAGGACATCACATCATGTAAACCATTGCTGGGAGGTCTATTTATGCAGCATGAATACGGAAGGGTCTTGCAGGGGAGATACTGATTATGCATCCGCAGCTACACACTCGCCACGGGCCGAGATGGAGTGTTGTCGTGCGGCGCAAAACGCATGCTGTTCACATGTCAAAACATTAGATTGAAAAGAGAATTTCCTGTGATTTCTTACACTTGCCAACAAATTGTTCGCCGTGACATAAATGCACAATACAGTACATCGGGTTGAATACAAATAGTTGGACGAGAGACGGTGCACAACGAAGAATGTCTTGCTGCCCCCACAGAATCGTCTCGCTGTACGTGAAGTTAACGCATGCTAATATGGTGATGGGGGGGGACACGCGGCCCCTGGACAACAAGCACTCTCGGCAATCTGATCCAAGAAGAGCAATGCTAACTAGATTCCACTTCTGTGCCAGATGCTACAAAAAAAAAAACAGGCTTTCTCCACATCTTTGGACATCAGCCAAGGACCAAGTACAGTACTCAACAGGCCCGTGGTTTACATCGCAGTTGCAAATTGCCAACAATGACTTGCTCCTCCCCCTTGCTCCCAAAATACTCAAAATCAAGGGCTTGGGTTGAAGAGGCCTGTCAAAGTGATTCACTGCCCTGTCAGGTTGAGGCCCAGATGAAATTATGAAATCCACTTCGAGGAGGAAGAAATTTGCACAGGAGGGGGAGAGAAAATTCCAAAGCCTACTTAAGCAGGCAAAATCAAACAGATTGAGTCTGAAGAGGAGCGTAGGGACAAAAAAAGGGGGTGGGGATTAAGAACTAGAAATGTGTTTGTAAGGCAGCAAGGATGGCGAATGACAGCTTGCATAGGGTTAAGTTGAAAACGGCATCGAACCTTAAGAAAATGGGGGTCACGGGCAAAAAATAAAATAAGCAAAACGTAGCAAGAAATATGAGATTGATAAAGTAAATTCGGCTTTTACTTACTTTGTCGGGCACTATCACCGCGATGACCTCCGCACATAACAACATGCTTTAATGTACAAAAACCATCGCGTCTTTCTGGAACAAATTCATTTCACTTCGAAATGTCAAGTGAACGCCCAAATATCAAGGTTGCTCTTTCCCTCTCTCATCCTTGGTGGCTTAGAGCTAAAGTACAGCCCAACATTTCTTACACCCTGTCAACCCTGAACCTTGGTTAGATAAGATAAGCTAAGGCGTAATGGAATTAGATTTGACAAGCCTCTCATTCAGCGTGTTTGCCTTTGGTGTCTCCTTAACCTTTCTGCAAAGTGCCAGAACCTTATCCCCAAGAAGTACGTTCATGACTCTTGCCCACACTTCTTTTAAAAGACGACGTTACACCCCCCACCCCCCGAGGTGCTGGGAACCTAACATTTTTCTCTCTCAAATACCTTTTAATGGAGTTTGGAACTTTGGTGTAAATGCCAAGTCTGCAAGCCTGAGCACATTTAATTGAGCTGTGCCATCCTGATTTAATGCACTTCCATTTCCAATCATACAATTTACCAGCAGGGTCAATTACTCTTCATATTTTGCAGCAATTTAGCCTCAACTGTGTGTGAACCTGAGTGGAATTTTAAGGAAGACAGCAGAGCGCATAAAACATAATAAACGTTGTTAGCCTCAAATTAGTGAATAAAGAATATTGCGGCTTTCGCTGCGCGGTGAGGAAATGACACCCAACGTGCAAAGTAAAGGTTACAAAAACATATTGAAAAGACACACCAAAGTCTTCTTAGTAAATACCAAACTTAATAGATGCTTTCGAGTTTGGGCCATTGCTCCAACCGTGAAATTGATTTTGTGCACAAAAGCAAATAAGCTGCAAGCGTTTACAAAAGACAACTGTGGCAGGCGTCAAAAAAAAAAATAAAAAATTGAAATGAATCTCCCCATTTGTCTGCCTAGGAATTCAAGATTTGCACAAGGCTGTATAACGCCTTACTCTGGACAACAGTGCCCCCTGTTGACTTCCTCCGACACAGTCACGCGTCGCACAGACTGACGCAGCCACCAGACTTTTGATTAGTTGCACCGGCGCAATCTCATTAGACAAGGAGCCAAACGTTTTGTTGTCATAAATATACAAACACAAAGCAAATACTAATTCTCTTGAGCTTCGGTCTACATGCACCTAATGTTGTAGTCACAAACTGTACAAATCTGTCACCTCAGTACATCTGTAGGATTTAAGAAACGGGTGCTAACAGGCACAGAGAGACATTTTTTTCCGACATCAAAGATGATATGGAGAGATTATTTCAAGGTCAGAATGATCTGCCTTGAAGAATACCGTAACTGTGACAACATATCAATTGCAGTGTTCGAATGCACTTGAGATGCAAGTGACTTGACTTACGCGAGTTTTTCAAGATACAACCCGTCATTTGCGCGAGCTTTTGCTTTAACTTGCGAGCGCAAATTTGATATACGAGCGCCGTATGATGGCGGTGAACTCTCCTCGACTCACTTCACAAGAAGCAGAAGTTTGGCAAATAGTGAACAATTGGGGGGGACTTCAGTTTAATTGCACTCCCACTTGAAGGTTACTGTCAAACTAGACATAAAACAAAGAGAATTAAAATTAAAATCAAGAAAATTGCCTCAATTAATGCATTCTATGCTATCTGTGAATTATTTTGGCAAAAGAGGATGTGGAGGATTCAGACTTACGGCACTGGCATTTTGTCAATAATATCTGAAAGGATACTTTCTCTTTCATGTGCTATAAGCATGTTCTGTTGCTCGAGTTGTTGGATTTTGCTTTCAAAATTATCGTGTTCATCTTTGAGGCGCTTCACCGACTCTTCCTTCTCCTCACTCACCCTAGGGAAAAAAAAAAACAGGAGACAATACAGTTTTCAATATTTAAATGAAATGGGAGGAAAATGAAAGGAAATTTTGCTTTTGCAAGAAAGCAAAGGGCACGATGGATTTAATTTAAATTGCCTTGTAACTTAAACACACAGCGGGATCAGTCCCATACAGCAAACTACCTGGCTAGCTCTTCAATCAGGTTTGCAATGCGTCGTTTGTCCTCAGGACAGAGGTCTTTCAAACCGACTTGGCTCTGTGCACTGCTACTTCCAAATATGATCTAGGAAACATGGGTCATTTTCACATTCGGGTCACCCGTAGGAATTACAAATAGGACAAAAATAATGACAAAAGCCTTACTTGTGAAACGGGGGGTATCAGACCTAGCGTTGGAACAAGGGCGTTCTCAGTCGTTACGGAAGCAAAGGCAAGGGCAGACGCATTTTCCTTAACGTCAGAGCTACATTGATCATTTTGTACATAGCTTTGGGTTGTGCCGCCTCTCCTTAATGGTGTGTCCATCTTGCAGTCAGAGATGCGTCGGGCTTGCATCTTGGTGTTTTTTTTAATTGAGGTACTTATACCGCTTGGTTTACAAGGGACCACTTTGTCTCCTCCTGCGATTGGAGAAAAACATTTCAGATCATAGCATTTACAATAAAAAATTATCAATGTATTTAAGTTTTATTTTCCACTAAAACCTGTTTTGTTGCAGAGCGGTGCAATAAAATTACTGCTGCTTAAAATGCTCAGTCATTGTGGCTAATCATCATGATTACAATGTGGATCAAAACAATCCAGATTAGTCTTTTGAGTATAACAGCACAGTTCTCGCTGTGACCAAAATGTCACGACTAGTTGAGTTTCTCTTGCACAAGACACTTGACTCCAAAATCTGCTCCCTGTGCACTGGCTAAGCTTCCCTCTGCTCCCAAGTGTCACGAACGGTGTATGATTGCAGCATTAACTACTGTGGTTGATTAATAAATGGAGGACTCTAATTGTGTCAAATAAATGTGTGTATATCAGCCAAAAAATGACGTGCATTAAAAAC
The DNA here is from genome assembly GCF_001891065.2 of Hippocampus comes. Classification (NCBI taxonomy): domain Eukaryota; kingdom Metazoa; phylum Chordata; class Actinopteri; order Syngnathiformes; family Syngnathidae; genus Hippocampus; species Hippocampus comes. The sequence goes on along the minus strand of NW_017805625.1, from coordinate 1,013,912 downwards.
AGTCTTCATAAATTGACGAAAACAGCAAACAGGAATACAGTACTACAAACTTCAATATAGACTCACGAGTAAAGTATATACTTGTACAATCCAATCAACACAAGATGTTCATTCCAAAAACACTACAATGCTTAGTTTTAAACGACAAAGGCACCATTAATCACTATGACATGGTTATTATTATAACGTTGTGTTTTGCAGGAGTGTAAAACTGAACTGAATTATAAGGAGAAGTGCTTCTTATATATTACCTCTTTATTTTAGAAAAAAAAAAGCATAAGTAAAATCCATACAAAATTATAAACACATCGGACGCAGTCCTGTTTCCCTGTAGCGTGGTTTATTAGGTCTCTTCTTTTGATACTTGACTGCTAAATAAGAAGTAGGTTGCTGTTTTGTAAAACACACTTCATCGTGGGGAAATGCTGGATAAGAACTAACGTACTGGTAAGCAAATAAATGAATAAATCAGCCTACCACTCTTCGTCCAAAGTATTTCAGATTTGGCATTCCTTTTTTCAGCTGCCGCCATGTTGAAACAACCGCCGCAAGTGACAGGGAACCAAACCTTGCAAAGAAATTGTAGCCCCGCCTCCTAGTGAAATATGAAGATCTGATTGGCAAGTCTTCGAAAAGACGGCTTGCTATTGGCTTACACGTTTAACGTTTTATTCTTTATTTTTATTTCTTTCCCCCAAAGCGAACACGCCTCCTGGAGACTGCACAGTAACGTGATGATATTAATTAAAATTAAGAAAGTTTTACATAATGAACAACTGTCGTGATTAACTTTTTGGACTAAGGTGGCATATGTGTAAATGTGAAAATCAAGTGACACCGGAAGGTGGCAGTGATGTTAAACATCATAAACTCATAACGAAGAAGAAGAAATGTTGCCAGCGGCTGCTTGACGTCCTTGGTAACCGATTCAGTTACAACCCAAAAGGGGATGCTCTTCTAGGGACATATAAAAATCTAATTTCATCGGTAATAGAATGGATGAGACAAAAGAAAGATTGGCGTTTAAATGTGTGCCTGAAAGACTGACGCTCGGCATCACTCGCATCCTTGGTGAGTGTTTTGATGCGGCGTCGGAGTTATAGCAACATCTGTAACATATAGTTTAGCAAGCAAGGATGTTAACGTACATACAGTATCACCGATTCCATGTAAAAACATTCTGAATCGTGTCCTTTTTTTTTTACAAGAGAGCATGCCTGGTGTTGTCGATGTGCGGCTTGCAGAGAGGGAGCCTGCAGAAAAGAGGAATCTGTTGTCATGGGAGCAGGTGAAGAAAACCCATTCCAAACCCTGCAACTGTTCATAATCAAATGGCACATAAATAACAAACCATCTGTTTCCTCCCCTTCCCAGAAAAACAATTGTATTTTACCAGAGGACCTGCGAGATTTTTATCTGACAACAGATGGCTTTACACTTACTTGGAACGTCAAACTAGACAGCAAGTGAACCTATGTTTTAATATTCTAACACAGGGTTTCCCAACTATGCCAGGAAACGATCCAATTTCGCTTCATTGTTCAGAAAATAATTCATTATTTACTATGAATAATTTCCCTTTGCTTACCTAACTATGCCAACGATTTATTGTGACTGGTTGAAGAATTAAATAACACAAACGACAGATGACAATTTTGCAAATGTCCCCATTTTGCGAAATTCGTACAACAGTCATGCCTCTGTGTTGAGCTAAAGAAAACCAGATTTCACACCGACATTTCTAGTGTTGTCCTGTTGTGATATTTTTCCAATGTAAAATATGCACCTTGGCTCAGTAAAAGTTGGGAAACACTGTAAACAGAATTTTACGTGTACTGAATTAACGTTATGGTTTACAATGAAAGCAACTATATATTCCCAATGTTTTTTGTGTGTCTCCCTTAGACGAATGTGTTCCCTTAGGATGCATGACAATTAACAGTGTGGGAAGGTTGCAGCCCCTTCTCCAGCCAACACCGCTTTTCTCTCTGCCCAATGCACCCTCACTGGCCGATCTAGACTGGGATGAGAGCAGCGTTGAATGCGGTAGATCATCAGTCAAATTGCGCACTCACTTGGAGCAAAGGCAACAGTTGCAATGTTGAATTCACCCAAATAAATATTACAAATTCATCATTGTCATCCAGCAGGGTTGCCAGACACTTCCACCCCTCCACATTTCGATTCTCGGAGTCGCATCTTTGAGTTGGATTCATGTGGCGGGAATGGCAAGGTGTGCTTGGCATACAAAAACTCCACCCCAGGTGCAGTTCTTTAAAATAAAAAATAAAAAACAATAATTTTGGCTCTCACCAAGTAAACATTTTTTTTTTTCTTTTTACAGGTGTGGTAGCCCAGCAAAGTGAAATTTGGTTTCTGGACCGCTCGCTTTGCTGGCATTTCTTAACCGCAACCTTCTCCTCTTACTACCGCCTCATGATCACTCACCTGGGGCTGCCTGAGTGGCAGTATTCTTTTACACCTTATGGCCCCAGTCCGCAAGCTAAGGTAGCAAAAATCGTTCTTCTCTAAATACTCTCCATCAGTGAGCCTATCTTAGTCAAGTAGTAAATACGCAAGATCAATTGAGGTACACTTTTATTTTTTTGACATTCTCATGAGTGCAGTGAATGTCGATTAAAAATCAAGTACGACACAACGTTCAAACAACACACACACACACCCACATACAAAAAATGATTTTCATTCAAGAATCAAAATGTCACCTGATTTCATTTTCTCATTTGTTTTTGCGTTGAGTCTCAAACACGTGTTCCCTCTTCAGCAGTGGGCATCGCTGTACCAGCCGCGGACCTTCAGAAGTGAGCTCAGCCTGACCCCTTCGGCTGGAGACTTGCACCTCAACAAGTTAGATCCCACAAAGGCGTTTAAAGCCAAAGCTAAGGTGCCCACACCAAAGAAGAAGCCATCCACACCGTGCAGCCTAGCGAGCACTGCCAAAAGCCCAGGCAGCAGCGGAAGACCTGGCGTCGCCAAGCGATGAAACAACGTCGGCTCGCCGGTGATATTTTCGACAGGTTCTCCTGTCAGTATTCTCAGGTAGTATTGAAGAACGAAATGGTTGGACTGAGGCTCTGTCACGAGTGTCAACGCTCACAGTTTCATTTCAGAGAATCATGAGCGACGCAAGTGATCGCCGGATTACTTTTTTTTGCATATATATATTTAAAGGCTTGAGATTTTATTCCACATTTCAATTCGATTTTGACTGTCAACTATGATGTCTTGTGAAAATTGAAAATCAAAGGTGGCTACTTTTCCTTGAATGACGTGGATCAACACCTGACACCGTGAACCTCACGGTGTCAGATTTTCAATATCTCAGGCGCTAATGTAACCACCGTTTATAAATCCGTCGAAAAAGTTAAGTCATCTTTCCTTTAATAAATACTTGCCCCAAGGATTCACATGGAAGATATCTGATTATTCGCTTGGAAGTGTAATGCCCCCGAGAATGCGGCTGCGAAAGTCCGATAAGACTTCTTGGCTCAACTTTAGGCTCAGGTCGTTTTCAAGCCGTTCCAACATCAAGGTCGTGTTTTCAACGTTTTGCCCTGCTGATTGCTTGAATGAATAATAGATGGGCACTTATTTCTCTGCATCATATTAAAGTTACGACCGTAGTCTCTGAAAGGAGGTAGGATTGTAATACAGTTAGTGTTAAACAAGCAGTTACTCGAAAGTTAGACCAGCTACTTTTGCATCAACGATGCAAATTGTAACTGAGTCACCAAGATACATACACGCAAGTCGTCCAATCGGAACAACCTTGGAATGTGTCAACTACAGCTTGACGTGTTCCATACACCTTGGCAGCTGGGAAACCGTTCACACACGCAATTCAGTGTCGGTGTTTTGTGCCGTCTCCTCTAAGGTTTTAATGGGTCCAGCACAATTTTCCGAGCGTGGAGGATGGTGAAGTTCCACCAAGAGCTTGTAGAGCCCCGCGCCCAGCACGCCTCCGATCATCGGGGCAATAACGGGCACCCACCACCAACCGTTTCCAGCCCTGCACAGATCAAAACGTAAAAGAGAAAGCTCAACAAGCAAATCGTATTTACAAATTTGAGTCAGACCAATTTTTTTTCTTTATCTTTGGGGACACGAGGCCCCTTTCACAATGTCGGTTGGGCTTTAAATGTGCCGCAGACTTTTATCTTTAATTTGAAGGTATTTACTGTACATCCAAATCCGGTGGACAGTGTTGGGATTATCTTCACAGTAATGGGGCAGATTCACAATCACAAATCAAACTTTGACTTTTTAACACTTGGTTGCAAATTCTCTGCAATCATTTACAGCCTGATATCGAAGCTGCAAAGACGTCACCGTTTTCCCATCAGTTTTTTCTTCGGCAAGTGAAATGCAGGCTCACTGAGATTCCCGTCAGATGACTGACGTGACGCCAGTTTCGACGAATTAAGAGCAAATAATATTGCCAATAACACTTGCCAAATCAACCGTTATGGCTGTGTTGTGCCAATTTTGCAGAATACCTGGGGACCCATCAGCGTGCAATTCCTCCCTACCTGAACACGTCAAGCCCCCAGCCGGCAACGGCTGTGAAGAGCCTCGGTCCGAGGTCTCTGGTGGGGTTGATTGCGTAACCGCTGTTGCTGCCCAGAGAAATGCCGATTAAGAGCACCAGGAGACCCACGAGAGTTGATTCGCTGCCTGCTTCAGCCGGTTTGTTTTTCTGGTCGGACAAAGCCATCAGGCACAGCAGAAGCATCGCTGTACCAAATACCTGCCAACACAACAACACAAGAAAGGTCATGAGAATGCCTGCGGATCGCTCCACGGGAAAAGTTCAACGAAGCATTTTTTTTTTCTGTCAAGGGTGTCTCATAAACTCAATGTTATGCACACTGTACTTGGTCAATGAATCCGCCAAACAAAGAGAGATACGGGGCCGGATAGGTGGCAAAGATAGCAGCGGTAGCCTTGGCACCGGTGGCAGTCAGATTCCCTCCACAATAGTCATGTATTGCCTCTGCGAACATAAAATATGCAATCATTTACCGGTATGTCACGTGAAAGGTGAAAGTGGTCAGTCTCGATTGTTTTTTTTCCGTGCATTGTGTCCTCACCATAATACACAGCGTAAACCGACCCCGCGGCTAAAAAGGACCCCAGCAGCTGTGACAAAAAGTAGAGCGGGAGCATCTTCCACGCGAGGCGGCCATACACGCACATGGCGAAGGACACCGCCGCGTTCATGTGAGCGCCTGGTGGAGCCACGACGGAGCACATTGTGGCACAGATAGCATTTATCTTTACGATGGAAGGATGGGTCCGCTTTTATACCTGAAACTTTGCCTCCGACATGACACCCGAGCGCGACACCCAGCCCAAAGCCCAGATTGATGCTTATGTAATGTCCAAATGCTCCTTGTCCAGTCACGACCTGCGCCACAGAGCCGAGGCCAAATACCTGCACACAAAAACAAGGAGTTCACCGCGAAGCACATCATGGGTGATGATTAGAGACAGACAAAACATCCGACGGAATAAGTCTTTGCAACAGGCTGGATGCTTAACCGAGCAAAAGTCATGAATTAATTAATCCTTTAGGGGACAGCGGTTACTACAATGGACAGCTTATCATGTCATCAGGCGTGAAAGGGGTTAATTTAAGGGAAAAATAATAATGATCATGATAATAAGGCAAAGGTTATCCCTTTGGTGAGTCACATTTGAATCACTCCAAAAAATAAAAAAACAACTCCAAGTTTGGATGGATTTGAACTTCAAACTCTGAGGCCAAGTCAGACAAACAGAGTAGAATGAGCGAAAAACGGCTCACACTGAGCTATTCATTCAGGGAACGGGGAATGTGTAGTCCTGCCTCCACAAATTATGCTTCGGTTAAAAAGTAAGCGGTGTCGAAGCGCAAATTGGGAGTACACACAAATGCTTAGGAAACGGGCTGTTGTCGTGACAGCGTATTACGTTGAAGGTTTCTCTCTGGGCTTCACGATGTGTCTCTTCCAGTTCTAAATATGGGATCGATTACAACGGCAGACAAACATGTGACTCTCGCGACCCTCTCCACGTGGCCCACTGTCTGACCCCTCTTCAGATTGAATCCACAAACACAAACACGTGAGCACAAAACGTGTTTGGGGGGGCAAAGAGAATTTGATTAACAAGAACACAAGCGTGATCACATGACTCATTTATGCCTTGAATGAACCGATATACAAACCATGTCCAAATGTTTCACTCCCCCCCCTCGCCCCCACACACAGCATTTTGTTTCCAAATGATGTTGTTTTCAATCACAAAGTATGAAGAAATGATTCCTTACCATCATCACGTATGTGCAAAGAGTTTCGGCGAGTCCCACGCGAACAATTTCATTCCTTAATCGAAAAGATCGGGTTACAAGAGACGCTTTTCCCAGAGAGACCCCTCCATCTGCTGACTGTGCAAAGTCCTTCATTTCCTCTTCTTGAAGTTTGACCTTTTCTCTCATTTGGACTCTTTGTCTTGCAAGACTTTTTTTTTTTTTTAAACTAAAAGTAGAGTTTAAACACCGAAAGACCCCTTGTTCAGATTTGAAGTACTAACATGCTGCCCACGTGCGTAGTCCACAAATACAAATGGTAGTCCCTCCAACAGGCATCCCCTGTCCTCTAATCTAATTTTACGCTTCCTGTGCGCTCCACTCTCTCTCTCTCTCTCTCTCTCTCTTGCTCTCTTGCTCTCTTCATTACACATTCCAATTGGGACCCCGTTTTATAGCAGCGACGCAACCGCCCTCCCACCGGATGTGCTCAAACCGGCACACAGACAGCTGCGTCCTCCAATCGTTTTCCTTCGTAGGACAGCAACGAGCAAACCATTATTTGCTTCACATTATTGGACAAGAAATAGTGAGCATTACACTGAAACATTTAAGTGGCTCTAAATGTTTGATGATAGTGCCTTCTAAATTTTGATTTTGTGTATCAATATAAAAAGAAATGCTTCTAAAGAGACACACTGCAAATTTATGACATCCCTCAAACACAAGACATCAGCAGATGATGGACTTTTTTTGTTTTAACTCCACGTGTGATTTGCTTCTCTGTTTGTTTTCATTGTTGTTGTTTTGTTAGGGGGATGTAGTGACAGCAAAGAGGAAGTTGATTGATGTTTGTGATTGACATACCGAGCCTTTCTAGCTTTTCTTCTTCAAGGATGATCAGCGTGGCTCTCACGTGTGGTCGCTTGATTGGCGGCCAAATAAGTCTGCACACCCACACTGGCACAAAACTTTAAAAATGTGCCATGCTGCACCGACTTGCGCAGTTCTGCAAAAATACCAAAACTTAGTCTAGCCCACCCCTGCACAGATTTATCTCGCGCCTCATGCCAGATTTACACTGGGCATGAAACTAGAGCCCTACAAGTTATTTTTACTGGTAAAACAAACATAAAACAAAGACAATCACATGTAGATTTCACCAAACTACATTTTCCTGTGAAAGTCTGCCAGCTTAATCCTAACACATAATGCAGCTGTTAACAACCAGACAGCAAGCAAAATTATTCACATTCATCTACTCTTTATCCTCTGTAAAAAAACAACAAATATTATATTGCAGTTTGGTTGCAATCCTCTTTGTCCATTTCATCTTCAAATCTATATGTACTTGGAGTATGTCTGTATTGCACCTTGTGGTGAAGGTATTCTGATTAAACTTTGGTTGTGTCAGTGTGCTGCTCTTTTCTGTTAAGAAATTTCGAATTGCAGTTATGATTTGTAGTTTATTACACTTGGAATATACTGGTCCTGCCTATAAGAGATCGAATTAGGAGAATGTGGCCCCTCAACTAGTAAAATTAGTTTGACATCTCTGGATTAGACACTAGGGAGCAGCATTGAGTTCAACCTACTGTAGCTTTATTATGCAACAGAGAGGTCAGAGGTCAGTCCATCTGACAGTTTAAAAAGAGAGAAGGAAAGAGACTATGACCCAATACTTTGCTGAACAAGTGGCCAGGTAGACATATAAAGACCAGTTTTACAAACCGACAAAGACTTCTGACCATAACCACTTCTGACCAAACCATCCAGAAAAAATGCTTTTTATTTTTACTCTTCAAGTACATTTTATAGCCCGTACTTTATGTGTACTTGAGTAATTATTTGAATGAGTACTTTTGCTTTTGCCAAAGTGTTTTTTTTTTTTTTTAACAAAGAAATTGCATATGTACTGAAGTACAGAATAGTAGTACTTTTTCCCCGTCTAAAGAGTTTCGGCGAGTCCCACGCGAACAATTTCATTCCTTAATCGAAAAGCTCGGGTTACAAGAGACGCTTTTCCCAGAGAGACCCCTCCATCTGCTGACTGTGCAAAGTCCTTCATTTCCTCTTCTTGAAGTTTGACCTTTTCTCTCATTTGGACTCTTTGTCTTGCAAGACTTTTTTTTTTTTTTTAAACTAAAAGTAGAGTTTAAACACCGAAAGACCCCTTGTTCAGATTTGAAGTACTAACATGCTGCCCACGTGCGTAGTCCACAAATACAAATGGTAGTCCCTCCAACAGGCATCCCCTGTCCTCTAATCTAATTTTACGCTTCCTGTGCGCTCCCCTCTCTCTCTCTCTCTCTCTCTCTCTCTCTCTCTCTCTTGCTCTCTTGCTCTCTTCATTACACATTCCAATTGGGACCCCGTTTTATAGCAGCGACGCAACCGCCCTCCCACCGGATGTGCTCAAACCGGCACACAGACAGCTGCGTCCTCCAATCGTTTTCCTTCGTAGGACAGCAACGAGCAAACCATTATTTGCTTCACATTATTGGACAAGAAATAGTGAGCATTACACTGAAACATTTAAGTGGCTCTAAATGTTTGATGATAGTGCCTTCTAAATTTTGATTTTGTGTATCAATATAAAAAGAAATGCTTCTAAAGAGACACACTGCAAATTTATGACATCCCTCAAACACAAGACATCAGCAGATGATGGACTTTTTTTGTTTTAACTCCACGTGTGATTTGCTTCTCTGTTTGTTTTCATTGTTGTTGTTTTGTTAGGGGGATGTAGTGACAGCAAAGAGGAAGTTGATTGATGTTTGTGATTGACATACCGAGCCTTTCTAGCTTTTCTTCTTCAAGGATGATCAGCGTGGCTCTCACGTGTGGTCGCTTGATTGGCGGCCAAATAAGTCTGCACACCCACACTGGCACAAAACTTTAAAAATGTGCCATGCTGCACCGACTTGCGCAGTTCTGCAAAAATACCAAAACTTAGTCTAGCCCACCCCTGCACAGATTTATCTCGCGCCTCATGCCAGATTTACACTGGGCATGAAACTAGAGCCCTACAAGTTATTTTTACTGGTAAAACAAACATAAAACAAAGACAATCACATGTAGATTTCACCAAACTACATTTTCCTGTGAAAGTCTGCCAGCTTAATCCTAACACATAATGCAGCTGTTAACAACCAGACAGCAAGCAAAATTATTCACATTCATCTACTCTTTATCCTCTGTAAAAAAACAACAAATATTATATTGCAGTTTGGTTGCAATCCTTTTTGTCCATTTCATCTTCAAATCTATATGTACTTGGAGTATGTCTGTATTGCACCTTGTGGAAGGTATTCTCTGATTAAACTTTGGTTGTGTCAGTGTGCTGCTCTTTTCTGTTAAGAAATTTCGAATTGCAGTTATGATTTGTAGTTTATTACACTTGGAATATACTGGTCCTGCCTATAAGAGATCGAATTAGGAGAATGTGGCCCCTCAACTAGTAAAATTAGTTTGACATCTCTGGATTAGACACTAGGGAGCAGCATTGAGTTCAACCTACTGTAGCTTTATTATGCAACAGAGAGGTCAGAGGTCAGTCCATCTGACAGTTTAAAAAGAGAGAAGGAAAGAGACTATGACCCAATACTTTGCTGAACAAGTGGCCAGGTAGACATATAAAGACCAGTTTTACAAACCGACAAAGACTTCTGACCATAACCACTTCTGACCAAACCATCCAGAAAAAATGCTTTTTATTTTTACTCTTCAAGTACATTTTATAGCCCGTACTTTATGTGTACTTGAGTAATTATTTGAATGAGTACTTTTGCTTTTGCCAAAGTGTTTTTTTTTTTTTTTACACAAGAAATTGCATATGTACTGAAGTACAGAATAGTAGTACTTTTTCCCCGTCTTTTTTGTCTTTATATTTATGTTAATTGGTTCATTAAGATTGTTGTACTTTGCAATCGGTAGGTTGGACTTTAGCTTCTTGTATTAATTGGGAAATGTTTTATTGTGGAGGGGAGCTGTCCATTTCCTTATGGCACTCCTTGGACACAGGTCCTTTTATTTCTCTATAAGGTGGAATAAAGACCCAACACCACATCGTCTTTTCTGCAGTTTATCACAACACAATACGAATAAATTCGGGCTTCTGAGAGTTTCAGATTTCGTCAGGACGCAAAGGAAAAATACAGAGTCACGTTTATATAGGAGTAATATGTTAATGAGAGGCGAGCAGCCCCAATAGTACTCATAGTAAGGCTAAATTCCTCAACAGTTTCCAAACTTTGGACATTTTCTATCTTTTACTACTCTTTTCTCCTGGCTCTTGTTTATTGCTTTGTGAGTTTGCAGTAACAGTCTTGTGTGGAAAATGAAGCACAGCACAATCCTGCGATATAGCAAATAAACTGCATGAATACTATTTTTTAAAAATTGATTATGCACTGAACCCACCAAAAAATAAAACGCAATATAGCAAGGAACAATCGTATGAGCTCATTTAACTTTTTTTCTGAAATTACCGTTATTTCACAGCATTAGCAAGTGTAGGGGAACACCTTGTTTTGCTAGCTCTCAGTACAAGCACTACGGAAACTCTTGTTTTTTTTTTTAACTTTTATTTTTTCATTGTATGTACGAAGTTCACAAAAAACACAAGAAATTCATTTTTACTTTGGCGCTCAAATTTCAGGCAATATACTTTTTACTTGTATTTGTACTTAAGCCGCTGTTTGAGTTCTCCTCCGTGTATTCGACTATTTAGTTATTTATTTTTAGCACAAGTACGACTACTTAAGTGCAGCGTGTGACTACTTTTGCCCTCCCAATATTGTAATTGTGACAATTACAACTAAAATGGCTTGTTTTTGGACGTTGAAAAGACTGAAGCCTCATCTCGTGGTGTAAAATGCTACTGAGTTGATGAACAAATCAGGTAGGCAGGATGGCATGTTGGCAGACAATAAACAAAAGTTTGGCCGAACAGGTTCCACGGGAGACGCATTACAAAGGACGACCTGGCGCAGATGTTGAAAGATAATGAAGCCAATGATGGGCATGACCAGAAAAGCTTGCAAACGAACCACATCGAGCGTCAAAGGCTTAAACGGAACTATTACGATAGCCTCGATGAATCAGTAACTAACTACATATGGTCACATGGTAATGAGCTCGGTGATCACTCCTACTTACCGTGAACCGGTTCACATCGTCACGTCAAACTTGGAGCTTCAGAAGTCATCTATCTCTTTGTGCTTCTCCCCAAGCACGCTGGCAGTACCATGAACTGGCTGGATGTGATCGCTCACCCGCTGTGGATGGTCCCCACGCTGCTGCTGTGGATGGTGGGGCGCCGGCAGCGCAGAGGGACGTGGGACCCGCGAGCCTGCCCCACGCAGCTCAAAGGGAAGACGGCGATAGTGACAGGAGGCAATTCAGGTATGCTTCGGTCTTGGATTAGCAGCGATATTTTCTGTCTCATTGAATTATTCCACACAAACGCTTTAGCTATGTGCAAATACGTTGGCCCCCTGTCCACCCCTGTGAATAAAAGTTGACAATCGTGTCAAAAAAACTTTCTATGTGAAAGCCAAAATTTTAGATACCAGTTCGATATATTTACAAATGCAGATGTGATTATTTTTGGGCTTTGAACCTTAATTCAGACCCATTCATGACAATGTGGAAATGTATGGGGCTGATGTGAGACATTCATAAAGCTACATGATCATGATTTTTGCCATTCTATAACAATCGTGAAATGCATGTGTCCCATGTGCGGTAAATGCATGGATCGACATTTTGATATTATTCTTTGACATTAGGTATACAGCCAGATTGTTCAAATATTGTCGACATTATCCTTGGATATTGGGACATATATTTGGGTACCCTTGTTGCTACATGCAAGCGCGTCTCAATGAATTTGAGTATTGGAAATTGAATAGTTGAACCCGCTTCACGATCTTGAGAAATTCCGAAATTCCATAAGAAACAATCACGCTCATTGTTGATATGAATTGCATTCACAAAATGTTCACTTTTCGAACTGACCTATTTAAATAAATGAACATTTGTACGATATTCTAGGAGTTTGATATTTTATTTTATCGTGATGCACTTGTATCGAGATACCACTTGACTCGTGTGTGTCTGTGTGAGTGTGTGTGTGTGTGGAAATGCAAACATTTTCTTCAGAATTTCATCATACTTTGTACATACGTCATACTGTATTGTTACATAATATAATAGCTGCAGATCGTCACTGTCCAAATCTTTTTTCTTTTCTTTTCACAATTCGCTGACCATGTTCTGTCTCCACTTGAAAAATTAGCGTCTTCCCACGCTTTGCAGAAGCCGTTGGACATCATTGTCACCTCCACTGAAGGCCTGGACGTTTTTTTGACAATAACAAATGCAAGTAGTCAGGTTTGATACATTTGAGCAGACTTGTTTTGTTATCATAAATTGATGGAATGTTTTGTTGCAGTTGGAAACTCAATTTCCGTTCTGTCGATGCGCCATTTTGTTCATTGCAAAGCTCAGGGCTCTAAGATCTTTGAACAAGGTTTTTGGGGAGGTTGATGCTTTTGCAAAGTAGTAAAGGCATTGTTTTTTTTTACAGTCAGCTGGCCTCGGCATGACAGCAGTCTTTGATTGCAGCAATGACAGCGTAACCAGTTCTTGATTGTTGGCGTGGTAGTGCAGCTGCTCTCCTGCATAAATCAGTCTAATGATTAACGATTATACTATATGGTAGCCCGAAGAACTATCCTAACTTGAAAGCTTGAATTCTTTCAATCAGAATGCAGTGTTTGTTTGGGTTTTGGGTTTTTTATTTTTTGCCAGTTAATCAAAAGACCATTCCTGTTTTCAAACCGCTTTTATCTGAGCAAGTCATTACATGTGGTTCTGCCAGCAAAGCAAAACAACAAATGGTCATGGAAAGCAGAATGTCTCATTTCATGCCGACTGTTGTCATGTGCTCATGTCACTTATCTGGTGGCCAAAATCATTTTCAGTCATTGCGAAAGAATTTCAGGTGGTTGTTTGATGGTATCAGCATGTTAAGTTATGCAACTTTACGGTGTTTGTATTCTGCAATGGACGGTCCTATTGATTTATTTTTTTTTGTTAACACTGATGTAAAACCCACTATTCTGACGTTTTAAACAGATGTCGTTGAATACAGTCAAAGATCTTTGAACAAGGTTTTTGGGGAGGTTGATGCTTTTGCAAAGTAGTAAAGGCATTGTTTTTTTTTACAGTCAGCTGGCCTCGGCATGACAGCAGTCTTTGATTGCAGCAATGACAGCGTAACCAGTTCTTGATTGTTGGCGTGGTAGTGCAGCTGCTCTCCTGCATAAATCAGTCTAATGATTAACGATTATACTATATGGTAGCCCGAAGAACTATCCTAACTTGAAAGCTTGAATTCTTTCAATCAGACTGCAGTGTTTGTTTGGGTTTTGGGTTTTTTATTTTTTGTCAGTTAATCAAACGACCATTCCTGTTTTCAAATCGCTTTTATCTGAGCAAGTCATTACATGTGGTTCTGCCAGCAAAGCAAAACAACAAATGGTCATGGAAAGCAGAATGTCTCATTTCATGCCGACTGTTGTCATGTGCTCATGTCACTTATCTGGTGGCCAAAATCATTTTCAGGTGTTGCGAAAGAATTTCAGGTGGTTGTTTGATGGTATCAGCATGTTAAGTTATGCATGCAACTTTACGGTGTTTGTATTCTGCAATGGACGGTCCTATTGATTTATTTTTTTTTGTTAACACTGATGTAAAACCCACTATTCTGACGTTTTAAACAGATGTCGTTGAATACAGTCATGCTTAAAGTTAGCATCAACGCCATTGTTAAAATACCGTCGACAAATTGACCCTTCGAAAATAATAACTTGCTGATTGTACCGCGCTGCTGGTTTTTCTCTTCCCCCGCTGCTTGCTCTTAGGGATCGGAAAGTTCATCGCCATGGACTTTGCTCGCCGGGGTGCCCGGGTCATTCTGGCTTGTCGAAGTGTGTCCCGTGGCGCAGCGGCAGCTCAAGAAATCCAAGCACAAACGGGAAACCCCGACGTGCACGTGCGTCAGGTGGACCTTTCTTCTCTGGATTCTGTCAGAGAATTTACTGAGAAGATTCTGGAGGAGGAACGTGCTCTTCACATCCTCGTCAACAATGCTGCGGTGTCAGGTGCAAAACTTCACCCTTGAAGTTTAGATTGGTCGTTTTATGGGGACCACGTTTGAAGATTGAGCCCAAGAATGTGTGTGTCTGAATGCATTGATTGCAGTGGAATTTTTTTTGGATGAAATCAATACTGTAGTTGAGACCAACGTTGCATAACCCAAATGCACTCTGAATCAGATGAGCTGTTTTGGAATTTCCTCTTTAACTGACAGTATTATAAATAGCCTGGGAGCACACCCATCCTTTTTGGAAAAAAAAAATCAAATGGAAATAAATCTCATCTGAGTACAATTCAGCGACACAAAATAAAGGATATGCAGGTCGTTTTTTTTTTTTTATAGAGGTTTGTTTTTACTCCGTGTTTACAATGTGGGAGCATAAGAAAAAACGCTTTCGGTTGGAGGTGCAAGCCCCATCTAATGTTTCTCACTGTGTCTGAATGCATTGATTGGAGTGGAATTTTTTTGGGATGAAATCAATACTGTAGTTGGGACCAACGTTGCATAACCCAAATGCACTCTGAATCAGATGAGCTGTTTTGGAATTTCCTCTTTAACTGACAGTATTATAAATAGCCTGGGAGCACACCCATCCTTTTTGGAAAAAAAAAAATCAAACGGAAATAAATCTCATCTGGGTACAATTCAGCGACACAAAACAAAGGATATGCAGGTCGTTTTTTACTCTGTGTTTACAATATAGGAGCATGAGAACAAAACGCTTTCGGTTGGAGGTTTCAAGCCCCATCTAATACTTCTCACTATTTTTTCCATTAGGTTTACCCCGGGAGATTACCAAAGATGGGTTTGATGTTTCTTTTGCAACCAATCATTTGGGGCCTTTCCTTCTCACCAACCAACTACTTGGTAGGATTCGAGACGTCCTTCGAATGTGTGTCAAGAGTTTTGGTAGAGCGCTGGTAAACCTGAATGTTGCGCAATTGTCAAGTGAGGATCTTTGCCATGCCAGTTATTTCTCTTCCACCATCTGACCTGACAAAACCTGACCAAATTTGCACCCCCCCCCAAAAAAAAAAAATTGCTCATAAGTACTGATGCACTCTGCGCCCCCCCACCCCTCTTTCTTTCAGACCTGATCAAAAATTCCGCCCCAGCACGCATTGTCACTGTCAGCTCCATCAACCACAAAAAGGGTGAAGTGGACTTTTCTCATTTTCGTGGGGAAAATGTCACTTACAACCTCGATCGAGTTTACAACCACACCAAGTTGCACAACATCATCTGCACGAACGAGTTAGCGCGGAGGCTTCGAGGATCAGGTAAGGCTCAAGTGACTTTGAATTCCATTTGTTAACACTAACAATTATTACCGTTTTGCTGGCACGCACGTGTATGTGAGTCATGGAAAGCAGAATGTCTCATTTCATGCCGACTGTTGTCATGTGCTCATGTCACTTATCTGGTGGCCAAAATCATTTTCAGGTGTTGCGAAAGAATTTCAGGTGGTTGTTTGATGGTATCAGCATGTTAAGTTATGCATGCAACTTTACGGTGTTTGTATTCTGCAATGGACGGTCCTATTGATTTATTTTTTTTTGTTAACACTGATGTAAAACCCACTATTCTGACGTTTTAAACAGATGTCGTTGAATACAGTCATGCTTAAAGTTAGCATCAACGCCATTGTTAAAATACCGTCGACAAATTGACCCTTCGAAAATAATAACTTGCTGATTGTACCGCGCTGCTGGTTTTTCTCTTCCCCCGCTGCTTGCTCTTAGGGATCGGAAAGTTCATCGCCATGGACTTTGCTCGCCGGGGTGCCCGGGTCATTCTGGCTTGTCGAAGTGTGTCCCGTGGCGCAGCGGCAGCTCAAGAAATCCAAGCACAAACGGGAAACCCCGACGTGCACGTGCGTCAGGTGGACCTTTCTTCTCTGGATTCTGTCAGAGAATTTACTGAGAAGATTCTGGAGGAGGAACGTGCTCTTCACATCCTCGTCAACAATGCTGCGGTGTCAGGTGCAAAACTTCACCCTTGAAGTTTAGATTGGTCGTTTTATGAGGACCACGTTTGAAGATTGAGCCCAAGAATGTGTGTGTCTGAATGCATTGATTGCAGTGGAATTTTTTTTGGATGAAATCAATACTGTAGTTGAGACCAACGTTGCATAACCCAAATGCACTCTGAATCAGATGAGCTGTTTTGGAATTTCCTCTTTAACTGACAGTATTATAAATAGCCTGGGAGCACACCCATCCTTTTTGGAAAAAAAAAATCAAATGGAAATAAATCTCATCTGAGTACAATTCAGCGACACAAAATAAAGGATATGCAGGTCGTTTTTTTTTTTTTATAGAGGTTTGTTTTTACTCCGTGTTTACAATGTGGGAGCATAAGAAAAAACGCTTTCGGTTGGAGGTGCAAGCCCCATCTAATGTTTCTCACTTTTTTTCCATTAGGTTTACCCCGGGAGATTACCAAAGATGGGTTTGATGTTTCTTTTGCAACCAATCATTTGGATCATGAAAATATGCATCTCAAAGTGTTGTGCGTATTTTCCTGTATATCTGACAAGGTAGAAACAGATTCTGTTTCATAAAAAAAAAAAAAAAACCCAAACATCTGCATATTCGACACAAGCTTTTCATTGGCACCCCCCCCCAAAAAAAAAAAATTGCTCATAAGTACTGATGCACTCTGCGCCCCCCCACCCCTCTTTCTTTCAGACCTGATCAAAAATTCCGCCCCAGCACGCATTGTCACTGTCAGCTCCGTCAACCACAAAAAGGGTGAAGTGGACTTTTCTCATTTTCGTGGGGAAAATGTCACTTACAACCTCGATCGAGTTTACAACCACACCAAGTTGCACAACATCATCTGCACGAACGAGTTAGCGCGGAGGCTTCGAGGATCAGGTAAGTCTCAAGTGACTTTGAATTCCATTTGTTAACGCTAACAATTATTACCGTTTTGCTGGCACGCACGTGTATGTGACAAATGTGGATGTAGGCGTCACGGCCAACTCGGTCCATCCTGGTATTGTCATGACGGGAATGATGAGGCACTACCCCTTCAGGATTCGTTGTATCTTCAACCTCATTGGACAGTTCTTTTTCAAGGTGAGTGCGTCATTCACGTTACTTGTGGAGCCTCTGCAGCGTTCAAATTTCATAGGGAATGAATGAAGCCGCTCTCACAAGTCAGCTGCGTCTACTCCCACAACGGCGCAAAGGCCCCTCCCTCATTTATTTTAATGCTTCTTAACCTCCGTCTGGCTCGAGTTGTTATTTGACCATCCTTTCCACGTCTCCTCAGTCTGCAGAAGAGGGGGCAGTCAGCGCCATCTACTGCGCCGTGTCAGAGGAAGCCGAAGGCATCAGCGGAAAGTATTTTGACAGCGACTGCTCCATTGTCCTCCCCGCCCCCTTGGCCCGAGACTCGGCCCTGGCAGTCAAGGACTTTGAGATTTGCGAAAGACTGACATCGAAGCTGTGAAACAATGTTCCTCCTGATAACAGAAAGGAGGTCCAATTGCCTACGCGTGATGTTGTTAAAGCGGCTGCTCTGACTTTTAAGCCCTCAGGTTGTGTTTAATGCGCCAAGATAGAACACTGCCATGTTTATAAATTGAGCCGAGTGTGTCTATCTTCATTAAATGTAGTCTGCCTTGTATGCTGCCTTTTTTTGTTTTTTTATTTAATAACTGACGGATATTGGCAGGGGTCATCAGCGTTTTTTGAAACTGAGCGACATGACCTCTCAAATCACCTTTCATAGTGTTATTATTCATGATTAATCATATTCATATTTGTGAAGGCGCTCATCGTGTTAATGCTTCCTATTTTTAGAATTGGATTAGTAGCGGTAAAGACACGCCTCACTGAATTTCCTGAAAAGCAGTTTTTTTATTTGAATTACTAGCAGTGGTTAGTTTTCAAACTTGTACTACCGGTAATTGCTTCTAAGATGAAAAAAAAAGTCATATTTTTCATATCAACATGTCTTTACCGTTCTGGGTCCCCAAACAAAGTTCCCATGATTTGCAAAAAGGGGGACATTGCGCAATGTGCCTTTTCCATGAAAACTAGCGTGAAATACATTTTATTGTCTTTGCAGTTGCGATCTGTGGCTCTTTTGCCAATGTGCTTGATTATTTCCACTCAAGATGGCTTTATTTTTATTGTCACAATCGCGAGCCTCATTGTGTTGTTGCAATACATCAGAGGGATCGGTGAGCCGAAGCGCCGGTGGATGCGGCAGCCGTTTTTCCGTC
>NW_017805625.1:994615-995002 GCF_001891065.2 Hippocampus comes | reverse complement strand
TCATGGCGACGCACTAATTGTGCAACTTGGGACGATTTTTCTAAAGCTGTTTGTCTTTGCCGTGGCGCAAAACGTGTACAGGTACCTCAGTGGTCATTTACTCTTAAATTGTGAGATTGATGCACAGTGTCATGTATTCTAAAGGATGGATTTTCTTGAATTAAAGCTATTTCGAGTTTGCATATGTCAGGTGTTCCAAGTATCATGCTGTCAAGTTGTTACATTGCTCGGTAAAGTTCAGACTTCAAATTCACTGTTCATTTTGTTTTCTTATTGAATAAAGTTAATCTTTCTCAATAATTCTATGATTTTTTTTCTTTCCCCATAGAAGCTAAAGAAATCTTATTCTGGTTTTGGGGGCATCAGATCGGTGACCGCTAGATTATA
>NW_017805625.1:989390-994144 GCF_001891065.2 Hippocampus comes | reverse complement strand
CACACACACACACAGAGAAAATTAACGTGTATTATGCAACACAACGGCGGTGGCGGTAGTGCGTGCGTTCATGTGCGTGCACACGCACGGGATTTCCACCATGCTCAGCTTGAGGAAGCTGTTGGACAGCAACATCTTCCAAGTGGCCGTCCTCCGACCGAGGCTCCATGTCCTTTCTACCCTCTCGGTCCTGGAGAGTCTACAGCCAAACACAAAGTCACCACGGAGATTTTTTTTTTCCACATCGGATTGTATATGAAAGAAAAACCCATAGTGGTCTCAAGGAAAAAAAAACGTGAATCTGAACAATATTGGTCATATTTGCGCTCCATCCATGGATGTTCAATAGGGTTTAGATCAGGCCTCATGGAAGGTCACTTCAGAATAGTCCGATGTTTTGCTCTTAGCCATTCTTGGGCCTTTTTTTTTTCCCCCAAAAAATAATTTGTCAACATTATGTAGAATGTAAGACTACTTAACACTGGCCAATACAACCCAATCATCTTACTTTCAGCATGATTATTTCCTTTGGGCTCAAGAAGGTGATGTGTCCTTGCGTCCTCTCAACCAGCAGCGCCACAAGGCAGGCCAGCACCACGCAGACGACCACAGCTCCACGCATGCTCATTCTCTTCTGTGCTGGACAAAAGTTCATTGGCGCTTTGTCAGTCTTAAGGTGAGCATTTTCATATTTGGCGCCAGAATTGGGAAGACATAATTTTTCAGCCACACCTACTCTTGTGACCGGTGATTGTAGGCTGTGAAAAGTATTTAATTTACCGCATGTGTGTTCGTGTCTGTATACATGTGTGTGTGTAATGTCATACTGACATGTCATTTTGCAAATGCAGATTGACAAATGTGTGCGTGGGAGTGCATGAGAGTGACAAGACTGCGATACACTGGAGATGAGATAAGTTCCCGCGGCAATCTAGACAGGACAGCTTTATGCACACGGAGCAATGTGTACATCGGGGAAATGAACAGAAGAGAAAAAGACAAAATGTTACATGCTCACGGGTCGTTTGAATCTTGGTAAGATGGTCTCAGATGAGAAGAGCGTCTCCTGTCTGAATGAGAACTTGTCCCCGTCCGCCTTTATATCAAGGCGCTCCTGATGCCCCAGCTTTTTACTGTCCGCCCTCACATCCGCTCCTCAACAGGCTCCTTCACAAGCATTCTCATCCAGGCTCCTGGAAACGCAGATATCACACATGCATTCGGCTTTTTTCCTTTTTTTTTTTAAATAAGTGGACATTCTGTATATGGGCAGGGAGGCAAACGTGCTTTTTGATTAACACAACACTGAAAAAAATACATTTATATATAATATATATATATTTTTTTAGATTACACACCTCTGTATGAAATGTAGGTTGTACCTATTTGGGCTTGAGTGTCCTCAGAGGTCAGCCAGCCATAAATTCTCTGCTTCTAAGAATAAGCCAACACAATGTGACATTTACGACCTGCCAGTAATGTGGAGTTGTGCACATCCAGGCTCACATGCATTCGCTCCTAAGAAACCCTGCAAGGCTGCAGAACTTTAATGATGCTTTTTCCTCAAATCCACCACTTGACTGTGTTCCTGCATGGTAGTGAAATGTGACCAGAATGGGTGCGTACTGTTGGACCACTCTGGAGAAATGGACGATTAAAAATCACTCCCTAGTCGTGTCCAAGTGGTTCAAGTACATAAGTTGTGTGCAGACCTAAATGAAGCATCAGCGTGACGTACAAGCTCGAATTGGATTTTCCCTTCCTGAGCGTTAGGTACCTCCAGTGCAATTGGGTTTATCCTTTCACATTCGTCAACACATAATGTGTTTCGTTATTTATGCATTCAAAATAAAAGCGTTTGTTTATTTATTGTGTTTATTTATATATGCTGCAGGACTCCAGACTCTTTTTTTTTTTTTGTAGGAGCACAGAACCTGAAATTTTAGGGACAAAAGTAGAAAGTGAATTGGGAGACAAAAAACATAAATTGATTTGCGAAGTAAATGTACATTTACACTTCATCGACTGAGGCCTTGAGTTGATGAGGGATACGGCTGACTTTGGCCCATATCAATGAATGGTCCTTGTTGCTTGGGGGCCCAAAGGGGTCTAAAAATGCTCCTGACCATAGGCTATTATTCTATTTTTCTTTAATTTTCAAAGTTTTTAGTCCAAATGAATTGAGTCAATCAAAACTGCAACTCATAATACCAGACAGCTATGGATGACATTTGTTTTTGTTCATAATAAATAGCAGGGATAGGAAATGAAAATGCTAGTGGGGGCTACAATTTGACATAAGTGGTACTGTGGGTCCACACAGGACCAAGTAGTTCCTAAACAGGTGGATGATAAAATGCCGTTTTTAAATAGGGACAAAATATATGCTCTTAATATATTTCATTTCATCCATTTTCTGATCCGCTCATCCTCACAAGGGTCGCACGGGCGTGCTGGAGCCAATCCCAGCTGTCTTCGGGCAGCAGATTGGCAACCAGTTCAGTGTGTCCCCTACACACTGAACTGGCTGCCAGTCAATCGCAGGGCACACAGACATACAACCATTCGCACTCACACTCGCATACAAGGACAATTTACACGAGAGTGTTCCATAAACTGCCATGCATGTTTTTTTGGAATGTGGGGGGAAATCGGAATACCCCGAAAAAACCCACGCAGGCACGGGGAGAACATGTAAACTCCACACAGGAAGGCCGGAGCCGAAATCAAATCCTGTACTTTTGCACTGTGAAGTGGACGTGACAAGGCTGAAAATCTACCACGTCTACATTTTGTAAATGTAATGTTTGTTCACAAATCTATGCTGTTTGTTATTCGTTAATTTTATGTTATGTTATGTTTTGCATAATTTTGACCAACCATCAATATTTTTTTGTACCTCCACTTCGGGACAGAGGGTGAGAAGTTTTTCAGCCGTCAATACATTTTAACTCAAAAGTAACGTTGTTGTTTTTATGTCCACTAGATGGCATGAGAAACAAATCCACGTTTCTTTGATGCGTCTCGCGATGTTTTATGTGATCTCGCGGTATTCTGGCCCTTGACGTTGAGTCGGAGCTTGACCGTGCAGTCTTTTTACAGAAGAACAAGCATCGGGTCGCACACGTCTTGTGTGCTGCCGACATTTACCGATCATGGTAAGGAAACATGTTATGCATATGAATGAACTAGCTACAAATTTAGTCTTGTGCCTGACTGCTGACGTGCCCTTACTGCTAATCATGTTGTTATCCAACAAATCGTTGTTTCCATCTTCCTTTTCCACATCCCGTCTAAGGCCTTTCTCCTAAGCTACGTAGTTAGCCGCCCATGTGGTTACCACTCGTTCTGCGCTAAATGTGCGTCACGTCGCTCTCAAAACAAGAATTGCTGCCGCCGACACTAAACGAACACATTTTAATGTTGTAGAAATGCATACCGACGCGTTTTAGATATGCCGCCATTAGAAAGTGTAGATTTTAAGCTTTATGATGAGCATGCATTAGCGTAGCCCTTTGCTGCTTCACCCCATAGCGTTTGCACACGTGGTGCCCTGGCTAAAACGTGGTGCACTTGTGACCGTATGTGGTCGGAAAGCTCAATATTGGACCATCTTGCATATTTTCATCAAATATTGCTTTCCGTTTTGATAGTTTAAACCCCTTTGCAGCATTTTATAGTTTTGGATTGTGCAATTAATGTCGTTTCGTCGTTTCTATGTCAAGATTTCGTTGGGCACATTTTAAACGCAAGGGAAATCAGAGTTTTTAAAAAAATAGATCAATCGATGAAAAACAATTCAATCCCGACATTAAAGTAGGATCGTTTAAAGTCACTGAATACATAGGTTGTCAAGCTTAAATCCCAAACGTAGATGTTGATGGTACAAAACCACTAGTTGACTTGGTCCTAAAATTATAAAGGCAGTGGTTACTTTCCCGTAAAACTTCTCCTGCCTGCGTTATTTTGCCATAAACGGGTGTGATTGGTTGATCGCAGGAGCAAAGAATTCTGGGTCAATCGTGAATCGGCTCTTTTACCGTAATTACCGTTATCTCTTGCTATTATTAATCTCCTTACCCTAACCTTTTATTTTTGTGGGGTCCTAATCATTTTGACAATTATTTTGTATATGTTATGCGGTTTGTAAGTTGCCAAAACTTTGTTTTGCTTCTTTAATGGTTCGTGTCATTCTGTTTTATTCACGTGTGGTATTTTGTAGTCCCCCCACCCCCATACGCACACAAAAGTGACGAAAATTCCTTGCGTATCGTGTCATTCTGTTTTATTCACGTGTGGTATTTTGTAGTAACACACACACTCACACACAAAAAAAGTGACGAAAATTCCTTGCGCATTTTTATACAAAAGACTAAAACCAAGATGGCTGCCCAAAACAACACTGGTACTCGGTTATGAATGAAACTCTTATGGATTAATTGTATTTGTTTAGGTGCTGTTGCACATGTTGTTTGAGCATGCGTCCGGCTACGCGTTGTTTGTCGTGAAAGAGGTGGAGGAGATCAGCATGCTGCTGCCCCAGGTGGGTTTTATTGCCTCACTGCTACTTGGTTTGGCATTATTATGGGAGACTCATCGCCGAGTGTATGTTTCAGGTGGAGCAGTGTGTGCTGAGTCTGGCTAAATTCAATAGTATGGTGAGCCTGGCTGCCTTTTTCCCCTTTAAATCAGCACAATCTGCCCTTGAGAACATTAATGCCATTTCTGAAGGTAAGCTTTCTTTCCTTAAGTTT
>NW_017805625.1:975166-988936 GCF_001891065.2 Hippocampus comes | reverse complement strand
ATATATACAAAATGAAGGTATAGTTTCAAAAACACATTTCTGCGCATTCCGAGTTTCATTTATTCGGGCAAGATTAAAAATGTCTCTTCATTTTTGTAGGTGTGGTTCATGCTGACCTCAAGTTGTTCCTTGAGACAAACGTTCCTCAATCTCGGAAGAAGAAAGCCACACTGGGAGTCGGAGATCCCAAAATTGGTGCTGCTTTGCAAGAAGAATTTGGTTTTTCCATTCAGACAGGCGGCGTCGTGGCAGAATTAACAAGAGGTTCGTATTTTGCGCGAGGACTTTTGGTTTGCGCTACAGGAAACACACCCACGCTCTGTTTATGATGCGTCATATGGTCCTGACACTCATGAAGGTTCATACTGAAAATCTGAACAGCCGGCTGCTCACATGATCACCCGCGACTCAAAAGTGACACAATCCAACCTCTGCGTTGCTTCTTTTCCCGTCTCGTCAGGGATTCGTCTTCACTTCCACTCGCTGGTGAAGGGCCTGACGGCTGTGGCGGCCTCCAAAGCCCAGCTAGGTCTGGGCCACAGTTACTCGCGGGCCAAAGTGAAATTTAATGTTAACAGGGCAGACAACATGATCATCCAGTCCATTGCGCTGTTGGACCAACTCGACAAGGACATCAACACGTTCTCCATGCGTGTCCGGTAAGCCGATCTCGCACAGGACACTTCCAAAAACATCGTGCCATGTTTAAATGAAGCGCTTCTTTTCCTGTGTGGTTCAGCGAATGGTACGGTTACCACTTCCCCGAGCTGGTGAGAATCGTGCCGGACAACTCGATGTACTGCCGCCTAACCCGGCTCATCGGCAACCGGAAGGAGTTGACGGACGAGAGCGTGGAGAGCCTGGAGGAGGTGGTCATGGACAACGCCAAGGCGCAGGCCATCCTCGACGCATCCCGTTCCTCGATGGGTTCGTCTCCTCCTCGTCTTGCGTTGAATCGTTATGCCGTTTGCAAACCGTGCCCCTTTATCGCCCACCTTGGGCCAGCAAGTGTCTCTGGTGGTGAACACAGGGGGGTAGAGAAAGTCTCTCATAAACCTGTAGTGGAGGCTGTCATCCTCGCTGCGGATCCTGTCGGGAGAAACACGAGTCGTGTTGCCAGCATTGAGTTTGACGTGACATAATCAAGAAACTTTTTAAAATTTTATTTATTTTTTGCACAGGAATGGACATTTCACCCATCGACCTGATCAACATCGAGAGGTTCTCCAGTCGTGTGGTCTCCCTGACTGCGTATCGTCTGGAGCTGCAGGAGTACTTGCGCTCAAAGATGGGCCAAGTGGCTCCCAACTTGGCCGCGTTAATTGGAGACGTGGTGAGTCCTTGGGGTTGGCTCGCTTCTACGGAACAAATGGGACCGATGATGTTTGACCAATAATCTGTCAATCCTCTGACTCGCTGTGAGGAGAAACTTCTGGTGCTGATGGTCCGACTTGCCTTGGCGGGGTTTTTTGTTCTCCCCCTGAACACAAATGCTCCCAAATTGAGTATTTTTCTTTTCCAGGTTGGCGCCCGTCTGATCTCTCACGCCGGCAGTCTCACCAACCTGGCAAAGTACCCCGCCTCCACCGTGCAGATCCTGGGAGCCGAGAAGGCCCTGTTCAGGTACTGGGGCACCCCATCCCTGCCGGGGAGATCTGTGGTTGCGGTGATGGCAGGGCTGGGCCGGAGCAGAGCAGGGTGACCTGAGAAGGCCGGCGGTCTTGTCCGGAGTGATCCCCCGCTCCCCCCCGTTGCATCCCAAAGTCTGAGCAACCACACACAGCACCGCGATAGATGAGAGCAAAACGGTTAGATGATGAGCACATTGGAACAAATTACCACCAAAAACCTTGTCAAGCACATTGTCAAAAGTCAACAGCTGCCTTTTGGTCCCTGCAGTCGTATTTGCACGTTTAACCCCTCCCGAGTGTGAAAGCAGCTGTGATCTCGCACAGAGCCCTCAAGACTCGCGGCAACACGCCCAAGTACGGCCTCATCTTCCACTCGACCTTCATCGGCCGCGCCGCCGCCAAGAACAAAGGCCGCATCTCCAGATATCTGGCCAACAAGTGCACCATCGCCTCGCGCATTGACTGCTTCTCCGGTGAGACCCCCCCTCCCGACGACCGTTGATGCGTTTCTTGCGGGCTTTGCTATGATGCTCCAATTTTTCGTCAACAGCATTCATCCTTTGGGTTGATGTTGAAAAATAATTTCTGAGCTCTGCGACGACTGTTTTTCTACGCGACATCTGTTGTCTCTGGGATGGATTAATTTTGTTTTTGGGGCTTTTTTTCCCCCCAGAATTGCCCTCCAGCGTGTTTGGTGACAAACTGCGTGAACAGGTGGAGGAGCGCCTGTCTTTCTACGAGACGGGCGACCTACCGCGCAAGAATGTTGATGTCATGAAAGAGGCCGTGAAGGAGGTGAGCTCGTTCGTCTTCATCATCGCTCCGGTGCAGTTAAACGCTGTGGATGATGACTACGTTGTCCCTGATCATAGCTGAGGGTCAAAACTGATTTAATGAGCCTGATGCAGTATTCATTCTGAAGCTACGAAAGACCTTCCCGGCGGTTTGACGCACGCGGCGTTGATCGATCTGTGTTCTCCCTTGCAGGCGTCTGACGTTGCCGCTGAGATGAAGCGCAAGCTTGAAAAACAGGAAAGGAAACGCAAGAAGCGTGAAAAGAAGCAAGCGCTCCTTGAAAACGGGGGTGCCAACAGTGACGCCGAGGTAAATAAACACTCCTTCCGAAAGCGGCTCCGCATGTTTAGCTTTGACATCTGAGATCTGACCCATGCCCTGTGGTTCTGTCTCAGCGTGCGACATGCAAGATTAGTCTGACTCCGAACCATTGGCTGGCCCCAAACCGTGGGCTTGATCACTGAAGAGAGTCATACAACTTTAAATACTTGCGGTCATTACTGGATAGCTTACAAACCTAATTCCAAGTTATTTCATGTTCAAACAGATCAACTTTACACTTACAGTTTAGCAAATAATCAACAGAATTTATGGCTACAACACATTCCAGAAAAGCTGCGGCATTGTCATCCACTGTGACATCACCTCTTATTTGTTAACACACAACATCCCAAATTCACTGAAATTGTACTTGATTTAAAAATTGACCCCTCTTGTAGGTTAATGGAGACTCAGAAACGCCCGGAGGGAAAAAGAAAAAGAAACATGCGACCGAAGAGGTCCAAACTGAAGAGACGCCGGCTGCAGAGCACGGAGCAGGTGATGCTCCCACCAAGAAGAAAAAGAAGCGCAAGTCTGAGCCCGAGGAACCAGAGGAGGAGACCCCTGAGGTTGAGGTACCAGAAGAGGACACTGATAAGTCAGCCAAGAAGAAGAAGAAACGGACATCGGAGGTCATTGAAGCTGAGCCGGCAGAAGACATCCCAGAAATAACAGTGCCTAAAAAGAAAAAGAAGAAATAGGATGCAGAGTGAATGGAGTAGATTTGAATGAATTCCTTTTGTGTACAGTTTTTCATTTTATTAAAACTTTTTTTTTCTCCCCTACCCCCCTCTTTTTTGGGGGGGTTATATAGAGACGCTGTATCTTGTGCCTTGAATGAACTAAGATGTACTTATGTAAATAAATTCTCAGTTAAGAAGTTATTGTCCGTTTATTTTCTCCTTTGGGTATATTGTCAAGATACCATTTTACAGGTTGAAGGGCTCACGTCTGGACTTGGGCCAATTCGGACAAGTTTAGGTATGCCAGTCCAAAAGAAAATGTATTTATGGTTTGAGTTCTGGGAGTTTTTTATTATTTAAATACTGATAGAGTGATTTTACTGCTATATTTTTTTTCTGTATAATGGTACCGAACAAACCACTAAAACCAGTCACTCAAATGGTTTACATTTTAATCTGGACAAGGATTAAACCAATGTTAGAATGACATCAAGGCCTGGCTGGTGAGCAGCCAACTAGTAGAACTTGAGGAATGATGGACAGATGGAGGGAAAACTGCAGGGGGAAAAAAAGAACTCAAGCTATCAACTTAAGTCACACTTCAAATAAGGATTCACAGATGCAGGACACCAGAATACAAAAACATTTCTTCTAAAAAAAAAAAAAAGGCCATTGCCATGAAAATGATGCTTAGAATCTATGTACATTGTTCTCAGTTCATGTATGCATACAAAAAGGAATCTACATCACATGATGCTTGTGTTCAAGTATATTCACCAACTTCATGATTTAGCATTCTCATTCCACATTTTTTCTTAAAATAAAATGCCCTTCAAAATAAAACAAAATGCAGAAAACCACATTTCATGTTCTACTAATACATATATACTGTATAAATACATACATAAATATATTTTACATACAACAGACATAAATTTGAAAAGGGGATATACAGAGCAAAGGAGAGCCGGTGGTAGTGTGTTTTAGCTTGTGTTGTAAAATGGTTTGTCCCTCCATTGTTTTATCAGTCAGACGCATGAGTGTGCTGCATGCACGCTCACACTCAACAAGCACACGAATGCATACGTCATATCACTCGCGCACACACACACACACACACACACACACACACACACACATGCAGATACACACAGCGTAGCGACTTCAGTTGGCCCAGTAAGGGGAGCTGCCATAGCTCGATTTATTGACTTGGTTCTTCTGCTGCAGGCTGCTGGACTGTCCACGCTGACCCGGACCGCCCTGAACACGGAAGCAAGGGACAACACACAAATGAGCACATTGGTGGTGTGTGTGTGTGTGTGTGTGTGTGTGTGTGTGTTGTGGTTGAGATGAAAACCACAACAGATGGTACTATCGGTTATACAATGTTCGCCTATTGCGAGTGGGTCTGGAAGGGATCCCAGAGGTTCACCTCAGTGCAAAGTGTTACCTGTCCATCCTGAGCGAGATGGTGGTGCAGCAGCTGTGAGTGCGGTTGCTGGTGAGGCAGGATGTGAAGGAAGGGCGCCGGTGCATAACCTCCAGGGGCTGCTCCAGGATTCAGCGGTCCTGGACCTCCCAGCGCAGATGGCAGGCTGAAGGGAGGGGGGGTCCCTGCATGGAAACCCTGCTTATCAAAAGACTGCAGGGTGAGAAGAAACAAAACAAATTCACTTTTATCACCAGGGTTAAAAAAATATATATGAGTTGTTTTTCTTTGTGTATTTCTTATGTGAAAGATTAAACAAAAAACAAAAAACACCACACTATGTATTGTGGAGTAAAAACGAAAAAATATTTTTAAAACAACCATCCACAAATGAAATACTGGGACTGTAAAACAGTCCACAGATTTTGAAGTAAAATAAGTGCAGTGCATAATGCTGCTTCTAAAGTTAAATGCATCACAACGCTAATGTCTGAAATAAAGCTTGGATGGTTTCGCTTCCAATGGCTTGTCTTCCAAGTTGTCAAATTCTCAAGTGGATTTGTGACCACGAAAGCAGGGTACACACATCCCGACAGCCGGACCCTTGCGTGTGCCCCGATAAAAAGTGCAATTGAGTTGGGAAGCAAAAGAGAAGATAAGGCTTACCTGGGTCTTATTGTAAACACTTCCGCTGATGTCTGGCACGCCGGAGTTACTGGATGTCACTGAAACACCTGGAAGTGCAACCACAAACGAGATCAATAAAATCTGCCAAAAGAAGTAGAAGTCGTGATCAGCTCTTGAATGTCTCCACGGCCCTACCTTTACCAGGCCCGCTAGCAGCAGATTTGGCTTGTGCCTGAGAGGAAGAATTGTAGCCTTTACTATAGTCCACTCCGGCCGGTCCTGCTGTCAGCTCCTCGTACCCTGAAAAACGAAAGCACCAATTACAAATAAATAAATAAAATATGCACTTTTTTATGTGGATTTTTTTTTCCTCTAACTTTCAGCCTTTGCGATCTGAAAATTGCATTCCAGTTTATTGCAATGACAACTGGAATTTGATACATTGTTCAGTCTTGGACTATATACAGTGGTACCTTCCCACAAGGGTGTCCTACTACAACTGGAAACTAAGCAGCCAATGTTTGGTGCAGTCACTGACCTGAGCTGAAGGTGTGCTGGCCGTAACCGCTGGGCTGCTGCTGCGTCTGTTGCTGGAACGGGCTGGCAGACGGGTTCCCCAGGCTGAGGCCCATGCTGTGCTGCTTGGCCGAGGCCGGTCCCGGGCCCCCCGGAGGAACAAACATGGTGGGGCCGTACTGGAAAGCCGCGGCGCTCGGTACGGCGCCGGGCACACCGGCGTAGTAAGGCAGCCCCGTGTAGCTGTAGCCGGGAGGCAGGAAGGTCTGCTGACTGCTGTGGTGCTGCGGCTGGCCCTGCGGCTGAGGCTGGGCCTGAGCAGGCTGAGGCTGGCTCGGGCTCGGGCCTTGGTTCTGACCCTGCGGGGGCTGCTGCTGAGCCGCCAGGCTCGTGGGCGGTGCTGGAGAGGTGGAGTCGTTCCTTCCAAACTTCGTGACTTCACCTGAACGCCGAGACGGAAGTATGTGATATCAACTGAACAAAAACGACACCCAAACCGCATGAAGACGATCGACACCTGGCGGGGACAACGTGGCAGTAAACAATAAATAAATAAAACAAATGCAATGACACACTATTTATTTGGACTGGATTGACTCCTCAAGATATTGATTTACAAAGGAAATGTGGATACTTTCTCATCCGAGGATTTCTGATTCCATGCATTTTTTTTCCCTCTACACTGCCAAGACGCATATAAAACAATAAATAAATAAAACAAATGCAATGACACACGATTTATTTGGACTGGATTGGGATACTTCCTGATGCGAGGATTTCTGATTCCATGCATTTTTTTTCCCCTCTACACTGCCAAGACGCATATCCGAACTGCGCCACTTTGGAGCAATTGTGTCACCTGAACCACAAAGTGGTAATGCAGCCCCGATGTCACATGTATGGATGTGTTTGATAAGGTTTGATGTGGCCAATGATCACCCAAAGTGCTCCTACCTGAGTAGGGGTTGTTGGCGAGGCCCCCGTCTCTGCTCGAGAGAGTGGCAGTGGGGCCAGGGAATGTGATTCCATAGTAATCCTGCAGGGAGGGCTGAGAGAGCACAAGACAAGATTGAGACCTGGTCCAGACTAACAACTCCAAGACAAGAGCAGTGATGAGGGTTTAAGGCTCACCATCGGTAGTCTGGACTGGAGCATATGGAGATCCTCATAGCCGTAAATCTGCTGTCAAACAAACGCCGATTTAATATCTGCCGCTTTTGTATTTGTAGTGTACATTGAGAGGTAAAATGATACTCAGATCCACGATAGGTGAAAAATCAGTGACATAAAGAGACCATGTCAACAGTTTTTTAGGAATACTTTTACATGCTTTCAATACATGAAATCCTATTCAAACATACTTTTTAAAACACATTGTTGACATATTTAAACAAAACAAAAAAATAATGAAAGCATAAAACAATGAAAGCTACTCGTATACAGATTGTAGTATCTGTGTGTTAAATATAAATTGTTCCCCCGCCATATAGTGGGGCAAGAATGTACAAATATTTCAAGCAAAGCGGCATGTAAATAAGTGGTGCACTTTTGAAATTAACACTGATACTTTGTTTTTTATTCCAAGTCAAGAGCCAAAATTCAAATTGAAAAGGTGAAGTGGTTGGGTGATATTAACACCAGAGTCATTCGATACATTTATTTTTTGAGATTTGAGACTATTTATAATCAAGAAAATCCTATTTATCAATTTTTTCCCATTATTATTATTATTATTTTTGCTGTTATTAAAAACTACAGTGACACTTACTGGGTAGGCTGGGAGCAGTCCCCCTGGACCCATGATATACTGGTTAGGCAGCAGAGGAGGAACCCCTTGGGATAGGTTCGGTGGGGCTTTACCTGTTAACCCAATGACCACATGACACAAACAACTAATACCAACACACATTTTTCTTTTCTTGCTTACCAGTGGAGGAGGAGAGCAGGGGTGCGGTCCTCGGTCCAGAGAGGTTGGATGTGCCGGTAGCTCCATTGGAGCCGAGTCCCAGCGCCGTGCTGGTGGCAGCAGAGTGTAGTCCGCTCGTGCCGGCGATACCGCCGACGCCGCTGCTGCTCATGTTGCTGCCCATGCTGGACATGCTAGCGAGGTGGCTCATGCTGGCGCCGCTGCTACTGTTGCTGCTGTTGTGGGCTGAGTGAAGCGCCGAAGGTGGAGGTTGCGACGACGTGTAGGACGCAGAGGAGGGAGCGAGAGAGCTCACGCTGTTGCTGTCGACGCTTGTGAACTGAAGGGTGACACAAAGTTGATTTGCCCACGTTACAGTGCGCGTGTTGGTATCTATGTACCCCGAGTGTGATGTAGCCTAGCGGTTAATAAATGATACAATTTGTCTTGCTTCATGCTTTCAACGGCCAGAATCACTTACCAAACTACCGGTAATTGGTAATCAGCCAAGAGAGGCAGTTTACATTCAAACAATTTCAAGGCACGCCACCAAACAAAAGTGCCACAAAAATTATATCGGGGATACCGAAATAATGATGATCTCATCTCAATTTGATCTGGTCCTGTTTAGATTAACACTAAACTATTTTTCTATTGTATGAATGGCCAGAGATGCATAGACAAGTTGATTATATTTTCTGCCATGGATGTCGCTTGCATTGATAGCAGATGCATAGAAACATGATTTGTCGTGCAAAATAAGAATTTGAAGACCAATTCAGTGAAACTGGATTTTTCAAAGTTTTTTTTCAAACTAGACCCTTTCAGACCCTTTTCAAGTACAGTCAATATAAAATGAGGAGCTGGGATTAAATGTGTGGCGTCTGAAAAGACATCTAAATACGTCTTTGGGAGTGAATGAGTTAAACGTCCTATTTGGTACGACCTAAACCAAAGAACGCCCTGAAATGAGATACAACTAAATATACTTACAGTCAAAGAACTGGAGCCAAGAGCTGAGGAATGATTGTTGACATGGCTGCAGACACAAAGCAAGAGGAGAAATGTAACACGCAACCATGTTGTTCACCTGTGTTGTATTTGTCCACTGAGCAAAGACATTGAAAAATGTAGTTGCAAGTTAAGTTTGCAAACGAGTAAGATCATTTGCAGCTTGAAATGGATTGTTGAGGTTCTGTTTGTTTTCAGATCCATAGCGGTTCTTGGTGTGCGTGAGCTTGTCACCTGTTGAGAGTGTTGAGCTGGCCGGCCGAGGGAAGGTCCTGTGCCAGGCTGGACAGCGTGCTGGAGCTCTGTGCGGGCAAGGTGGAGGGGGCCAAGTGGGATGAGGCCGCAGGAGCGCAGTTAGCGTTGGCGTTAAGAGACGGAGAGTCGGGCTTTGGTGTGGAGGAAGCTGAGGAAACTAAACAGAGTATGACAGCGCTTATAAAAGAGAAACTGATTGTATGTACTCATCTATGACCAGATTTGTGCAAGGTAACGTACTGTCTAAAGCCGCAGAGGTCCTTACTCCATTCAGACCATTCTAGAATAAGAAAAAAATAATAAAAGGAAGGAAAAAAAAAAAAAGGAACAACTTCTGTATCTGATTTCTCCTCACCAAAACTGGTCCAGTGGTTTCTTTGCTCTGGGAGAAGGCCAGTCGTGCCTGAGGGGGCAAGGACCCATCATAGCTTCCTCCCACTGTGGAGAAGTGGGGCGCGGACGAAATGGTAGATGTGGTCAGCGACGACGAGGGAGGAGTACAGGAGCTGGCGGGCCCCAGTGAAGAGGGCGTGAGACTGGGGAGTGCCACTGAGGACGAGTGATACACTGGCTCAGATGACGACAGGGGCAAAGGAAGGTCGACGGAGAGAGGACTTCCCAGCGACTCACTACAACGCAAGGAAAAGGAATACATTTTCACAGGTAATTTAATGCTGGTTAAAAAATAAATAAATTTTAAAGATGACGTTAGATCTGATTTTATGACATCCAACGGTACCTGAGAGGTTTGGAGTACAAGCTTGTCTGATTCTGAGTCCCCGATCCTGACGCAGGCGCTACCGGGCCAGGGGCCGGCGTGGATTCCCTGGATGCTGCACTGAGAGCGCTGTCCACAACTCCAAACTCTGGCAAAGCAGACTCTGAGCCAAAGTCTAGTGCCCCAAACTGAAGGTTTAGACCAGGGACATCAGTGGAGCCTGGCATTTCTACTGCCGTGGAGGGGATCTGCCACAGGAAAAAAAGTTTACACACACAATTACACAGCGAACGTTGTTGGCCACAAGATGTACGAATTTGATTGGCCCAGGATGACAAAAGGTCGCTAACAAACCGTACCTTTGAAGTCGGAGGTATCCTTCGTTTTTGACCTTTCAATTGTGCCCGCTGCTGCTGTGGTGTCCCGCAGCCCTGAGCGTCCAGCCCAGCGCTGGGGGCCGGAAGTTTGGGACCAGCAGTCGCCATCGCCGGGCCCGCCTGCGCCGACGTGCTGCTGTGCTGGGAAGCAGAGGAGACGGACGCAGGGACCGTTTGTTGTTGAGATGGTGGACTGGGCTGACGTGCCAGTGGCAAGGAGGGGCCAGTGTGCCTCTGAATAAGCTGACTCAGCACAAGCGAAGGCTCTGGCTGGAGTCCAAACTCACCTACAGATAAACCCAAACACACAATGAGGCACACTTCTAACACGAGTGTCCGACTGAAGGCTTTGGCAAGGAGACTTACGGCTGAACTGCGAGGACAGTGTGGTGGCGTTCGATTCTGGCGCCTTCATGTCCCAGCTGGAGGAAGACGGTGGAGGTACAGGCGCTCCCAGGCTTGGTAGGCGGCCAATTGAAGAGCTGCCTTGAGTGTTGGCAGAATGCGACAGCAGAGGACCCAAGCCAGGCCCCTTAAGCTGTTCCAGTATCTGAGCTCCCGCACTGGGTGGAGGCCTTTTGGCTTGGCCCAGGTCTCCAAAACCAGCTCCGAGAACAGACGACTGGCAGAGGTAAAAGCAGGAAGAGTTGATCTTCTATGTTTTTCCAACGGTGTATGTTATGTGTTCACCATAAAAGTCGATGGTTTAAATAACAGTTAGCAGTAAAAACTAAAGAAGAGTTGTTGTTGTTTTTTTTTTTTTTTTTTTACCAGAGCAGCATGAGCATAGCTGGTGCCACCAGTGGTGCTGCGGCTAGGAGGAGGCTGATATTGCGGCTGTGCTGGCTGGTGGTGGTGGTGGTGCGAGTTGGTGAAGACCAGACTCTGCGAGGAGGAGGAGGAGCAGGGGGGCGCTTCTCTTCCACAGACCACGGGCTTCTGCAGCAGGGAGGCGAGGTCCAGACTGCAGAATGACATTCAGCGAGGTTAAAAATGTGGGCGCAACAATGCTTCGTCCATGCATCCGTTTTATATATGGGTAGAGCTGATGAGCATCGCGGGTGAAGTCGAGACAATTTATTTAACGTGTCGGTTATTCACCTTTGGCCAGAAGTGATATGATTCTCAGCCGGAGGAGCACACGAGGACGTGAACACTTTGGTCTCCGAGAGCTGTTGTCAAACAAAAATGCACCAAAAAAAAGGAACAAGGTGAACTAAACACCAGTTGTTTTCCTTCCGGACTTTCCCCAAATTGTTGGGGTGAGGACTCACACTAACATCCTCACTCCAGTCTTCGGGTCCATAGTCTTCAACCGGGTTCCTCCAGTTAGCTGAAAAAGAGCAAAGAGGTGAAAGAGACTGCGAGTTTCTCAACAACGCTTGAGCCGTTGCCATTTGCACCAAACACAGTCCACCATGGCGAACGCGTTCTATTCTGTTCACACAACACTAACCCATCTCATCTGTATTGTTGTTAGCCGCAGTGTCCCAAGCCTCACTCTGTGTGGTCCCTGTCCCTGCCTCTGAGGTATAGTCTGCAGGATTGAAGGTGCTGGGAAATGATGAAAGAGTGAACATTGTTACAGATTTTGATTTTAAAAGGGACAGGTGATTAAGCGGCAATTAAATCCGATTGGATAGATGACGGCGCATCAAGAGAGGACTAGAGGCGCTTCACAATTTCCGCATTTTATGTTACAGCCTTATTTCAAAATGGAATCGTTTTCCCCCCTCGAAACGATACCCGCAACAACCCAAAATGACAACATGAAAAAACTTTTGTGAATTTGTTGGCAAAACGTTTTTTTTTCCACGGAAAAATGTATTTCATCCATTTCGGAACAGGGCTTTAGCTAAAAAATGTATTTTTTTTTTTCCACGGAAACATTTATTTCATCCATTTTGGAACAGGGCCGTAGCTAAAAAATGTGCAGAAAGCAAATCACAGTGAATACTTTGAATTAGCCTTTTCAAAGCAATTCCATTCACTCAGTGTAAAACGATAACAACTTAACGTTTCCAAAACGGCGTGAGTGTGAACATACCCCATGCCTTGGGCTGAGAACCTGCTTGCCGCTGGTCCTCGGCCTCTGCCTCGACCGCCGGAGCCTGCGTAAACATCAGCCCGACATCTGCTACACCCACTAAAGTGATAAGTGTAATGTGCCTTTTTCAAATCAGCATCTCACCTCGACCACCTTTAGCCCTCTTTCCTCGATCGGAGCCTTTGTCCACCGGTGTCACCTCCACACCGTTTTCCGCTGGTCGAACTGCACCTGGTGAAAAGGCGCATGAATGCGGACGTTACATTAAGGCTACAATGGTGACTGACAGTCGTGTGCCAATGCGTGCGTGTCCGAACAGGATATATACCCTGTCGGCTTCGATTGGAGCCTTTGCCCTTGCGGTTGGATGACGCACGGCCCTTGCTCGCCTCCCTCTCGCCTTTCTTCTCCCGGTTCTCCTTGTTCTCCTTGCTTTCGGAAGGAGCCTCCTTCACCAGCGGCTTCTTCTTCCCTACGGTCTCCCATGAGGTCTGAACACAAAGCGTAAGCAAAAATCTAAGGCTGCCATGTAGCGGTTCAGTGCAAGGGGAATAACAGATGAGTTTCTCGTGGTTCATTCATCCATGCAGTCGATCAAATGATTGGAAAATTTGTATTGCACAAGCCTACCATATCCGAGGTGCTCTCCAGGAGGAAATTGATGGCTCTGCTCACATCCTCGTTGCAGTCATGAAGCGCGACCATACATTCATCCTGATTCTTGCCAGTAACCTCCATCAGCTGCGGAAAATACAAAGCAGATTTTTTTAAAAAGCGGTAAAAAGATGTCAGGAGTTTCTTCATTTCGGCTTTTACAGAAACTATCGCGAAGCCAATTTTCAAATGAATATTAAACGTACACAACCGAAGTTGTCTCGTTGTGCCTCATTGTTCAGTGTGCAACGGGCCAAAATCATCAGGTGTCTGAATTGATAACCTTTTGCCAATAGGCCATACTGTGAGCGAAGAATTGAACTTGAGCCAGCCATCTACAATGTTGAAGGCACTACCGCATTGCAGGTTTCAATTTTGTTAAATAATGCAGCTAAATCCTGGTTAAGAGCGGCAAGTGGGAATGCATGGCAGATTGTTGTGCAAACCCTGACACAAATGACCCCGTTTCTATACCTGATTAACCTTGTCTTCAAAGTCAGCATCATTCTTGTCATAGATCATCTGGGCAAGCCGAATTTGCTCAGCAGTGGCCTGCAACACAAAAACATTAATGAATCGACTTGTTTGTACATACGTACTGTATATATGGGAACTACTGTACTCTATTCACACATGGGGCAGCAATCAAGCACCAGGTAGAGAAAAACCCGATGTCCGTCTTTTTAACATATTAAGAGCTATTAAACTGGTCTCTTCTTCGTATGACGTGTGCAACGTGGATTTGTTGGCAACAGGATTTGAGTCACTTATGTTTTGTTAAAAAATGTTTGCAGCCGTGA
>NW_017805625.1:953271-975128 GCF_001891065.2 Hippocampus comes | reverse complement strand
TGCAGATTCTCACCTGTATCTGTTTCTGTGGTTGAGACATGTGGGTGGCAGCAGGCGGCACTTTTTCACGAGGGCCCCGGGCCTTGTCGCTGCCCAGCGAGCTCATCATATACAGTATATACAAAACTCTGTATGTACAAAATAGAAAAACCTGCCAAGGAAACAAGACAAGTCAAGTCACATTTATTTATATAGCCCTTAATCACAAACAGTCTCCAAGGGCTTCACACGCCCACAGTTGACAAGTCTTCACGATGACTAAATTTAACCCCCGTGAAGGCAAGGAAAAACTCAGAAAAAAAGAAAACTCAAAAATACGTTCACACACACACACACCTCCATCATAGCAGAGTGATTTATTTGTGTTTGTGCTTGAGGGGGACATATTAATGACCAGAAATTGTTGTTAAGTGTGTGCAATATTGAACAGAAATATTGGTGTAGAGTACAGTTGGTCTGTTGATGTAACAGCTGAAAATCTAGGTCAAGGAAGAAGAGTGACCGAGTGTCCACTTGCAAAAAAAAAACAAACAGTGCATATGTGCAGGGAATAGTGTAAGGCCATAATTCACACGAATAAGAACACATCGCCAAAGATTATTTTAGATGCATACGACAAATGAATGTGTCATCGTGATTAGCTGATTGGCATATTGCACTACTAACACAGAATGCAAAACTGTACAAACGTGCATGATGTAAACACGAAGTAAGCTTAAAAAAACACCTCTGACCACTGACAGTTGCTTATTGAGAGAACAATAGCAGTGCAGTACACATGACCACGTGACGTCATCAAACATACTGACACCATTGGCTGCTGAACTGAACAAAGCTAATGCCAAGGAGCTGGCTCGATAAGTGAGACAAATCGCTTGCTTAACAAAAACATTTCTGTAGCCGTCACTTTTATTTACAAACCAACCCACTATCTGGAATTTTATTGTTGGTCTTGATCCCCACGATAAAGTCCATTCATTGAAAAGGGGTCAGTTTTACTAACTTAAACACACGTAAATGATTCGTGTATTACAGAAACGGTTCCATTTAGGGATGACAATGGAACGAATATACGCATGAAACTACATTTTCTCAGGACGGATACTTTATTTGAGACTAGCCAAGTGGTCGAATGTTAACATCAGCTAAATTGTATGACTCACTTACAGTCCGTATGTGAGGTTATGAATTTACATGACACTTTGCAATGGCGAATCATATGGTCGTAGTGTCACGGTTTAATAAAAACAAACTTGATGCTTGCGATACTCGAGGCCTCTTTGTCCTCGCTAGCGCGGACTGAGGCAGGCATGCTAACATGCTAACACCGAGCGAGCGAGTCTCGGAGGCAGTCGAGGTGAAGCTAACGTTAGCAAATGGATGCTACCTAAATCTGGTCCGTGTTGCTGGCGATCGACCGTCTAATCAGCTCATTTAAGTGTCGTCCGTGTCTTCAGAAAACGTCATTTTTACAAACGCCAATCACGCAAGCATCCCAAATAAGACCACGAGCAAAAAGGCAAAAAGTATCTCGAATGAGAGGAAGAAGGCCTTTGAGCGGAACACAATCCCATCACGACATTGCTCGCTGGGAAACCAAGACAACAGAAAAATTGCGAAAGACACCGCTCTCCGCCCTGACTAAGGAAGGAAAATCGCCAAGACAGGCGACCGAGTTCGTACGCCGAGTAAACTCGAGAACAAAATCAACTGAACGCGTTGAGAATTGGTTGGCGAATAAGCGAAAACATGATAAAATCGTGTTATTACCTGCTAACACGCTTCACTCAGCCAGCAGCAGACAAGGTGGTCACGTGATTAAGGCGACCGCGGTGGATGCTCGTCCGACGTCCTCTGGACACAACTTGTTTTGTTTATGCTCGTGTCACACGGATCACGATTTGGTGGTTATAGTGGAGTCGTACATAATTGTCATGCTCGGAAAAATGACAACAAGCGCTCCAATATACATTTTGTATTTATTTACTTGTTTTATTATTCAAGAACTTGTTTTCCTGGGGTTTTTTTTTTGCTTAGATTCTCACGTTGCGCTGAGTAAAAACATTCATGAGTTGTATATAAAAAAAAAACAAGCAATCGCTTAGTAGACATCAATCCACACACTTCCTCAGAAATATACATAAAAATGCATACAAGTGTCCCTATGTATTTCACACATACATATACATTTATATAAAATTTACATTGAGTGTGGGGTTATTTTGTTCAAATTGTGGGTGTAATCGGGCGTTCTCTTTTCAATCAGTCCTCATGAAGTCTTCCATGTTCAAAAGAAAAAAAAGAAAGAAAACAAATCGCCTATGGCAGTCTTTCACAGAAAGACCTGACTCAGCAAAGCAAACAATTAACTCGGGCCTACCCTGCCTCTACCAAACGAGGACATGAAGATCACTTCTTGATATAAAAATGAAATTTTACAACTGTGACACGTGCATGTGGTACCGAGCAATGCACGTTATTAACGCTTCTTGTTGGATCAAAGTTTTTTAGAGCTACCAGTTCTTCTTCCCTATTCTCTGAGAGGTCTCAGCGTCAAAGGCAAGTTAACCAAATCAATAAAAAGCCCTCTATTCGACAAGAAACTATACATACGAAACAAAAAAAAGTGTAAATAATCTAGTCACACCAGACTTGAAATATGTAAGTATACAAATACAAAAAGTGTGCAAAACTGCAGAAAGCGTTCTAGTCCAATCGGACAGCAACACAAGCCAAGAAAGGGTTATGGGAACAGACAATACACCTTCAAAAAGTAGATATCACCCCAAGCCATTCAAACGTGGGTGATATAAGGTGGAAATAAATACATATAAAACAAATGATATCAGCAGGTGTTTGCCACTCAAATCAAAGTCACAAAAAAGGGGCTATATCACAACAGAACATTGTATTTAGCAATCATAACATTTCTCCTATATGATTGCAGCCACACATATTTCCAGAAAATGACTTATTTTGATTGGGATAAGCCATCTTCATTTTGCCACACTGAAGGAAAAGCTTTTGGTTATTATTTTGAGACCGAACTGAATCTGTTCCAGCCAACAAAAGTCAAAACTGCACGTGTTAGGTCCTTCGAAATTCTTCTGCAGTCCTGTTTCCTCTCCCCTTTTTGTTATATTGCCATTCATTTCATTTTCACAAAAACATTGTAATATCTTACACAGGAAGAGACAGAAACAATAACCTTCCATACTACAGACCCAACCAATAAGAGCCCAATTGCAAAACGTATTCATTGTCACAGGTGGCTCTGGGTTTTCAAAACCTCCTCGAGGTTCCTCATTGGCAGCTACTGCGTTATTTTAAAAAAAAAAAACAAACAACAACAACAGATTGCCTTTGGTGGAACGACGAAATGGAACACAGGCGACAGGATGTTAAAATATGGTCACAAAGATGTCCGACAATAATCATAGCTGTGATATGGTGGGGACAAGGTCACATGCTCCTGAGTCCAACAGAGACAATGATGTTGCAGAAGGGGAGGGATGGAGGTACTGTTTGGATAAAAATGTGGATGAGGACATCATCATGTAAGGATGCAGAGGATGACGAGGCTAGCTAGCTCCACAATCCTGCGTAGTTGCCATGGAGGCCAGAGCAAAGCGGTCCGCCAGCTACAAACAGCTTGGTGCCGGAGTGGTCGTAGCAGTGCGTGTACACGGCGTTTGGAAACGAATGAAGGTCTGAGAAATAACTCCTCCACGTCTCATCATGATTCTACCAAAAAGAGGGTAAAAAAAATTGCATTAATCACGCGAACTCAAGTTTTTTACAAATCACTCGCCATAACAAATGGTCCAAAGATTATATACCAGCCAGCCTTTTCCTGTTGTGAGCTTGAGAATGCCATCTCCCGAGCACTTCCGGTACCCTCCGGCTGTAATCAAAGGGTTCTCCAGAAACCCATGGGCGCGGATGTCGTAGAAGAGAAGCGAACCCTGGCCAGTGCCGACTGTCACGATGTGCTCATAAAAACTCACCGACCGGATCCCTGCGCAGACAGTTCATTTTCTATGCAGGAGACTGACTCATTGAGAAAGGAGTGACCCACTCACCACTTCCCCGCTCTCTGGAATTGACAGATTTTATGCTTTGCGTCGGCTGACGAGGATCCAAAAAAGACACGTGGGCCTGAGATCCGGCAGCGTATACTGACCAGTCCTGCCCATATGACAGACACACATTCTCTTTGCAGTGTGGCAGTTTGGTAGACAAAAGCTGCAGGGAAACAATGCAGGACAAACAAATGAAGACCCGAGCAACAACATTGACATCCAAACAGACACAGAACTACTTTACTTTTTGAAAAGATTTCAAATGATGTCATTAGTTGTTATGTTATCCATTTTGCTCATTGAGAAAGCTTCTACATTGTTTGATCTGTTAGAATCTAGTGAAGTTATTTGTATTTAGTCTCGTAGCATGATGCATGTTTTATTTCGGATTTTGCTGCATTTACTTTTGAGCTGTTTGCAAATACCCACTGGCTATAGATGGAACTTTTCATCAGACAGTGAATATGATTACCGGTAAATGATATCGCTCAGAAGTAGTGCTATGTTTTTCTTTGTCTTGAATCCTATTTCGGCTGTCATAAGAAATTGTACAGCATATAACAAGGTTAATGCCCAATATATCAGCCGATACACCGGCTTTTTTTTTCTTCTCATTTTTGCCGCCAATATCAGTATCAGCCACAGCCCCAAATATACCATATCGGACGGGCTCTGCTATAAATAATCCACACGTTTTTCTGTTTTCTAAAATGTAAAACAAAACAAAACCAAACAAAAAGAACTGCTCTTGCCTTGCACAAGCTGTGCTCAGCTTTCCATAGGTGGAAGTAGCCATCCAAAGATACAGCACCCAACTCCTGAAAGAAAATCATCCACACCAGGAAACGTGTGAATTTGGATCGAAACTCAATGAAGATTCTTAGTGGCTGTTCGAAGGCAATGCTCACTTTGTGATTGTTGTTGAAGGCCAAAGCGCGGACTTTACAGATGTATTGGTGGGTGGACTCCTTTGGGATGTCTTTGAGGGCTCGGTGGGAGATGTGGGCATAGGAGGGCATGGCCGTTTCGCTCTGACTGTGCTGTATCTGGCTCATGACTTCCTCTGTGACTTCCCACAGACCCATGGAGCCATCCCGCGAACCTAGAAATCGGAATAGCAACAAAACACGGATGGCATGTGTCAAGTACATCAGTAAAGTCATAAACTACCTGCCTACCACACCTAAATGTGGTGCTCATCAGCGATTATTTCAGGAAAGGCGAGATAATCACGAGGCACATTGTTTACACAATTGTTGGGACCGCTTGCCACATCTCACTTGCAAAAACATGGAGGATATTTCCTACCTTTGACAATGGCAAATAGGATGTTCACCCGACCATCTTTGACATGACAACAAAATTTCTCTCTCTTTTTACAAAACAACCTCAATTTCATACTCGGGCAGTAGCCCATCTGTCACGACTTGGGCTTTGGAATCTGAGGGTGACGATTGGAGTCGTCCTGCAGACAAAAACTCAAACTGCAATTGCAGTAGTTCTTGGGGAGATGATGGTCTGCCACCTGACACAAATGTGAGGTGCTTTTGACCAAGGTAACGATTGGAATTTAAAAATTAGTAATTCATTTTGGGGGAGGGGGCTTTTTTCCACATGCCCTTGAAGCAGAAACGGAACGGACATTGTGGTGCCGCTTGTGCAAAACCCCTAACACCGGGCATTCATACAGAGAACTCACCAGACACTGCCATCCTGTCACTGATCCATGCTATTGAGAAGATCCAGTCATTGTGGCCATCCTAACAAACAAAAGAAAGACCACCAGGAAAAAAAATGTGTAGAAATTAGGTTGAAGTGATGCCAACCACAAGGAAAAGTATCCCCAATTGGAGAGTTTTACGTGTTGAGAAAGACCGGACAACTCACATCACCAACACAAACTGGGTCCAGTGTGGGCAGCTTGTAGATGGCGAGACTGTTGGGGTTGTCACCCCCAGTAGCTAGGAGGGTCCTTGAGGGGTTGATCTCAATAGCGTGGATCCCACAGCCCTGCTGGTCGAGCCGGGAATGAGAGCTTGCTGTGGTGTGGTAATTCTGCACCACCCCGACCACAGAACCTCCGCCGTGACA
This sequence comes from Hippocampus comes, assembly GCF_001891065.2. NCBI lineage: Eukaryota > Metazoa > Chordata > Actinopteri > Syngnathiformes > Syngnathidae > Hippocampus > Hippocampus comes. The sequence goes on along the minus strand of NW_017805625.1, from coordinate 968,955 downwards.
TTCCCTGTCCTTCAGCATGGGAATCCGAGTGATCTGCCCCGTCATGACATTGGTTACAAAAAGCTACAAAGAAGAAGGAAAAAAAAAGAAAACATTTGATCAGCTCAGAAAAATGGCTTGTCAAAACCGTGCACATTGGGAGTGTTCAGCTTGGTATATGATCAATGAAGGGCACCCTGCATCGTAAAGAGTGGACTAATATGGAGATGACATAATCAGGTGAGTGATTCTAGGGTCAGACTTCTAAAATGGACAAAAGGAGGGTGAGTATGACAGCATCCTTTAACACAATTATATTATTATTATTACAATTCCAAATAATAATTTGGGGCTTAGAACTATCAAAATAATAGGTCACATTTAAGAAAGATAAAACATCTCACCGTGTTGCATTTGGTCCCGCATACAACCTGCTGTTGGTTGAGCCACTGTGAGGCAAATACTTTGTTAAGACGCCCAAGAGAGAACTCCCTCTCCTTCAGGATGCCAGGCAGCCTGCCGGCCGCAAACCCGCGCAGGCTCCGCTGGAGCTGCAACTCATGCTGCTGCTGAGGTCTGAACTCTCGGCCCCGGAGGGCGCAGACGACCGAGTGGGAACTGTGCCACCACTGCACATGACGTGAAGAACAAGAGACACGGCTCCGCTTGTATGGCACCTGACACCAGCCCAGCTAAAAGAAGAAAATTCAAACATTAAAAACATTATTTCTAACTATCCATCCATTGTTGACACTGCCTGTCCTCATTAGGTTTGTGGGTGAACTGGAACAAATCCTTGGCCATCATCGAGTGCCTGGAAATGTGCTATACATAAATGTAACCTATTATCATTATTATTCAAGCTAATTTTAGGGTGAGAGGTGGGGCACACACTGGACTGATGACAATTCACACTCACATTCACACCCATACATAATTTCGAGTCTTCAATTAAGATAACATGCGCACAAATGGACAACTCTCATTTGCAGTGAATAGCCCACAGTGGGAATACAAGGCGAGCCAGGAAGGTTTTAGAACTGGTGTCACAAAAGATAGATCTCCTCTTGTAATCCACCTGGAGTCCAGGGCACATTCACCACCCTTCTTGTCATGCGGTCCTGGAAGGATTCTTCTGGGATCCTCCGGAGCTCCATCGTCACAGCCCATCTTGATATCATCCATGTCTCAAAACAGGTGCCCTTGGTGACGCCCTTGAGTTTGAGGAAAATGGCAAAATGCGATGTTGTTCTCGGAGAGGAACTGACAGATGTTCAGGGCGTTGTGGGCGGGCACGCTCTCATGGGGAAGCAGCCACAAGTTGTCCTGTCACAACTCTTCTTCTTGCGCACTGAACGAAGCAAACACCGCATGATCTCTGTAGACATGCAGGTTGATCTGTCCCACATTTAGGGGAAATTTTTGTTTGGTTTGAAAAGAAATGTTTTTTGACACCAGTCCTGGGATTTTTCTGACACATCTTGTATTTTGCAGTACAGCAATACGTATATATAGTATACTTTGATTCTGGAAAAAAAACGAAACAAAGGTTTTATGTCTAATCTGTTTGGATGTTCTAATTTATGTTGGCCGCTGTAATTAACTGGTCAAGTTGGATTTTTCTATACAGTACTCCAGTTTGGGAGACATATTCACTAAGCGGAAGCTTTCCAGACGTGAACACGGTCTAATGTACACTTTGAGGTAACATTACCATTCGCTAGCTGGCGACAGTCTAAAACCCTAATGAGACCGTCATATCCGATCAGGCTGCAACATATTCGGCTACCTTTACCAGTCGTCGTGATCTGGCTAACGTTTGCCAACATGAACGGATGCACATGCACACGTTATAAACATCTCCTAATGCATTTGCCGTTGGTTCTCGTGTGGATTGGCGACACCGATCGCCCCAGTGTCAGAAACGTGTTGCACCCTGGCACAGATTATAATTACGCGAACATATTTAGCACGAAGCTAGTTAGCATGCTACCATCAATTTTGATAGCTTAGCCAATGAGATCCACCGGTTTCCGCCTACCTGTTGTTGGTCCTTGGGCTCCCCTGCCTTTCTTTTCCTGCTAACTGTTTTTCTCGCCATAGTCTGACACACACAATTCCCTCACCCACATGGAGGGTAAACCCGACTCTGGGCGTTGGATCATATAATGTCGATAAACGATTTTGTTCGTTGGCCTTTGCTGGCGCCGTCCGGTGACAAGCAAGGGCGATTACATACGGGATACGTTGCCTCTTCGCTTGTCTAGGGTTGTTGGAGAATTAATCGCGTTAACTTGCTCTGTATTTGCAAGTCGCCACAAAAGTCGCTCGCTTCAGTGAGTTCTTTCTCCCTTGGCGAATCGCGTCAGCAACGACGAGTTCATTGCCCAAGCGCGCAGCCGCACTCATTAAACGTCACCAAAAACAAGGTCACACGTGAACGCGCCTGTGGTACGGGCTCGTTCACGACGACTGCGCGCGGCCATTCATGATTTCCTTCGGTTAGGAGTCTTCGGTTGCTTGCTATTAAACCTTTTTAAATAACGAGAATATCATTCTCGCAGGGCATAAAACGTTTTTTGAGTCGGTTATTTCAAATTGAATTATAACCTTTCAGACACACCTTAGAACAGGCATTTTAGCATAAAAATATTCTATATACACTATAGTTAATGATCTTTCAGGGGAAGCGTGATGACATGCAAAACACATCTGTAAAATTCTGTACACATTAGAAGTCTACATTATCTCTGTGGAATATGATTCTTTTTTTGTGATAAGTACTGATTGTGAACTGTTCCAGTGTGGCACAGTTGCACATGAGTTATTGTGTTGTATTGATGGTTTGATTGGTTCCTATAATTGTGATATATGTGTGCAGGTATTAAGAGGTGGCTCACTCAAGGCCAAGTTATTAAATGCGCTGTCTCGGTATACAATTGAAAGCCTTGTAGTTAATGTATTTTATTTCACTTTCAAATCAGCAATAAAACAGTACATCAGTATAAAACTGGTTTGATGTTAGAGTCTGAAAGAAAAAAAATTATTTGAATAAATATCATATTGCAGCTATTTTAAAATACCTATAATGGAGGTATACATAAACATGCCTTCAAAGTGCATTTGGATTCTAAGCCCTTTCCGCTTCCTGTTGTGCCAGAAAAGACACATCTGCTTTCTCCAGTCCTATCTACTTACTTGACTTTAAAGTACTTTTATATTTCCTGTGGACAAACAAGACACATAAAATGTAAGCATTTAGCAAGAAATACCAATGACAGTTGAGACTATTGAAAAGATTTGCGTATTTATTCAATGGGACCTTCCAAGTTACAGCAGAGGAAATTGAACATTTCTAACCCACAATTCAGGAGGTCATTCACCTTAAAATGTCCGATTATGTTGTCACCAAATACATTAGAACCAACACAATATGTTGTATGATAAATTAGGAGTATTTGACAACCCTTAAAAGTTGAACCTGACACGGGATGAGACATTGATGGATAAGGCCCCAAAACCAACAGTACATCCCAACGACTCTCAATTTAGTGGCATAGCATTGTCCGCTTGCATTTTGTTGTAGTAAGCAAACTAGAGGCAAGACAGATTTTTGTCATGTCAAATTTTACAAAGAAAAAATATGAAGCCAAGTGTTTAAACCAACAGAAAATACAGAACTGAATTCAGCAATTTAAGATTGCTCGCAGTTGAAAAGTGACAACAAATTTAATGCTTGACAAATGGGGTAAAAAAAATGCCTAAAGTTCTGAAGATTAAAAATTGATCCTATCTGCAAATTGACAATTTACCATAGGTTCTTCAGTCATTTAGGCTCAAGTAACTAAAAATAGACTATGCTTAAGGAACATGAATGGAATATTGTGGCTGGTGTTCTGGAAGGTAGGTGTACTGATTTGACCCCCGCTTAGGAATGGACATCATTCAAATTGTCTTTTTTTTTCTTTGAGACTGACTTTTTTTTTTTTTTTTTTGGGAGTGGGGTGGGGTAGTCTGCTCATATTGCTACCTCACATTACCCTCCCTTCTTCAATTGTGCATTATCACAAAGATTAACATGCCCCCCCACTTTTTTTTTTTTACATCTGTGACAAAGTTTTGGCAACAAATCTGAGTCAGATTAATGGAAACATCTGAACAAGTCAACCAATGCAAGTCATGTTTGATTAGATGGATGAAATGATAAAATGAGGAAAAAAAATCACTCGTCAAAACTTGCCTAGTTCCATCCAAATTTCAAGCAAGACTTGAAAACCAGTCAACAGTTCCATGTCTCTATTGCACTGTGATGTGGCTGCAAAACAAAATTCTCCACACACATCGCCCAACCTCCATCCACGCCTTTCCAGTATGCAAACAAAGGTAAGTTAAAAGTGTCATTTGTGTTACCATACCTTACATCCTATCAAACTCTGTATGTTCAAATTAAAGTTGCAGTGTACTATTTTAAAGAACTTGATAATTACTAGAATGTGTGTGTGTGTGTGTGTGTGTGTGTGTGTGTGTGTGTGTGTGTGGGAGATTTTCTATGTACTGTTTCATCAAGAGGAGAGAGCCTCCCTCTCTTGCCGCTTCGTGCAACAGGTTGTTCCAATGCAGGTAAAAGAGCACACCGGACTCGTAGTACCCACTTATTTTCTGGGTTGCAATGATGAACGTTCAATGATGTGAATGCAAAATCAAATGACGTGAAACACTGAAAATGAACAGAGAGAAACAAATGAGAGGAGAAGGTACAGTGAAGCGGAACGGGCACTTCTTGAGTCACTTCTTTCTCTGTCTGGTGTGACGTTCATCCTTTGCCTTTGGACGTCTGTTTCAATTTCAAGAAACGCCCATTATTCCTTCCCACCACACTTACGATATCTGCAGAGCAGTGGAAGATGGCAGCTTGGCTGTGAAGCGGTTTTCAAGGGTTTTCTACCTCCTCCTGATTCTGACCTGCAGTCAGATCAACACTTCCAAGTGGAAGCAAATATAAATGGCGTCAAAGCCAAAAGCCCAATTCTCCTCGGTCCTCATCTCCAGTCTTCAATACCGTCGCAGTAGCAGTTCCTGGAACCTAACCTCAGCGTTGATTAGAAAGAAACACCGCTGTGAAGTATTGATACTCTTGGCACCCAGTCTTAAAGTGCTTGAGAGACAATACGGTGGAGCACAGAGAGAAACAAGTACTCTCCCAGTTCTCTCATCCACAGCCAAGGCAAGCACATGTTGCAGGACATGGTGTGATTTTTAGAGGGGCAGAAAAAAAGGGGCTGTGTGAGGTGGTTAACAGGTAGCAGGCCATGCGGCGGTTGCTTCATTGGCTCGGCTCAGCTCGCAGTAGCCCGAGCCATCAAGTCCTCGAGCGCCTTGTCTTGATCATTGTTGTGGACCAACAGCACCTCTTTGATGGCCTCCCGTTCGAATCCCATCTCACCAAATCTTGACATCAGCTCAAGGAACTGCAGCGCCTGAGGAGAAGGGAGAAGAAAAACGACTTAAAAGCTGTGATTGACAGCAACGGAATGGTATCGGTCAACATTCACAAAGACAAATCATCTTGAAATAGTTCGGCCACCCGCTGTCCACAAAGGACCAACCTTTTCTTCTGAGCACTGGTACAGCTCTAAGCATTCCTCCACCGCTCCTGCATCAAAGCCCCGCTCACACAGACGTCCATGGACGAAGAGATAATCCAGCACCTTGGACAATGAGGACATGGTCATTATAAGAGACGTGCCATCTGACAGCCGATTAACATGTGCGAGCTCCGTTTTATCGGCTACGTTTCACTGCAGACAATATCAACTTGTATTTTGAGCAGATTCATGTAACGGCGTGAGTGATGATTGGGCTGTTGGGTCACACCTGCTCCACATTCTGCCCTTGTCGCTGCATGGCCCGAAGAACGCCCTCATAGGAATAACCCATGCCCACAAGGGTTTCCACACACTGGCGCTCACCAGGGGTCATGCTTAGCAAGGCTCCTCCGCATGGCAAGACAGCGGAACCTGACCCCGAGTTTACCTAGGAATCAAGATGAGAAGAATAGCAATGAGGTCGAGGATGGAACTCTTCATCCTTAAGCAATTTATGTGAGCTCACCTGTTTTGGTCCACCACCCTTAGAAACGCTGAGGTGCTCTGGAGCGACGATAACTTGGGACTTGGGTTTGATCGGGGGGCTGCCGTTGGGTAGGTTCCGTCGGGGAGAAGGCGTGGGTGCGTTGCGTGCGCTGTACCGAACCGGCTCGGGATCCCCGGAATCCGACAGCTTGGGAAAGCTCAGAGAGCGGATGTTGCAAGGTCGATCCTCCGCTTCGAAACCCGATTTCCCATGTTGCCCAACTCCGTCCATATCCATCAAGGCAACCAAGCCATTTGGTTTATGGGCAAAGCCCGGTTTTGCGGGAAGGCTGGTGTTGGTGGGAGGCGATGGGGTGTTTCGACGCGAAGCTGGCCCTTGCTGGGACCCAACCGGAGGGGATACAGACGAAGCGGGTTGAGGCTGGCTCTGGAGAATGTTCCGAAGCTCCTCTTTATCATCCAATGTTTTAAGCTCCAGCTTGTCAAAGGGGTCCTCTTCCCGCTCAAAGTCAGCAAGGTTGAGGCCGTGTGACTGAGGAGTGCTGGGCTGGATTTTCCTCGGACCAAGACTTGGAGCAGGCAGAGGAGTGAGTATGGCGTCATGGCTCAATCCTGCCAGAATAGGGTTCATTGCTGGTGGCGGAGGGTCGTGGTCTTCAACGGCAGATGGGGCTTTCTTCCCTCCAGCGCCATTCACGTCCTCAGATTGAGACACGCTTTCGCGATTTTCCGCTTCCTGTTTCGCCGCGGCCTCTTTTGCTCGCGCCTCTGCTGCTCGTGCCTCGGCCAGCTCCGCGCCCCAGCGGACGCTTAATTTCTCCAGAGAAAAGTCGTACTGTTGTGATCATAGAAAGAGGATATTGATGAGGGGAATAATGAGAGTAAAAAGGAACACCATGATGTTCACTTTCTATATTTATTAATATAAACAAATACAAAATAAAGCACAGCCATTTTTTGTAGAAATCAGTGCAAAATGTTTTGTAATGACGGGGCACAAATTGATTTACGTGGGCAGTTGGGCCACAAGATCAGTGTCACTCCACAGTAAAGACCATTACACCCTGGCCATCTTTTCCCTCTTTCTTACCCACTCGCTGTCTTGTATGCAAAGCACTAATGCAGGATGGGTGTGTGTTTTTTCATTTTTATGTTTGCCGGCTCCTGAGGTCATATCACTGGGAGTATGCCACCATTATGTACGGAGGGTGAAATGTAATACCCAAGACAAGCTTCCCATGTCCCTTTTGTGTTGACATAAATTGTCACATAAATTAATCACCTTAACGCCGGAAGCCGCAAAAGCTGTGTGAAACAACATATCAGCATGTTTTGCTTGAAAGGGACAGGCAAATAAACGCTGGCTCTGTAGTCACACCAATTTACCGGGGAATCAGTTTGAAAGTGGCTTGAACGACAAAATACCTGTGAGTCCACCAACAGAGAGGTGCAGTCCGGCAGACAAAAGCCAACAGGTAGCCCCACCTTGGCAGGACAGCGAAACCTTTCATTAACCTTGAAGGGAACATCATCAAGGTAGCTGATGGGTCCTATGTGAAAAGACAAAATGTGCATAAGATCACGGACAAAGAAAGTTGGCTTCAAATGTGAAGAGTGAAACAAATCCTTACCATTGTTTTGTGCATCCGATAAAGACCTCCTTGTAGCCATTTAGATACTCTGGGTGGGAGGGGTGGGGGGCACACATGTCGAAAGGATTAGTTCCATGAAAAAGATGTGGAATAATTTCAGCATTTTGAACTGAAGGAGAGGGATTTAAACTGTAAAAATACTTACTTCGTGTGCCATTCAAGGGACACTGATGCAAAATAATATATTTAAAAAGTATGATATGACATTTCAACTGTCAAGTTTCAAACACCACTGAACAATCAATGCTTTCATTATAGAACAAAAACATCACTGTAGAGAATATTACTCATACACTTGACTCAACATCCAACTCAGACTGTAATGTCTCTGTTAGCGAGGCAAGGCAACTATATTTATATAACACGTTTCGTACACAAGGGAACTCAGTGTGTTTTAACACAACTAAAAGCATTTACATCTAAAAGACATTTGCAGAGCAAAAAGAACAAAAGTAGCTTATTCAAATTATTAAAAAGAACATACACTGACATAATTGAAACACATTTGCAACCAATGGGTTTGAAGAAATTTAAAAGCAATGGAAGCAAATAAAAATTAGCTTTCTGAAATGACAAAAAGAACGTAAAGTAGAATTGATTTTAAAAATGCTTAAATTTGGTTGCTTAAGTCAGAATTGTGCCGAAATATAGTTTCCTCAACTTTAAGTTTTCTAGTAAAATTAAATGAAATTCCTGGTTTGTGCTCTTGAACTCCCATCAATTCCCAATGAACGTTTCCAGCTTCAAATTGACAGAATTTTCCAACCCCATGTGCCACAGCAAAAGATCTGCTCAACTCCCCCTCTCAAACGGCTTTACACATTTTCCGCTGCTTTGAATATAAGCGCACATAATCCATTATTTGGTCAAGCAACAATGCCTGACTGAATTAACAAAGAAGCTACTGTTTACCCAAGTCCACACACAGAAATACTATATGAAGACTTTAAGGAGAATACTATAAATATACAGAAGTATTATTCATAGAACTTCAAGGAGAACACAGACCCACATAATATATCTTCGAAATTCTCTTGCGTAACATCGAGCGAAAAGATTACTGATTCCAACTGATTGTAGCAGCCGTAGAAGATCCTACCATGTGAGTGAATAGTTCTTCGGAATGTCTTTATGTAACCACTGTAGTATCACAATCAGGTTCTCTTTTGAAACAATCACAACATTCATGTTAAGTTACACATGGGAGGTGTCAAAAGCGCTTTTGACAATATATCTACGACCACAGAAGCGCAGGAGTGTTACTTTTAATTCAGTATTATGAAACAGAGAACAGTTTCGGCAATTCGTCAATTAGTGAAACTGTTCTCGAGCCTTAAATCATTAAGTGTGACTCACAGTAATCAACAAAAACATTGGCGGAAACGCTCAAGTTATTGATTAGCAACCGGCTAAGCTATCATACGTTTTGCCACTCCAGTCTGAGATCGCTAACACCAGCAGTCAATACACAGTCGCAACTGCTGAATCCTGGTGGACAGGAGGATATCACATAATTTTGGAAGAATTAAACGCCTGACAGCTTTTCGATTTGGGGACAAGTCTCCAAAGCCATTGCTTTCGCAAGTGGCCCGACTTACACTGTTGCCCCCGCCCCGCAACGAAACCGATCAAACAAAGATTGCTCTCACCTGTATCTGGCCTGTCTCGCTCTTACAAATATGACTTTATTCTTATAAGTGTACAGTCTAAATTAGAATTATAATCGAAATGTTTTATTTATTGTGAAATATCTTTCCTCTTCTGCCTAGGGACGCCATCTTGATTTGTCCGGCTCCCTTCCCTTCCACTGGTTCCTGTCTGACGTCACTCACTCGCCTGACGTCAGGTATTTCTTCTTCGCCAAGACTTTTTTTTTCTTCTTCTTCGTTGTCTTCTTCTGCTCCTTCTTGAGCTCTTCGATTTTTTTTCTCGTAGTTCTGCCTTCACCTGGTCAGTGGTATTAATAGGGATTTTAACCAAGTCAAATACAAAAGGAACTGATTCATCTTTGTGTCAAACGCAAGGCCTAGGGTAAGATAAGATAAGATAAAATATCTTTTATGGTTTATTATATGGCCCATTATAGCACATAGTGTGTCCACCTCATGTATTGCATTGTATTGTATTTTGGCGGACAATATGTATTGCAATTGCAATCTTTCTTCACGTTTAGCTGCTTTTAAAACAATTTCTTTGCAACAAATATATTTTGAATTATTTCATAGTTGTGCAAATAGTTGCATACAACCATTTTCATTGACTTTTGATTTCAAAATTACATTTATTGTTAAAATGTGCAACCATCCATTTTGTTTCCTCATTTAGGTTGTGGGTGTGCTGCCTATCCCGCCTGATTTTGGGTGAGATTGGGAAATACCCACGATAGTTAGTACACTAATAAGCATTCACACTCCGACATACAATTGAGAACACGGGTGTCAAACTATTTTTTCTCACGGGCCACATATTGATAGCTTGTTTTGAAATCAGAAGTCAACTAAGGAAGATAAGATAACTTTTATTTGTCTCACAATGGAGAAATTCGCAGTACAGTATTGTAGTATATACAATTGTAGTATTGTTAATTGTTCAAATCATTTTAAATATTGTTTTGGTGCAAATAAAAATGCTAGCAATATCTCAAACGTATCAAAAGTGAAGACAATTAGCAATTTTAGTAAAGATTTCGCGGATGGCAGTTGATGAACGTGGTTCTCTTTATCAGGCCAAATATAAACGTGCTCAACTCTTGGGCACTTAACATGTGAAATTAAAACTATTCAAACAAAAATGAATGGAAGGATTATTTTTTTTAAAAATCACTACATCTTTATTTCACGAAATGGCAAAGGTAAGCAAACAAGTTAATTATAAAATTAATTGAATTACTGTACTGTTTTATTGGCGTAAAATGTGAAGCAACCAGATCAAGAAAAAAATGAAAATATAATAAAAAACATACTCTATACACACTGAAGAATTACTTAAATTATATCGTCACAGCGAGTTCAGAATACCGTACCGTACGCAACCAGCAAAACGATCCATGTTCTGCTTCGAGTGCGCGCACGCAAGTCACGTTACGGACGTCGATGACGCACCGCAGACACGCGCAATGGTAACCGGAAGCATCGTTGAGAGGAAAATAAAAATCGATCAAAACCCCAGTTGGTCTTGAGGGTAATTTTCACCAGATGTCAATTCTCCGCCGTAGATTCGCATTCGATTGCCCTTAACACTACTGTCGTCGGAAGAAACGGTAGCGTGCAGGAAAAAAACTGCCCCGTTTGACCGAAGTTGCTCGCTAACTGGTTTAGCTGACGTGGGGAGAAGTTGAGACTGCCAGAGAGCAGAGGGACAAACACAAACAAGCTGGGATCAGCTGAGCGCCTGTCCGAACCGAACCAGCGGCACGGGGACATGTCACGGAGTGCGACTTTGCTCTTCCGAGCCCAAGAATGATCCACGGGACACGGTGACTTCCACTGAAACTAGCTCCATGTAGACTATCAACAGTGGCAACACAAAGAATTTCGGCAGCACCACACGAGGATCAGCCATAAGCAGGAGAAGAACATCCACGGCTCATGTCACCACTGTGTGTCACTTTAGCCAAGCACTACCAATGACTTTGTTGTCCAGTTCTCTGCTGTAACCTCACGAATACATATTACGTTGCAGGAAGACAGGTAAACGCTCCTTTTCTTTACTTGGCTTTTTGTTTGCACCAGGGAATCGAACCCAAGTCCCTAGATAGCTTTTCACAGTACACGACGTTGTACATTGTGAGAGATTCTTGCACATTTTGCCGTCTTGTATTTCTTCCCAGTCGCGTGCCATAGCCATATATCTTACATGTCGCAGCACACCCCCCCAAAAATAATCTCACAAAAAGTATTCTTTATATATAATAAATAATGATGTGGTGTGGTGGTCGTTGAAAGATATTTTAAATTGTGGGTGGCGAAGGGGGGAAACAAAACATAAAATAGCCTTAACGTTTTGGTCTTCTCCGGACTTTTCTCTATTCCCACTGGTGTCAGAAGTGGGATGAGCATGGCCCACCAAGCAACCCCTAGTTCTCAGAAGGCCCTGATGATGGAGTTGAAGTCGCTGCAGGAGCAGACAGTTTTTTTTGCATATACTGTACTTTGGCTGCCTCACACATTTTTTAAACATGCTTGCAAGGTTAATTGAAAATTCTAAATAGTCCGTAGGTATGAATGTGAGTTTGAATGTTGTTTGTTTATACTGTGCGTGACACGGTCCTGAGTTTTGGGGCTTGATTCTCGGCTCCTCAGTGTGTGGGGTTTGCATATACTGTACTTTGGCTTCCTCACACATTTTGTAAACATGCTTGCAAGGTTAATTGAAAATTCTAAATAGTCCGTAGGTATGTGAGTTTGAATGTTGTTTGTTTATACTGTACGTTCTCTGCGATTTGCTGGTGACCAGTCCAGGGAGTACTGTGCCATTTGGAACAGAACAACCCACCCGGTAAACAGAGCACTCCTAATGTAATGTAGTTGGTGCCAAGAAGAAAAAAAAAAACAGCAAATTGTTATCTTCCGGCCAGGTGTTATGTCCCAGATTATCCATTTCCAATATCCACTTACGGTTGTTGCAATTTAGTTTTAGTGACAACCCACACGTTACAGAACAACCCACCCGGTAAACAGAGCACTCCTAATATAATGTAGTTGGTGCCAAGAAGAAAAAAAAAAAAAAAAAAACGGCAAATTGTTATCTTCCGGCCAGGTGTTATGTTCCATATTATCTATTTCCAATTCCACTTAGGGTTGTTGCAATTTAGTTTTAGTGACAACCCACACGTTAACATTTTACATTTTTGACTCTTTGACTAATAGACAATGAAGGTTCGCTGTTAGCCACTACAAGACTGTCAGGCCACACAAAATTCACTGACGCTAGCACGACCGGACCAGTCCAAAGTTTATGAATAAATGCGATGAAATCGACATGCTTGCTGCTCTGAAGCGACTAAAATGATGGTCCGCCAGCAAATACATTTCTGTGTACATTAACTTAAATGTTATCGTGCTTGCTGAAATTTATCTTCAGCAAAGCCTGAGTGCGGGGTACGATGTGTAGATACATTATAAAAAGCATTTCCAGGCGTTTCATAAAATGCATGTTGACATACTTTTGTCAAAATACCTCATTGAGCAAGAATTCTGTTCCACTTTACACCTTATTTCGTGTCTTGCTGAAATTAGCCCCTTTTTGGAGGGGCTGTCCCATCTCTTTGTAAGCGAGTGACTGTATAACCTGCCTCATACACTCCTGGACCAATGGCCACTCTGGCTTTACAACAAGAGCAACATTTTCCTTGCAGGAGCATAGCCAATTCAAGTTGGGGAAACAAAATAATAGTGCTGTTAGCCCTTGCGGAAAGCTTCAGTCGTACTGAGCGGATGTCATGTACTCTTGTCAGTTTTTTTGTTTGTTTTTTTTTTAAGTGATAATATTAGTATATTTATCAAAGCCTCTTTCAAATGGCTTCAAATTTCTCTGACAGAGCCACAAAGTCCTTGTTAAAATAGGCCAGCAAAAAAACAAACTTCAATCATACTTGGTATAAATCCAGAGTAGCCTGACAGTAACAACATTACGGCTCATCATCTGTACAGAGTCATTAGCGTCTTCTACAGTGGATGAGAAACAAGCCGCGTGGCTCACTCACTCTTGGGCGGGTTTGCCGTTCGTCTGTGCTAACAAACACAAGATTAAACACGGCCTCATGTTCAACTTTCCAGGTAGTGAGTTCTTGTTCTTGTCGCAACAGGTTTGCGCCAGCACTTCAGGAGAATAGTCGGCGTATTTTAGATACTGCAGAGGGTGCCCACTTGTTCTTACATTGATCCGTGCATTCAAATCTCCAGCCTTAATTGTCTCCCAAATGTAAGGCTTTGAAAAACCGCCTTTTTCGACACATGACTGGAAATTCCACAAAGAGAAATTTGGGGCGCCCTAAATAGGTTATTTGTGACATATCGCAGCAGCGCGTACAGTATTAACGATACACATTTTGACGTGAGTCGGATTTAAAACGTGAGTGTATGTTCACTCTTGCAGGCTCACATCAAGTTCCCAGTGGACTACCCGTATTTACCGCCAACCTTTCGTTTCATCACCAAGATGTGGCACCCCAACATCTATGAGGTATTTTTCTTCCATGTGTTCCATCCTTTTTTTAGTAAACGTCTGGCTGTGCACATGTCCACTGTGTCATGAAGCGGGCCCTCTTTTTTTGTGTGACGTTGTGCGATGTGGTGTTTTTTTCTCAGAATGGCGACGTGTGCATCTCCATCCTGCACCCTCCGGTTGATGATCCACAGAGCGGGGAGCTGCCGTCGGAAAGATGGAATCCGACCCAGAATGTCAGGTGCACACAAAAGCCTTTTTGCATTTGTGACTCTGACGCTGTAGAATAATTAATCAACAGCGTAAGGTGAAAGTTGCCCGTTTGTACTCGGGCTGCCACAAGCGACTACTTTGCTGGTCGAGTAGTTACCGATTGGAGTCGTGATTAGTCGACTAATCGGATCGTATGTAAATTGCAGCTCCTAAATAACCAGCGTTATTTTACAGCTTGAATTATTTCAGGTATCTGTGTAAAGACAATTAAGATGATAGTACCGGAGAGAGACCAATCAGACTGCTTTAAGCAAACGTGGAAACTTGAAAAAGCCCTGCTATATTTAAAAAAAAAATTAAATAAATTGAGGCGGGTTAGCCTGATCACCTGCAAATCCTGATCATGGGTCAAAAGAGTTGTTTCTCAACATCTTGTCTCTAACACATGTGAAAGGACTTGCTTCACGAGTGCATTTTTTGAATCAAAGGTTGCATTTTTTGCCAACAACAGTGAAAATGCCAGAATGTGTTCTTCAGCCTGTTTTAGCGAGGACCCATCGGAAGCATTCGTCAGTGCCAAAATCTAATTCTGGATGGTGTGCTTCTGTTTGCATGTTTTGTTTTGTTTTTTTCTTTGACTAGGACCATCCTGCTTAGCGTCATCTCTCTACTCAACGAGCCAAATACCTTTTCCCCTGCCAACGTGGACGCTTCGGTGATGTTTCGCAGATGGAGGGACAGCAAAGGCAAGGACAAAGAGTATGCAGAGATTATCAGGTAACGTTGCATGCGTACCATTCGGCCATGTTTTGACATACACGGAGGATCCACGCTGTAGTGCTGTCGATATACAAATGTGTGGCGTTTGTAATAACGCCTGCTGTGACCAATCGATGCGGCATATCGATAATATTGTAGAATTGAGACTTTGATTTACTTTAGCAAGTCAAGGCACCTTAATTTATTTACCGCAATGTGCTTCACGTCATTAAAAGTACAACATTTAAGAGCATTTGCAAACAAAAAAAAAAGTTTGACTTTCAAAAGCAATGAAACAAAAAGTAACTTACCAAAAGAACGGTACAGTGCAAAGTCAAGATTTTCTGCTCTTAAAATTATTACTCATTATGTAATCACAGATAACCTGATTGTGATTTGCCTGTCATTTAATCACAGAAAACAGGTGATGTCCACAGCGGCGGATGCCGATCGCGACGGCGTCAAGGTGCCAACCACGCTGGCGGAGTACTGTGTCCAGACCAGGGTTCCCTCTCAGGACAGTAGCTCAGACCTTCTCTACGATGACCTTTACGACGACATGGAGGAGGACGAGGAGGACGATGACGAGAGCGAGATGGAGTCGATAGGCGAAGCCGGAGCGGTGGGTTGCGTGGAGGACGGCGAGACGTCCAACAGATGTTACGACAACCAGGATGACTCTGGCAACGAAGAGTCATGATGATCTGGATCGTTACTGCTCCTTGCCAACTCCCTGAATCCTTTGCCTCATTTTGTGTGTGTGTGTGTGTGTGTGTGTGTGTGTGTGTGTGTGTGTGTGTGTGTGTGTGTGTGTGTGTGTGTGT
>NW_017805625.1:779791-951729 GCF_001891065.2 Hippocampus comes | reverse complement strand
GCAAATTGTTATCTTCCGGCCAGGTGTTATGTTCCATATTATCTATTTCCAATTCCACTTAGGGTTGTTGCAATTTAGTTTTAGTGACAACCCACACGTTAACATTTTACATTTTTGACTCTTTGACTAATAGACAATGAAGGTTCGCTGTTAGCCACTACAAGACTGTCAGGCCACACAAAATTCACTGACGCTAGCACGACCGGACCAGTCCAAAGTTTATGAATAAATGCGATGAAATCGACATGCTTGCTGCTCTGAAGCGACTGAAATGATGGTCCACCAGCAAATACGTTTCTGTGTACATTTAGTTTAAATGTTATCGTGCTTGCTGAAATTTATCTTCAGCAAAGCCTGAGTGCGGGGTACGATGTGTAGATACATTATAAAAAGCATTTCCAGGCGTTTCATAAAATGCATGTTGACATACTTTTGTCAAAATACCTCATTGAGCAAGAATTCTGTTCCACTTTACACCTTATTTCGTGTCTTGCTGAAATTAGCCCCTTTTTGGAGGGGCTGTCCCATCTCTTTGTAAGCGAGTGACTGTATAACCTGCCTCATACACTCCTGGACCAATGGCCACTCTGGCTTTACAACAAGAGCAACATTTTCCTTGCAGGAGCATAGCCAATTCAAGTTGGGGAAACAAAATAATAGTGCTGTTAGCCCTTGCGGAAAGCTTCAGTCGTACTGAGCGGATGTCATGTACTCTTGTCAGTTTTTTTGTTTGTTTTTTTTTTAAGTGATAATATTAGTATATTTATCAAAGCCTCTTTCAAATGGCTTCAAATTTCTCTGACAGAGCCACAAAGTCCTTGTTAAAATAGGCCAGCAAAAAAACAAACTTCAATCATACTTGGTATAAATCCAGAGTAGCCTGACAGTAACAACATTACGGCTCATCATCTGTACAGAGTCATTAGCGTCTTCTACAGTGGATGAGAAACAAGCCGCGTGGCTCACTCACTCTTGGGCGGGTTTGCCGTTCGTCTGTGCTAACAAACACAAGATTAAACACGGCCTCATGTTCAACTTTCCAGGTAGTGAGTTCTTGTTCTTGTCGCAACAGGTTTGCGCCAGCACTTCAGGAGAATAGTCGGCGTATTTTAGATACTGCAGAGGGTGCCCACTTGTTCTTACATTGATCCGTGCATTCAAATCTCCAGCCTTAATTGTCTCCCAAATGTAAGGCTTTGAAAAACCGCCTTTTTCGACACATGACTGGAAATTCCACAAAGAGAAATTTGGGGCGCCCTAAATAGGTTATTTGTGACATATCGCAGCAGCGCGTACAGTATTAACGATACACATTTTGACGTGAGTCGGATTTAAAACGTGAGTGTATGTTCACTCTTGCAGGCTCACATCAAGTTCCCAGTGGACTACCCGTATTTACCGCCAACCTTTCGTTTCATCACCAAGATGTGGCACCCCAACATCTATGAGGTATTTTTCTTCCATGTGTTCCATCCTTTTTTTAGTAAACGTCTGGCTGTGCACATGTCCACTGTGTCATGAAGCGGGCCCTCTTTTTTGTGTGACGTTGTGCGATGTGGTGTTTTTTTCTCAGAATGGCGACGTGTGCATCTCCATCCTGCACCCTCCGGTTGATGATCCACAGAGCGGGGAGCTGCCGTCGGAAAGATGGAATCCGACCCAGAATGTCAGGTGCACACAAAAGCCTTTTTGCATTTGTGACTCTGACGCTGTAGAATAATTAATCAACAGCGTAAGGTGAAAGTTGCCCGTTTGTACTCGGGCTGCCACAAGCGACTACTTTGCCCAGTCGAGTAGTTACCGATTGGAGTCGTGATTAGTCGACTAATCGGATCGTATGTAAATTGCAGCTCCTAAATAACCAGCGTTATTTTACAGCTTGAATTATTTCAGGTATCTGTGTAAAGACAATTAAGATGATAGTACCGGAGAGAGACCAATCAGACTGCTTTAAGCAAACGTGGAAACTTGAAAAAGCCCTGCTATATTTAAAAAAAAAATTAAATAAATTGAGGCGGGTTAGCCTGATCACCTGCAAATCCTGATCATGGGTCAAAAGAGTTGTTTCTCAACATCTTGTCTCTAACACATGTGAAAGGACTTGCTTCACGAGTGCATTTTTTGAATCAAAGGTTGCATTTTTTGCCAACAACAGTGAAAATGCCAGAATGTGTTCTTCAGCCTGTTTTAGCGAGGACCCATCGGAAGCATTCGTCAGTGCCAAAATCTAATTCTGGATGGTGTGCTTCTGTTTGCATGTTTTGTTTTGTTTTTTTCTTTGACTAGGACCATCCTGCTTAGCGTCATCTCTCTACTCAACGAGCCAAATACCTTTTCCCCTGCCAACGTGGACGCTTCGGTGATGTTTCGCAGATGGAGGGACAGCAAAGGCAAGGACAAAGAGTATGCAGAGATTATCAGGTAACGTTGCATGCGTACCATTCGGCCATGTTTTGACATACACGGAGGATCCACGCTGTAGTGCTGTCGATATACAAATGTGTGGCGTTTGTAATAACGCCTGCTGTGACCAATCGATGCGGCATATCGATAATATTGTAGAATTGAGACTTTGATTTACTTTAGCAAGTCAAGGCACCTTAATTTATTTACCGCAATGTGCTTCACGTCATTAAAAGTACAACATTTAAGAGCATTTGCAAACAAAAAAAAAAGTTTGACTTTCAAAAGCAATGAAACAAAAAGTAACTTACCAAAAGAACGGTACAGTGCAAAGTCAAGATTTTCTGCTCTTAAAATTATTACTCATTATGTAATCACAGATAACCTGATTGTGATTTGCCTGTCATTTAATCACAGAAAACAGGTGATGTCCACAGCGGCGGATGCCGATCGCGACGGCGTCAAGGTGCCAACCACGCTGGCGGAGTACTGTGTCCAGACCAGGGTTCCCTCTCAGGACAGTAGCTCAGACCTTCTCTACGATGACCTTTACGACGACATGGAGGAGGACGAGGAGGACGATGACGAGAGCGAGATGGAGTCGATAGGCGAAGCCGGAGCGGTGGGTTGCGTGGAGGACGGCGAGACGTCCAACAGATGTTACGACAACCAGGATGACTCTGGCAACGAAGAGTCATGATGATCTGGATCGTTACTGCTCCTTGCCAACTCCCTGAATCCTTTGCCTCATTTTGTGTGTGTGTGTGTGTGTGTGTGTGTGTGTGTGTGTGTGTGTGTGTGTGTGTGTGTGTGTGTGTGTGTGTGTGTACAGTGGGGTCAAAGGTCTACTGCCAAAAACTTTTCATCATCTATTAAACAGTTAAATAGTCAAATAATGTCTCTCCAGTACTTTTTACGTAAGATTTCAAAAAAAAAAATTGTTGTCAAGTCACCGTTTGCCTTAATTACTAGCTTGCACATCGTCTGTATTGCAGAAACAATTTGGCGTTTCTTCAACGCACCCCCAGTAATGTTTAGGATTTTGATGTTTTGTTTTGTTTTTTTTTCTTGTCATTGAGGGCGATTGAGAATACATCCTTATAAACGTTAAACTAGATAATGTGAAGTGACATTTTTGGTTTGAAGATATTCTGGAGAAGCAATTCCCAATATGTACGCTCACTGACCACTTCATTAGGTACACTTGCCCTCTGTAATTGAGATGGAATACGCCAAATGAAAAAAAAAATATTCTTCCCTTAAAATATGACAGTCAGGCTCAGTTTTGACAACTGCGAAGAGATATCATTTGTGTATTTCTATTTCATTTCCGGTATCATTCGGATTACGCTGCCAAATATTGTCGATCTCTTTTATGATGCGTGGAAACGAAAAATTGATTTATGGTGAATTTGGTGGGTAACCAAAACCGTCTTTTCTGATGCAGCACCTCATCACATTTTGCAGAAGTATTGATTGTGTCGGCTTGATGAGTGCTGGTCGGTCGGACCGTTATCAAAATGATGACTGACGTTTATCTCTTCAAAGTATGCCTTGTCTGCCAATTTCGTCAATAATATTTGATAAATGATGAAAACAACGACCTGGTCGGATTCTCCCCAGCCCCACTGTTCATTGTCTGTCTGTTTTTGTCTTCGATGCCATCCCACGTCTCCCTTCTTGTCGCTTTTTTTTTTTTTTTTGGGATGTCCTCCTAAGCGTGTGTTGACTTTTCAAGGAATGAACACGAAGATTGTGGCAAATGGACAAAGTGACAGCGAACGACTAAGCCACCAGGGAGGCCGGCCAGGGCAAGGTGTCTGACGGTGTCACACGTCCGCAATTTCGATGCAATCAGCAAAACTGTCGACGCAAAGCTCTGCTGGGCCCGGTCAACAGCAGCGTCCATCACCACTGATCCCTCAAAAGGGGTGCCCAAGTTGAAGACTTTCTCTGCACCCCCTCTCTGCCTCTTAAAAAGCTCAGGGCCTCGATAGACTTTCACTGAGAGTTGTTTTGAGCAACAAGGGACGACGGTCACCTGGTTTTCTTTCTTTTTTTTTTTTTTTATGTATTAAGAGGGTAAATAGTAGCCTTCAATCCCACAACTGAAGTGTTTACAAGTTTGACCTTGGTCCCAATTAAAGGTTCCTTTTCGTCCCCAAATCACCCAAATCCACACAAGCAGAGAATGTTTTGTTTTTGTTTTTCCTTCCCCCAGAGGTTGCTTACATGATGTTGTTGTTGCTGATGTGAAAATGTTACACTTTTACACCCCGACGCTTTCATGCTTGGATGCAACTTCACTGACAATATGGCACTAGTCCTTTTGACGTGCCGTGGTCCGGTTTATCAGCTGTCAATCAAGACTAGTCCACACGCAGCTTGGTTTTTGCATTTGAATGA
The DNA here is from genome assembly GCF_001891065.2 of Hippocampus comes. Classification (NCBI taxonomy): domain Eukaryota; kingdom Metazoa; phylum Chordata; class Actinopteri; order Syngnathiformes; family Syngnathidae; genus Hippocampus; species Hippocampus comes. The sequence goes on along the minus strand of NW_017805625.1, from coordinate 946,920 downwards.
AAACCACCACGTTTCAGATGTGCAATTACTTTTACGGGGCGGTATTTGACTTTGGACACTGGCAGGGTTTTGTTCATGCCTCTATTGAACTTGGTGCAGAGTTGCATCTCATGATTCGGTTTGCTCCCATGACTTTTTGTGTGTTTGCGGTGCAGAACATTTTAAGATGTGCTCAGAGCGCATTGGGCAAATCTGGCTGGATTTTATGCCAAGGAATTGAAGTACAGCCTAATCACTTCATTTTCTTTAAGAGGAGCAACAGATTTCCAACTTTTGTTAAAGAGACACATTGATTTTGAATGTGGAAACAAAAAGGAGTGAAAACGTTTCCCCCTGTGCTCTGGAAACTCACAAAGACAAAAAGAGGAAATCAAGCTCCAAAGTGGATCGTGAATGGGACTCATTTTGCGACACTGCCTGACATTTTGTTGTGTATTTGCCCCTGATGTGATTTTTTTTTTTTTCCCCCGTGATGAGAAAGTTTCATGTGTCTCATGCGTCTGTTGAATGTGAAGCTGTTCTCCAACCGCTTGCAAAGTCGACTTCTGTCATCAAATGACTCAAGCAACTTATGAGAATAATGTCATGAAAGCGCCGTGGCCAATTGACGTGATAGGACTGATGATTGACACTTTCTATTAGCCACATATGTGAGTGATTTCAAGAAAACAGGACAATTTCTCCAAATTTCACCAAAATCAGACTGCAACTTGGGAGCGTGTTCAACCCTATGGATATAAAATGCTGTATTTGTTTGGCTTTTTCTTTATTTCGTCCACTCAGTATGTTATTGTTTTTGAGGATGCAAGTGTCACCGATAAAAATATTTCATAGTAACCAAAAACGCCAATGTTTTGTCCGTGGCCAGGTAGTTTTGCGTTGAGCCCACAAGTCATATAAATACACTGTGCACGAGTCGCTGGTTTCTGAGGGGTTGAAATAAGGGTTGACTTGAAAAATGAGGCACAGTTGGTGTGGTAACATTTGGAATTCATCAATAAAACACTATGCTGTTGAATGCTGTTTGTATGTCATGTCATACATCATGGTTTGACTTTGTGAAGATGTTGAATCGAATTAATTTGAAAGGATGGTGAATGGGGGCAACAGGCAGCATAGTGCTTAACAAGTCTGTCTCATAATCCACAGCTCTAGGGCTCAAAAATCAGATCAGGGACTCTTCGATGGAGTTTGCATGTTCTCCCCATGCTTGAGGAAAAAGTTGAGATTTTTTTTTTCTCCCTGGCTTCCCTTGCAGTTGTGAGGTGTTTAAAAAAAGGGACGATTTTGGGCTATTAGTAAATTTATATATAGACAGAAACATTAATGGGATGACTAACAAAGAAAACTGGGAATAGAGTACAATGATTGGATAGACCAAGTAAACATTGCACACAGCTCAGTAACATTAGCTCTGCCACCACAAGTAACAGAAAAATACGTGTGCACGTTGTGCCACCAATATTGTGCACCAATGTTTATTTAAATAACAAACCGCACTTTATATTTATAGCCCCAAATTCTATTTAAATGGCACCCTGCCTTAAAGAGATCGACCTTGATTTTTGGTGCTATTAATTGTTGTATTGACAAATAATATGAGACTGTGGGATTTATTTTAATGAATTTGTTAAAAAATATTTTTAAAATCAATATTCCATAATATTCCAATATTCCACTAACTGGTGTTCACAAAAATAGGAGCAACAAAGGCCATAGCACACAACGTATATTGTAATATATACTATATATACAGTAGTGTTCATATAGTTAAAAAAAAAAATCACAAAAATACATTCGAATAAATAAAGGCCTTAAAATTAACTGTCACACTCACCAGCAAAATTAAACATTCTGTAAATCAATACAAATTGCTGCTTTAAAATACTACTCCATATTCAGCGTTCGTTTTAGCTCTGAATGTCAGCCCCGTCCATGCACAACTCACTCGTGTTTTACCATGTGATCTAAAACTGGGCTAATGGCAGGGATGTGTCCAAGGACCGGCAACCCGAGGCCAAGGCCAAGACCAAGGACTTGACTCCCAAGGCCGAGGCCAAGGCCAAGACCAAGGACTTGACTCCCAAGGCCGAGGCCAAGGCCAAGACCAAGGACTTGACTCCCAAGGCCGAGGCCAAGGCCAAGACCAAGGACTTGACTCCCAAGGCCGAGGCCAAGGCCAAGACCAAGGACTTGACTCCCAAGGCCGAGGCCAAGGCCAAGACCAAGGACTTGACTCCCAAGGCCGAGGCCAAGGCCAAGACCAAGGACTTGACTCCCAAGGCCGAGGCCAAGGCCAAGACCAAGGACTTGACTCCCAAGGCCGAGGCCAAGGCCAAGACCAAGGACTTGACTCCCAAGGCCGAGGCCAAGGCCAAGACCAAGGACTTGACTCCCAAGGCCGAGGCCAAGGCCAAGACCAAGGACTTGACTCCCAAGGCCGAGGCCAAGGCCAAGGACCAAGGACCGACCTTCGGTCCTCGAGCCGGTCCTTGGCCTCGAGGACCGGCTCGAGGAACACATCCCTGGCTAATGGTGCTTTCTTTATATCAGTTATGTGTGTCATAATAATATCAATTGTTACAGCAATGTCATATAGTGGAATACCATAACTTTTGTTGTTCTTATTCGTCCCATGCTGTTACTGTGTCCAGCTGTCGATCTCGATTTTGTCTTTCGAGTATGGCAAAACTCCGCTTGAAGCCTCTCCTCAATGATGACTCCCTGTGTCACTGCTTGTCCTGCTGAGCCTCCAAGTATCTGTGTGCTGCTCTCAGAGTGTCCTGCATGTCTTTGTGCTGGGCCAGACTGCAGGCGTCCTCCAACCGGGCCCAACGGTAGTTCTGGTGCTCACTGGACAAAGTGACCTTCGCCCCCGGGTCTCGGAGCTCGGCCAGCCAGTACAGCACCTCCTTGGGTCGGCCTCTGACCTCGTAGCGAAGCTCCTTCAGGAAGCCCTCAATTATCTGAAGATCCTCTGCGCCAAGCCCTGCCTCTTCCTTGGTCTCTCTATGGGCTGTGGTAAGGTCATCCTCACCTGGGTCCACGTGGCCTGATGGTAAACAAATGCTTTTCACTTAAACTCTGAAGTTTCGGAAATGTTCAAATAAATACTGTCTAAAGATTACAATAGGTAGTCACTTTTTATAGAGTAGGTGTGTAAAGGTTAGGAAAAAACTACTATCACAAGAAGAGTGCCATTGACGAGGATAAAGCATGTTTTGTTTTTTTACCCTTGGGTGGGGTCCAGTGGTGCTCTCCATATGAGGTCTGCAAGAGGAGGTACTCGATGGGGTCTTGTGGAGGAGCACAACTTGCAAGACGTCGAAACACAATGAAGCCACAGGCTCGCAGCGCCATCTTGTGGTATAGAAGAAACAAAACTTTAGCGCTAGTAGGAGCGAGGTTCAAACTCGTCACGCGATTACAACTACAAGCAGAGCGACAATGCAATATTCACAGTTTCACACGTACCACAAAACGGTCTTACAACGCAGTACTTATTATTTTGGTTGGACAGTAAATATACATGAACACACTGACGGGGCCGATCAGGTCCCTTTTTAGAATTTTGACAAGAGATATGAATGTAACCTTTGAGTAGCAGTAGCATAGATTTACTAATGCCTAAAATTTAAAAAAAATAATAAAAAAAGCAGTAAGAGGTTGAATAAATTCACCAAAGATTCAGCAATTCCAAAAGCTAATTTCAGTTTCTCATTGTAAAGCGGGAGAATTTATTTTGCATAAAAATTCCCGTTCAAGGTAACAGTGTAATTATCGTTCTCGTGATCTGTCTGATAGAGCTTGTTGGATTAAACGTGCTCGGTTTTCTTTGGTATTATGCACATTGCAGGCTTGAAGATATGTATCAAATTGTATATGAAAAAAAATCGTGAAACTTACGATTCAACTAGTGAGGTTTGCGTTTGCCTTCTCTTGGCTTGTTTCTTATCGGCATGAAGACACAGCGCACAAGTCAAGTACACCTCGAAAAAAGTCCGGGTCGATGCGAGAACAGATGAAAAGGTTCTTCTTTGTTAAACTGCATCTAATATAAAAATTATACTGTATATCTAATTTGGGTACGTGTGTGTGTGTGTGTGTGTGTGTGTGTGTGTGTGTGTGTGTGTGTGTGTGTGCGTGTGTGCGTGTGTGTGTGTGTTTAATGATTTTCCTGATTTTTAAACTAAAACTAAATTAAATAACATAATAACATATACTTGTTACATGCACTACTTAATTAAATGTTTTTTTTCGGTTAAATTTGACCAGCTCTATAAAACATATGATAAATATATTTCGGGTGATTAAGGAAGTCTATAAACACACATGAAGTCACTCACATCTTAACATTACCATCAACTAAAAATTCGGTTTCAATTGCTGCGGGTCAAACTCATGTGCCCTGGAAAGGATAGACAAAAAAAAATCATGTTCATTTACCTAGATTTTAGTTTACATCATCATCATCATAGTATATATTATTGAATTTTCATCGACAACTAAAACGGCTAAAGCTGTTGTGCATGGAGGAAACAGGAGAGCGATAGAGAGTGTTGATAAGAGCCACTGAAAGCAGCGTGTGTCTGAAGATAACAAATATGAGGCCTCCTTCCCACACAGTGTGGAGTTGTGAGCCATATATTTGCCTGGCTTCGCACAAGGGACACAGAGGAGCTGCTCAAGTCAAAAGTAAGAAGAGGTATTTTCATTCTCAAGCAAAATAATGACAAAAAATAGATATTATATAATAATTCTGGACAGGTAGACTGGTACATTCTGTATGTGTTTGCAGGACATGTTTAAATGCAACGTCATTGACAGTGCAGTGGTACATTGGCCTAACTCTAATGTAGGCAGGGTGGGTTCACTTCCCACTCAGTGATGGTGTGAGTGGTTGTCTGTCTCTATAAAGTATGTGCCTTGTGTGTGACTGGCAGGCGTAGTCTGGCTTTTGCGTGAAGTTAGTTGGGATAGGATTCAGCTCTCCATGACCTTGAATTGGATGAATGATATTCAGGGTGTCCACAAAGTATGAGTACATACAGTCGGAGATTGAAGTGGTCCCCTGGTTCACCAGACCTTCCTCCCCTTGACTTCTTTTTCTGTTGTATGCTAAAGGAGAAAGTATACTCAATGAAGATTACAGATTGAAACCACATGAGAGAACGCATGACCGGCCCATGTGTTGAAATCAACGGCAATGCAGACCTATTCCATCGAGTTCATTTGAATTTTGCAAAGTGCATCAAATTATGCATTAAAAATTATGGAAATCATGTTGAAAATATTATTTGTCAACATTACCATTGAATACAATTATTTTATTCTAAGTATATGATTTTTTTTTACCATATACTCATACTTTATGGACACCTGTAGAAAAGGTAATTGAATTCAAGATCAAAAGACATTATTTGTTCATGGTCTTTCCCTCATGTTATGTAATTCCTCTAACAATTTGGCTGTAAGCTTCCTTACATGCGACTTTCACTCGTACTACTGTGTTTACTCAGCCTGCACTGAGTGCTCATTATTCCACTACATGAATCATTCTCGGGGGTCAGATTCCCCTACATCAAGATATTTATAGGATATCGTCACAAAGACTGCACATGGAGATGAGTCTGGTTGTAGTTCTGGATGGAAGGATGACAGCAGAATGTAGTGTGTGCGATGTGATTTACTTGTCTCTATAATGTAGGTCACGAATGGGGATATCTCGGTAGTGAAGTTATTTTTTGTGTCTGCTCAATTATAAATGACTTTTTTGTTTTTTAAAGTTCCAGTGGTGGATGGTCAGGGACAGCAAGGCCTTCTCAGCTTGCCTAAACACGATCAAAAGCACCGACACACTTTGATCGCCCGAAATCTAATGTTTGTTTCAGATTTTTTTTTCCACCAACATTCGATTTTATCAATTTCATTGCATTTCCATGCCTATGGGGACTTTGCATTTTTATTAATTATTTTTTTTGTTTTAACAGACTTCAGCCTCGATGTGCTGCCATATCGCTGTGATGTGATATGTCACGTTTGCTTTAAAATACATCACACTCACCAGAGGTGCTGATTATTCAACATATTATTGTTACAGATCGACTAATCGAAGTTGTCTGTAACAATTTTTGCTCTGAAAAAAACAAATCAGAGGATGGAAAAAGGCTGACATCATCGAGGGCCAGCTCGCAAACCGCAGCTGACACTAAAGATAAATATGAAATCAGATTGATTATAGAAACAGTCTCATTTCTAATAAAGTTGAAGTTGGGGCATCACGACAGATTCTGAAAGTCCTGGGCGGGTTACACTGACATAGCAGCACATACTACCGAGGCTGAAATCTCATTGGCCAATTGAAAGCTAACATCCACAACTGACGGCTTTGCAGCCAAGACCGTCACTTCAAAATGAAGAAAATACTGTGAAGAAAGAAAATATAAAGTATAAAAAAAATTATCCTGGGGAATAAATTACCACAATTTCCTGAAGGACATTTTAGAATTCAAATTGCAAATGTAGATCACTGCCTCTGATGGTGTTTAGCCTTGCCTTCCATGACCGTCACCAATGTAGTAAATAAAAGTAGACATACAAGCTTGTAAATACTGTTCCCAAATATAATTACGACTATTTCTGCAGAGCCATGGAGATGAATGAGCCACAAGAAGGGCGTCATTTTGTGGGGAAGAAAGACGACTTGATTAACGCAAAGCGCACATTCAAAACACTGGAGGGTCGGGATGTGCTGATCCTCTACCACCAGGGAGGCTTCTATGCTTTGGACTATTACTGCTATCGTGAGTGCACTTTTTGCAGTGGAGACGTCGATCAAGTTGCTTCGAGAGATGCCAATGCAAATCTGATACAGTCATAACAGACGCCATTGATAGTCATAAAAGTGAAGCAAAACCGCCAGACTCTTGCTTGTTGATGATGTATCAGTTGGTTGATTTGTTTTGGAATACTGTATTCATCTTTTCTGATCATCTACTTTTTTTTAACAGATGCTGGTGGAAAACTAGAGACTGGAGACATTGAGGTGAGACTTGGAGCTTCCTTCTCATTTGTACAAGATTTGCCTCACACATGTGCTCATCAGTTTAAAAAAAAAAAAAAAAAAAGCAAGTTGGATGAGTTTTTTTGTCCTTACCACACAGGAAATAGGTGGCACGCTGTGCATAATTTGCCCCAAACACAAGTACAAGATTTCTCTCGCCAAAGGGGAAGGTTTATGCAAGACCATAGACAAGACCCAAAACCCACCTATGCCCAAATGGTTCTCAAAAGGAGTGAAGCAGCGGGTCCACACAGTGAGAGAGACCAATGGGGACGTCTATGTGGAGCTCTCGAAGATGCCCGGATGGATCGAGTCAGACTACTACCAGGGGGAGGAGGGCAAAGAAAAAAGGGCCAAAGCTGAGGCCGAGGCTGAGGCCGATGAGGGGATGGAATCCTCTTAATGGAAACATGACAGCGCCTCTTCTAACTTCCTCTGCGTGGGGTTTGTGTATGCATGGAGACTGTGTAAAATAAAGTTTTCGACCTTTACTTTCATTTCATTGGCTGTCTTTTGGAATTAGAGACACCATGTATAGAGCTCATCACTCAACTTTTATGCATCTTTATTCTCCTCATGCATACTGCTTTTTCACTGTATTGATGTGATCCAATGATTTATATGATCAATAAGGTGAAAAACTGTCTCTTCCTGTTTGTATACATTAATTAAAAACATACAGCCAGTATTGTAGTCATGGCAATCATAATGATATGTGTTTTAGGATCCGTAGCAGTGATGTGATGAATTGCCTCGGTATCGAGTAAGGCTCGGAAATGTGCTTGCAAAATGTTTTATTTGATGGGCTGATCTCTACCAAGTTTATGGTTATGTGACACTTTGAATATAATCAAGATTTGGGGCCTGGGTTGTTGAGGGCATGCAGCGGACCACAGTTAAAAAGTTAGGCATGTGAAATATTGCCATGTAATTATGTTGTCAAATTCATGGTTCACTAAGGGCTGCAGCGCTTAGCTGGTATTTTGAGGTCAGTCTGGAGGAGAGCTAAAGACAACATATGGGAGGATACGGCCCAAGAAGTTTGACTGCATGTAGTGCTGCTATGAATAACACAAGAGGCTAATTAGACCTTTAAGATTTTCTTCCTTAATAAAAATGTAGTGGAAGCACAGGAGACTATTCCAAGAGGAATGGCCAGATGTTATTATCACATTTAAAAGGTCCACGGGGGCTATTTTATATTTCATTTCTTTATCAGCTAATGGTTTTCACCTTGTCATTCCTGTACGTTACCATTGTACCCATCCACCATGTAATTTCTTGGCCATATCTTTAGCTATGTATCCATGCGTAGGACCAGGTCTGATCCAACCCGGAGATACGTGGTGAGGAATTTACAACAGTGCCATCTATAGGTCTGGTGGGGCACGGCTGCACTTTTCCTGTCATGCAAAATCACCCCCCTTTTAAGCTTTTTTTGCAGCTTTTTGTCAGTGGTTTCAACATGTGTTTTTTTTCTATTTTTTGCTGTGTGAAGGAGGTTCATTCGTGAGTCTGTGTGTGTGTTTTTGGTTGGAATCTGAGATTGTGTTAGAGAGGTTTTTTTTCGTGAGTGTGAGGGCTTCTTTTCGTGTGAGATGTAAATGCAATTGCGATGGTGAAAGCTACCCTTTTCCCCATTAACCCCAAGCTACATAAACCATCAGTAAATTAGAGATCTGCACGCTCGCGAGTCTTTGCTGAGTCAAGCAACTGCCCCCCCCCCACACACACACACACGCACACACACACACCTCTCTCTCTCTCTCTCTCTCTCTCTCTCTCGTTCGTTGCCCGAAAGACTTTGTTGGAGAGTCCGACGTCATTAATGTGGTCTGTCTGGACACCGGTGCGCGAGGCTCTGCTCGTCCACGGTGGTTAATTGCCTCCGCCTACCCGCTGGCAACTTGTCAGTGATTTGTCCTTTGAGTGTTGTTGGTATTCCAACACGGCCAGTCAGCCGTCTGCTTGCCGTCGGGACGACGCCGCCGGGTCGAGGCTACCTACGGCTTTTATGAATGACTAGCGAGGCGGGGGAATGCCAGTTAGCGAGACCGGGCTCCAGTGGGACCAGCCGCCGATGAGAGCGATTAACGGCGGAGCGGAGCCGTGGCTCACTGCGGAAAAAGGCGAGCCTGACTGCCGCAGACTGGCGTGGAAACGCACCGTGAGAGGGACACGCTCCACAGCGTAGAGCAACGACGGCACCGTGAACGCAATGTAAGTTGCTTGTTGCCTACAACTCCTTCCAGAGGCGTCACATCAGGGCGCTTTCGTGCTCAGTTCCCCTTGAATGCCGAAACCCCACCACGACCACATCTATCTATCTATCTATCTATCTATCTATCTATCTATCTATCTATCTATCTGATAATTCCATCCATTCACGGGTATGAAGTAAAGATTTGTCAACCGCCGAGGAGAAATTATTTTAAGTTTTTCCTTAACATTAAAAAAAAAGAAGCTATGGCTAGCCCTGACATCTGGCTTTGCTTTTGGCCAGTGAGGCCGAACTGTAATAATTGGGAACACTAATGATCGTCTCATCATATCAGTTCATTGTGGCAAACTTGTGCGGGGCCACAAAAAAATGACAGACAGAACTGGATCTGGTCCACAGGCCTTGATTTTGACAGCTGTCTATGCATTCAAGGGCATTTCTTTATTGGTATAAATTTCTTGGCGTGCTTCTCTTACGAATTTACACATCAGCAACAGTGTGTGGTTTTGAAAGAGGAAATAATTTGTGGTGAGGTCTGCGGTGTCCAATAAATGATTGAAGAAGGTAAATGATGAAGAGCTCGCGATAACTATTTACCTACATTCTCACTTCCCTGATGGGCCCTTGCCAAGCTTGTCGGTATCTGTTCCACTGGCATGATGGATGAGTACCAGGAAAAACAATGAGCGCCTCTTCTTTCTGAAGTACTTCCTCACGGCTCATTTGTCTCCCTCGCAGGTCCATTCACATTGTGGCTCTGGGGAGCGAGTGCCCGGGTGGTGTCGGGCCAGGGGAAGAGATAATGGGCCAGGGCCAGCTGCAGGGAGGTCTGCTGTGGAGCTATTTGGGCCACGGGGCGCTTGTGGGTCCCAGTGACCTGGAGAGGAGCCTGCATAATCCAGCCTTCATGGAATACACCTCACGTGTCTTTGGAGATGTCACCATCGTGGTCCAGGACTGTCCCAGCTGGGTAAGCCATGTTTGCTTTTGGACTTTGGTGTTAGCATTGTATTAGCATCACGTGTCCTACAATTGACTGGCAATTTGAATTCGGACAAGCAGTAGGAAAAAAAATACTCAGTAAAGCGCAGGCAGTTAGTAGAAAGATGCATGCTTGCAACCAAAGCTTTTTAATGTAATTTGATCGCGTACGACGGGAGAGAATTCACTATGGCTAACTCAAAAGGTGTTCATGGAGTACTGACTTCTGCCAAGGGCCACAATGTCCTAATATTGTATCGTCCTAATATGGACAAGCGCCACAATGTCCACTTCCAACATGTGCCCGAACTGGACCAATTAGTAAAGATTTGCCAGGTATTCACAATGTTAGCAATGTCAATGTTAGCAAAATGTGAAACGTCAGCGTGGAGCAACATTGTGTGTTAAGACACTCCTTCCTGCCTCACTCAACAATACTGCTAATAGAGACACAGTGCAGTCGAAAGGTAATCAGTTTTGAGGAGGTAATGCCGGTAATAAAACATGTCAGCAAACTGATGGTCTTACTTTGTATGCTGCTTGTTTGTCGTAAGACGTTTAATCATTTCTTATTGTCAAAACCACTTTCTCTCCAAGCGCTGATTGCAGGTTTGTGCGAAGAATTCTAGCATGCTGTCCTCAAACTCTCTCTAAAAGAATGGAGAAAGAAAAGTGTTTTTTTTTTTTTTTTTTAAAGCACACGAATTGGAGAATTGTGAATTTGCAGCAGTTCACTCAGTGCTCTATTGTAGAGCTGTCTTAGCTTAGCAATAGTCTGTCATTTCATCTTTCGGCTTCTTTGTTTTTATTCAAATGACTCAAAACGCTCTGCAGGCTTCGCCAGCTTTTTTGTTTCAATCAAGTCTTTTTATAAGATGTTAAGCCGATACTGTGGGGGGGAATGGCTGGGGGTTATCTGAGGTCACATCCATGATAGTCATCACAGCAAACTGTCCGTTAATCCGATGTCTCCACCTTCCTCCCCAGGACTTGTTGGACAGCGACTGGGCCAGCGTACGTAAGGTGCTTGAGCAGGCGGACATTCTGGTCATCAAGTATTCGGTGACCGACAAGCTGGCCTTCCAGCAGGTTAGGAATGGATATGCTCCAAGACTCCGCCCACTTCTTAGGCACTGGGGCGTGCCTGTCATCTTGGTGGCAGTTGGCGCGAGGCTAAACGGTGAGGGCGATTTTTTTGAAATACCCCGTAAGATTAATTTTCTCATTCATTATAATTTTGTATAACCGATTAGTCCGTTAACTGTTTTTGTCAGCAATAATATACTTTGACAGGCTCCTCATTACATGCTTCTATTGGCTTCCAGCACATTCTCAAATATTGTATTTTTAGCTTTTTTTTTTTTTTTTTTTGCTCAACATTCTTTGAGATGCTGTCAGTGCAACGCCCCGGAAAGATCACAGTCGAGTTGTGCAAGTAGTACGCGTGCACTCGCGTGTGTGCGTCTGTTTGCGGTGTTGCGCGAGGGCAGAGGGGTTTGGCTTTCTGTTTGTTGCTGCTACCGAGAGAAGGTTCACAGTCTCGCCTCATGACTGCAGAGAGTGACTGCTGAGCTGGGATTGCTTTCCGCTGCTTGACTCGGACCGACGCTGCAGTTACATGCATGAACGTGGCCGTTAAAGCGGCGGCGAGCAAAGGGGCACGCTATTCCGCCAAGGGCACACGCGCGCCCTGGCGCACATAAACGCAACACTGATGTGCCAAGTCGCCGCCTGACAAATGCTCACACCCCCATTTTCACTCTGTCTCGTATGTGCACACACACACACACACTCTTGGCTGAGTGCCTGTAGGTTCTTAGCATTATGATTTATCAAATGCCTCAGCACTTAGCTGTGTCCTACTCATTCTCTCTGGCTCTGTTCTTTGTTCTGTCTCTCTGTGGTCCCTTTTCCTGCGAGATAATCCCACTAATTTTCTGTCAGATACTGTCGCCCCCCCCTCCTCTCCCCCCCTCATGCGTAAACCGTAGCTCAGCACAGCTGGTTCTTGCCAGCACATCACTGCAGATATTACATGCTTGAAAATTGCAGAACACAGCCGGGTAACCGTGTCTTCATTCAAGAAGTAGAACATCCCATTCGATTTTTCTTTTATGCCCCGCTATCTGTGTCTGTCTAAAAAAAAAAAAAAAAAAAAAAACAACAGAAAACATCTCTTGTTAGAATCAAGAGTGGTGTGGATTTTGGGTAAGCACATGACGCCATTGTGAGATAGACACAATGTTTGAAGGCAAGCAAAATGAAACGACAGCTAGAGTGAAGCAAATCCCCCTCTCAGATTCCGCAGCAACCAGACGCACTGAAGCACCGGCCGGCTTTTGATCTATTTAAGTACCGGTAGCTTGGTGATGGAATGCTAAACGCTGTGCATTTTCCGAACAGTCGAGGAGTCCAGTGGCACCACTGATAATGCTCATCTGACGGTGTTTGTGAGGTATTTTGATGAGCGCAAAAGGGAATTTGATGGGCATGCCAAATTTGGTCATGTCATGTAGTTTTTGTTCTTTATATTTTGGAACGAATGAATGAAAATGCGGCCTGATCAACCAAAAGAATGGACTTTCGACACATTAAGATTTGTTTTTGATGACCCTCTTCCTTTCTACAGAGCGCCATCTGGAGATAGCATGGTGTCTAGCGTGTAGCTTGTCTATCTCACACTTCTGCGGTTCAGGGTTCGAGTCTCGGGAAGTTTTTTTAAAATGTATTATTATTTTTTTAATTTGATTCATTTATGTCCTTTCGTTTCAACTGAGACATAACCATTGCTCTGAATAACCTGCAACGTGGCACAAACATTACATTGCGGCTCCTGTCACATTTCCCTGTAATAAAATATTACGCAAAACATGAATTTAGTCATTGTTGCCCAATAACTAAACTGTCATCCGTTCGTACAGACGAGGGCCCTCCCTGTACATGCCCGCTGTGCGCGTCTGACTGGAGCAGCTGCGTGCCTCACAGTGAAGGTCTGCAGCTGTCCCGGGACCTTGGGGCCACCTACCTGGAGTTACCCTCGCTTAACCATGTGTTCGTGGGTCGCTACTTTGGCAGCGTGGTACGCGCACGCACACACACACACACGCACATGCTTTGAATCTCACCTCAGGCTTATTCATTTTTAAGATAGTACATCTTATGATGGGGGCAATTTGTTCCCTAAGCAAAGAACAGATGATGTAACAACTTATTTTTGTACGTTGGTTTTGAATAAGTGTGTTTTTCTGCATTGTTCAGCTGGAGTACTTCATGATTCAGTGTCTGAAACACAAAGCCAAAGAGAAGCCAGAAAAGAGGCGAGGAAATAAAGTCAACGAGCTTCGCCCGCCTCACCTGGAGCAACCAGGTTAGAAGAAGAATTTCGTGTCTAAAATTGAGAAGAGCATTTGAGTGGAAGACAACAACATCATTGCAAGATTTTGTGTTTTGGGTGTCAAGTTGAATGTAATTTTTGTGTGTTTTCTGTTCTGCCTGTGTTCCCATTTCAATCCAGTAGAATGACTCGACAGGCATTTATTTCTCAAGTTTACAGAGCCAAAAAAAAAAAAGCCGTGCTATGGGTCAGTCAGGATCAATATGTCTTTTTCTGAATTGGGAAATTAGAAGTGAGTTGAAGTGCAAGGTAGACTGTCACTGAAGTCGAAATCAATTTTAGTCTGGAATGTTTTCAACACCAGACTGAGAATCGACAACAACTGAGTGTTTTATTCGGATGCAGCTGGGATTGCATAAGATTAGTCATTAATCTTGTCTTTGACCAAATTCACGTCATCAGTGTTGGAATCCGACCTTACATAATATACTAAATACGTGGGCTTGTGTCTACACTTAAATGAGAAAATAATATACGGTTACAGTAAGGACCTTCAGTACTTGGACATTGGACAGATTTTCTATGATTTAGCCATTACATCACCATGATGGATTTGAAAAAACAAAATCCTGATTTGATTGGCATGAAGACTTTCCTTTCTCAATTTATGCTGCCTGCTGATTTTTCTTCAGGATCAGGCAGGCAGGGAAGCAAAAAACAAAAACAAAACAATTGACATTCTTATATATTACCTTCCAGACTGCAAACATGTTTTTGTACTTTCATTTCGATGACATTTTGAGCAGCTTTCTGCGTGTGAAATAATCATTTCAACTGCTCAATCCGCTGTTCGTTCATCTGTCCACTTTGCTTCTGTGTTTGTAATCTGACGTCAAGACTGACAGTTTGAGGTCCTTTCGCCGCTTGCGGGACTTATTGCCGTTTGTCACTTAACTCCTTATTTTACGCTGTCACTTGCTCTGATTCGATGGACTGCTCAGAGAAAGCCAAGAGGAGAGTTTGCGGTGCATAAATGGAGACATAATAGGACTTACTTGTGAAATCATCCCCCCCTCCTCGCCACTCTCCCTTTTTCTCCATTTTGTGTCCATTCAATGCATTGCTCAAGTACACATTTAAATGTTTCTCGACAATTTTCTTCAGAATTGATTCCTAGCCCACAACTGTTGGAGTCGGTTCAAGAATCGATAAGATGAGCCCCCCCCAAAAAAGAAACACCTCATGCCTAATTGTGGAGTTCACAGCTCATCTTGTTTTCCTCCCCCTTGCGCCACTCTTACCTGGCACGCTTCCCGCATCCTCCCTTTTCTCAGCTTGTCTTCCTCCAATTCGAGTGGAGGAGTCCAGCTTCTCGCAAGACATGCAGTGGTTGTTGGAACGCGGCGTGCAGTTTGCCGACGTGGCCTTCTACGCCGGCGACTCTGGGAAAGAACTCGGGTGGGCTCACGCCTCGGTGCTCTGCGCCGTCAGCCCGTATTTCCGACAGCTGCTCCTGGGGCCCAAGACCAGGTAGGAGGTAGACGCATTGTGCCATCCAGCTATTTGACCATCTGTAGCCGGCGGGTGCTCGCCTCCTCCTTTGTGCTGAATGTTGTCTGCTTGGACAGGGAGCGGCCGCAGTCACGATGCGTCTGCCGGGAGAGGGATGCGGCCCCTCACTCGTTACTCTCCACCTGGGACGGTGCAATAATTGACGACATGCCTCGATCTGAGGGACACCTGGCCGGTCGCCTCTCTCGTCTGGTGGTGAAGGACCCTCTCTTGTGTATGTGCTTATGGGAGACTCTCATGTTCATTTACAGAGGTAAAGCACCGGAACACAGTGAAATATTGCCTCTTCATGACACGTGCGATGCGAACATTGATCTTGATTGGGGGAGGTGCCTTCAAAGGGTAGTGGACAATGCCTTGGGTTTGGTGTGAGTTTGGGTCACAGCTGATGAAATATTGAGTGTTTGTGGGTGTGGTGAATAAAAACGGTGAAAACAAAATAGAACATAAACCACAAAATTGGCAATTTCACAGGTTTTGCTTTTCTCGTTCTTTTAACACACACACACACACATCCTCCTGATAGGAGGATCACACATCCTCCTGATAGGAGGACGAAGCTGGGAGTCAAAGTGACATCTTAATTCTTTTGTTCCCTGTCATCGTTTTATCTTCAGAACTGAAACTGTGAGTCTTTTTTTTGTGCTTTAGTTCAACACGAGGGGGAGTTTTGCTTCCCCTTTGCTGCCTTTTGAATCAGACTGGCTAATGACAGACATGATGTTTGGAAAACCTTTGCTCACACGTCGCTATAAATCAACGGACTAGCATTCTGACGCATGTCCTTTTCTCATTGATACTCATACTTGGGTGCCCTGCATGGCTCTGCCGTTTGCCTATATTTTCCTGGGAACTCCAATTATGCTTGCCCAGACTCTGTTATTGCCTGCCAACTGCGATTTGTTTTGTTCTGTCTGCTTCAACTGCAAATGTCGAGGAAGCTTATGGGACCGACGTCAAAAGTGGCAGCGGCGTTGCTGTTAGATGCAGAAATGTTGAATTGTACGTTGGCAGCAGACGGCAGTTTTTCTGTTGTTGGGTGTCGCCCAATGTATAATCTTATGCCAGGGGAACTGTTCAGATGGAAGTGGGGCCGTTTTAATAGTCTGGTTTTATCATACAACATTTTTTTAAACCACTCTATTCAGTCAGAAGATGATAAATATATTTATTTTTAACGTGTGAAACATGCATATGCGTTCATCCTAAAGATGTACCAAGATCATGTTAAATGAACCAGCAGATCGAGTTCTCCTTTCATTTCTTCCAGCACGTGGCGCCTAATTCAACAAGCGTGTGATGTACTCGGCGCCTCGTGAAAATCTTCTCAGAGTGCGGCTTAAAGTCTGCGGCGCCGCGCTCGCTCTGTGTCAGATTGTGGCGCACTTCATCAAAGGCGTGCGCGGTGTGCAAGAATCACAACCGCTCGATTTTGCAGCCTTTCGTGTGTTTATGAGTCGAACGTTGATGAACAGCACACATGCTCACGTTTGCTGTCGCGCTCGCAGGTGAAACACAAAGGCATACCGATAAGCGCCTCGAGAGCTGAGCAGATTATAGGGCGAGACTGAGTCTGTTTGGAGGGAACTGCATAAAGAAGCAGCGCTCGCTTCTTGGACAAGGCTGGCGCAGTCTTGTGCATTGTGGATTTTTCTCATGTGTGGGAGAATACGAAGGCGGCAGAAGAATGAAGGCGAAAGTTGTAAAGAAAAGAAAAAGGGGGCTGAGGATGAGGAAGGAATGTGGAGGATAATAGCATATATATGAGCAATAGCTCAAAAGGCAAAAGGCGCTCCCTTTTGCCTTTTGAGCTTGTGGGGTGAGGAGCCAAGAACAGACTATGAATGTCACATTTCCTCAAGAAGACTGCAAGGAGACAATGTTACGTGTCGCTGAAAGAAATCACCGTCTGCTTCACACGGTGATTCTAATTCAGTCTCCAACCTCGCGCGCCTGCCACGCAAACTGTTCAGTTGCTACATTTGCGTGTTTGGTTGAAAGGGCTCATCTCACGTGCTATACAGGTATGCGTTTATTCTGCATTGCCCAAGGAAACACCTCAGGAGCTATTGTTTGATGTTCATTTGTTTGAAGAGTACACAGAAGTCATTTTAGCTCTTTTTTTTTTTACCCCACAGGATGATATCATGTGTCTGTGAGAAATACACCCCCCCCCGTGAAATAATTTCACGCTCTGGTTTGCCTTTGTGTGTGTGCGTGTGCGTCAGAGGCCATGATTTTACGAGGTTGATACTAACTCTGTCAGACTGTGTCTCCTTTTCCAGCGTGCTGCTGAGTTATTTGATTTGTCAATGGCTCAGTATACTGCGTACAACCGCAAATGTATCACATATTGCACACTAAGGGATTATTGAATGTTGTCCAACCGTCAGATGATGAATTAAGGCAGCGACCAACTAAGTGGCTTTTTTCTTTTGAGCCCTTTGACGTCTAATTCATCTCGAAACCGTTTTTGGGATGTGGGAGGAAGCCAGAGTATCCTGCTAATACCCTGGCCATAATTAGTTTTAGAAACACAGGATGTAGTTTCATTTTTTTTTTTTTTTGCCAACAAAAAGATATTTTTCCATTTTAGTTTGAATCAAGACATTTCATGTGCCCCATGCATAAAAGCTGTGCATCATCGAGCAGATTGATCTGTGAAGACATCCATGACAGGCTGATGTCAACCTAATAGGAAACGTTAAAAAAAAGAGAGAGAGAGAGAAGTAGTCTAAAAGGGGCTATTTTTGGCTCACACCATTGTTCCTCGGCATGTGAAATATTACATATCGCTTTGCATACAATTAAATGTAATAAATAAAAATAAACTTAAAATGACTGATATAATTGTGGAAAAGGGGATTTTTTTTGCATTGGATCTTATAGTACAAGTGATGGTATACAGTATACACCCCCCCCAAAAAAAAACAAAAAAACAAAAACAATAGTATGAATTTTCAAACTGACCATTTGGCAAATACTGTAAGTTAACCCTTTCATGTACCCCGTAACCTGATCACATGACAAGCTGTCCACTGTAGTGAAATGCCCATTTCAGAATACATCCCACATTTGGGGGTATTCATTGACAATTTAGGTCAGGTTATGTGGGTGTTCAAAAAAATCAGGGCCTGCGACCTGTGTTCCAATCGATGTCCTTTGAGAAGTGCGGAGAATCAATGCGTTTGTCGATGTTTCGTAGGCGCGTGGGAGTGGGAGCACCTGCAGGAGGCCTTGGAAGAGAAACTGAAGAACTCGCTTGCAGTGGCTCAGCTCATGGAGCGCATACGATCGCTTATCGGCAGAGACAGGGTGAGTTTTCTTGGTTACTTTCCGCAAACCTCCAGAGTACCAACAAATAAAAATAACAATCCCAGCAAAGTGAGTTGAACATCCAAACTGGTGCAAAAGCGATCACGCAAGAGACTTGCTGTTTCAGCTTCTTGGAAAATATTGACAAGAAAATGTGTATTATTTTGAAGTGCAGCTACACTGACTTGGTCGCTTTAACTCATCAGTATGGGTCGTGTTTACCGCTTGTTGGATCCAAATCTTCACCCAAACGTGCTGGTTCAAATCCTCAACCCAATGTGCTGGGTAGTAAAATAACCCAGCGTTTTTTCCCTGACATTGTGTTAGAGGTTTCATTATGGGTTACTTGAACCCTTTCAGGGACGGCGGTTACCACAGTGGACAGTTCATTTTTATGTTGAGTTGATTTTTTTTGTAGTCCTTCACGAAAGCAAATTGATTATCTTTTTGTGATTGGTCTACTTTTACTTTGGGAAACAATGACCAAATGGATTTCTAAAAGGTTGGCGAGGACAACGTCAATGTGTCCTGTGTGATCGTGCTCAACTGTTGTTTAGTTGTTGTTTTTTTTTAATCATTAAACAATACCAAGTAAAAAACAATAATTGATTCTAAAAATATTCGATCGTGACAGCCCTGCTTCTGATGCAGCAGTTTTAAGCGTGTACATTATAAGTACAGTATTCTATTTCCTGACCAAATAAGAGGTTAAAGTCTTATCTGTGATATGAGAAATCTATTTGATTTTATAAACATGTTTTAAATTGGCCTGAACTGGCGAGATCTTGTTTTGACACAGTGCTGTTATAATTAGCATAGTTACATAATTAGTCACCGTAATCACCTCCCCGACACCGTGGGAATTAACAGTAAATAAACAAGAGATGCTCTCGAGGGAGGAAAAGTAGATTATCTCTCAGGTCTTAATGCCGGACATCAGGCATGAAATTCATCAGCGGGATTTCTCGCTCTGAATTCAGATTGAGATGAGGTGGCCTGTGCCGCAGACCGTCTCGAAGGACCAAATCTGCGTGAGGACGGACGAGCTGAGACGTGACTTCAACATGATGAAGCCCCTTAAGTCTCCCATCATAATACGTTTGATAGCCATCAATGACCTTGTCCTCGCTTGTGCTTCCACTTACTGCGATACTGCGATACTGAATTCTTGACAACGTGATTTGCATATTCCCGTCACTGTACCATTCATACCGGCAGCACAATTAAAAAAAAAAAAAATAGGCATCTGCTTTCCATTTTTCACCTGTGTTAATCGATGCGCCTGACATTGCAATTCACCCGCGTCTGGCTGGCGCTCGGTGAGACGAGCTGAGGCGCCGTGTTTGTTGCACTGGGGATGCGGGAGAAATGTTCAGAATAGCAATTGCCTTGGAACGGCTTGTCATCCAACTCAGGTGTTAACCCTCTGCGTCTTCCTCTTTTGGCTTCTTGTTTGCCCGCGCAGGGCACCAGAGACACCCCAAGCGCACGCGCGGCCCAGCTCGGCCCCCAGACTCTCGTCAACCTCTTCAATTCCCCTCTTTATTCGGACGTCATCTTCATGGTGCAGGGTGGGTTGACGCTGTCATTAACATTCACAAAATGAATGCGCACTCACACGGGAGAGGAAGGTCACATTTTATCAGACTCGATTGAATTATGAGCTTGCTGACAGGCCTGGTCATCCATAAGAAGATAAAACAAGATAAAACGGTCCAAAGGACGAGCTGCGTTCCATCCCTTTTTTTTTTGCGTTTCATCCCACGTATCTTTTTGAAAGGACCCCCGAGATAACAAGATGATAACAAGGACAGCAAGACACTCTTCTCTTAGTACCCGTGAGTTCAAACCAGTTCAGGATTGTTCTGTGAGGGCCATTGTGTTCATTTTTGCAAAAATAATTGCAGCCTGAGTGCCGGCAGAGCCGTCACGGGCTGTGAATGGCACTCTGCAAAAAATGTCACGGCTCGCGCGCAGGCTCCATGTGTCACTATTTCCTCGTTGATTTCAAGAGCCCATTCGGAAAGATCGTTTCGGCTAAATTGGAACATGTTTTGCCCCCCCCCCACCACGGCCATGCAGCTCAGGGAAGCATTTGTACAATGCCGCGTATTTGGAGTGCTTGACTTAAGGCTCCACGACTCTTACATTGCACCCATTGAGCAAGCGATCGCTTTGGAGATTCTCACTCACCCAGTGGCGCTTGTCACAAAACCTTGGCATACGAAGGAATCTACTTTTTCACACCGCAGTGTACAGATATTTTTTATTTGGTGTGTTCTTTCAAGGGAGCGTATTGCCAGCACATCGAGCAGTGCTGGTGGCGCGCTGTGACGTCATGGCGGCCATGTTTAGTGGCAAGTACGCGGAGGCCCGGAGTCGAGTGGTGCCCATCCACGGGGTTTCGTCCGACACCTTCCTGTCGTTCCTGGAGTACCTCTACACGGACTCTTGTTGTCCCGGTACGTTCACCGGCATGCCAACCACGTGCCGTAAGAGAATTTCTTCTTTCTTCGTCTGCCCTCATTAAATCCTACAATTGAGTATGTATGATGGTTAAACTTTCACTTCATGTTTTATTCATTCAGCCTCTCTCGGGCTCTGCGTTTGAATTTAAATAAGTCAGGGAGAAGAACGCATTTATAACTCTGCACTTAGTGGAGTGCAGACCTTCATCGTGGCCAAATCCTAATTTGTATCAGCGTTATCTAAAAATGCCTAGATGCTTACCGGTAGCCTGCAAATCCTGAAATTTGGCATGAATATTCGTGCAGTTAAATTCTTTTTTAATAAGTTCCGTTCCACTATATATGGTGACGCTCTCAAATATTTTGGTGACAATTTAAAAAAAAACAGCAGGCGTTCTATTTAAAGCATCCCATTTAATAAGCAGCCACGCCAGATGAAAAAAAAAAAGACTGTTTTCCCGCAGGCCTCGCTCAATGCAGCCTCCAACACAGGCACAGATGACAAGTCGCATCAACCATCTGTGTGAGCGCAACATGCTGCCGCTGTCGCTCCCCGGGGGCCACCAAAAGAACAGCGATGAGCGTAATATGAAATTCCACTTCGCCACGACAACATCCCACACGTGGCTTCCTCTGCTTACGTCTGTGCCAGAACGCAGGCCAGCTGCACTGTTGTTTTGATTGTCCCCCCTTTCGCTAGATCCGTAACACTTCGTTTTGCATTTACAAATTGTTACTCACTCCGGCGATGACGTCGAGACCGCGATGCGCTAACGGCACCAAGGTTACATGCAACCACAAAGTCATATTTTCAACAAGTATACAATATATTTCATAACTCCAACCAACAAAGATGCCGTTTTGTATGAGGAGGACAAGCAGGTGTCGGGTTTCTTTTTGAGTCATGAGAATGAAGAAAACAACAATAACTCCAGAGGCTGCAGTGGCTGACTGTTGTGTAACAGCCCTGAAGTCAAGGGCAAAGCAAGGTTACTTCACCAAGGAAGGAAGGATACCATTTGCATGATCCCCATGCTTTACATTAGCGCACATGACATACAGTCTGTTCTACGCACATTGATTGCAAAATACAGCATACAGTATGTTCATAATTTAAAGTCTTATGCAGCTGTCGATACAAATCGGAATGAAGGGTACCACCTGTCCGCCCGAGCGCATGCAAGCCATCAACCTTTATTAGAGGAGGAGGATGAGCGACAGCAGTCAGGTTACGTTAGGAGACATTTTGTTTACCTTGTGACATTGCGTCATGGTGTGGCACGCATGCCTCTGAGGTTCTCGTCTGACATCTTGGCAAAAGCAACAGCATACTTGGCGTCAGAGTAAAGGTGACCTCGAGCAGGAGCTTACACACAAGTAATGAGTGTGCAGCTGTTTGCCGTGTGATGGGGAAGTCACCATGCCATATCGTTTTACGAAATAAAAATTTATAATAAATTAATCTTTGGGGACATTCAGCAGACAAATGCATAATCTAGTTTTTCCTTGTACATTTGTAACACTCGCACACACACACACGCACAACAAATTATTGTGAATATTTTTGCCATTTTAAGAATACAAAATGATATCTGCGCTACTGCATGACACCATACGTCTTTATGATGTGCCTTTATGGGTATTGATATATGGCCACATGGGGACAGCGTATCCATGAAACGTGCTCAGTTTTTCTCCCCAACCTTTATCGGGCCAAGGTGTGTCTTGGCATTAAATGGAGGCGCATCTAATTGTTCTGTCTGTCACTCTATGTCGCAAGCATAGATGATGAAAGTCGATTCTGTCTATTTTAGTGTGCTCTGACACACGTTTTTTTAAATTTTAGCTGACAAAATGTAATTAACCCTGTGAGGGATAGCGGTTACTACAGTGGACAGTTTATCCTGTTATCAGGTTACAGGCTGCATGAAAGGGTTATTCATAATTTGAAACCTTTTGAATTTAAAATTCAACAAAACGCACCCCTCTCAGCTTGACCCTTTTGTTGTGTTTTCTTTCGTTGTTGTTGGTAGCCAGCGTGTTGCAGGCCATGGCCGTGCTGGTGTGTGCGGAGATGTACCAGGTGAAACGGCTGCAGCATCTGTGCGAGGTGTGCGTCTGCGCTTACCTGCAGAGCATGCCCAGCAGAGAGCTGGCGTCAACTGGCATCAGCGTGATCCGACTCCTCCGACGGGCAAAGGTCAGTGTTTGGGAGAGCCCCTGGTTTTAGAAAACCTGGTTGGCCATCGACTTAGTCAGTTAAATCGGGTGAGCAAACTTGCTCTAGGGCTACGTTGTTTTTTTTTTTTTTAAACGAACAGACCCACCAGGTCATTTGATGATTTTTAAAAATAATAAATCATTCTAATGACTGTGTAAATGCTCAGTCGGCAGAATTAAAAAAGGGCATTGGCCAAAAACAACAACGAGCCACTCTTACTTGGACTGAATGTGTTCAAAAAGCATTTGAGGATGAACTGTTTTCTTCGGCTCGATAGTGTCACAACGCCGAGCAGCTGTATGTGTGGCTCCTCCACTTCATTGCCAACAACTACCTGATCTTCAGCCACAAGCCTGACTTTTTGGAGCTTTCAGGTTAGTGTGCATTACACGGCACGAGTGTTGTTTCATGTCAAGTTGTGTTCATAATACTTAAAATGGCGAGTAAACCGAAGAAGCCTTTTATTTCGATGCGCGCAACCGCATTGGGCGCAATGCACGTTCCCTTTCAAATCAACAAAACCAGACAGCGTTGTCGTCTGACCTATCCTCACAATTTTTCTTGGAAATGAACGTTGAAACATGTCCTCCTCTGTCACCCGTTGTGCTATTCGTAGGACTATTGAGCTCTGATCAACCAACCAGATGGGGAAAATACAGCTGTCGCTCTAAACCTTCGTTAAGTTTTGTGAAACTCCTGAAATCGGATTAGTTACTAAATAAAAAGCCTCATATCTTACTGTACATACAGTACACCTATGACCTAGTACTCCAAGTTGAATAATAAACGTGCCTGGCCACTTGGTCACTTTTAAATGGAAAGCCTGGAAGCTCAAGACAAAGGCTTATTAAAAGACCGATTATCAAAATGAAAAGCAAACTGCAATGTTGACTCAGAGGTATCGTTTATTATCATCCCTTATACACGCAAGGATTATTTTCAGTCTTTGGACGGCACTGAAGGGCAAAGGGGAAGGTCAAAGGTCGAAGGGGAAGGTCAAAGGTCGAGAGAGAGAGAGAGAGAGAGAGAGAGCGAGCAAAGAAGCAAAAACAAATCTCTGCCTTCCTGATTGGGATACAGCAACGTGGACGTGAGACTGTAAACAGTCGTGTGTGTGTGTGTGTGTGTGTGTGTGTGTGTGTGTGTGTGTGTGTGTGTGTTCCAGAAGAGGAGCGAGAGCAGGTGGAGAGGCTTCGATGGCCATCCAGGGGGTATCTGCAGGAGCTCAGCGAGTACCAGCAACGGCGACGCAAATTACGCAAGTCTCGCTGCACGGTCATGTGACGTCACCTGGATGCATAGAAAGGTCGATCAACATGAAGAAGAAAGAAAAAAAATGAACACATTTGCAAAGGGGCTGGCAAATTCCTGGAAAGTTTCCAAGGGAAGTTAAACTGGGGGAATGTTGGAAATACTCAAAATTGGAAACTTTCAATGGGAATTCCTTTGAATTGATGGGAATTTAATAGTAAGGGAACGTTTTGTTTTGGCGTGAGCAGACATCCGTGCATTACGGTAGCACCATTGCTCTGTTTTTCTTCACTCAAGTGGCGAACTATCTGAGGCTTGAATTTTGGCTCAAAACACAAATGGGGGGGGGAGAAAACAACCCAAGCGACAAAAAAAGAACCCTCCATCATACCTAAATGAAATCTTATGTTAATCAGGATAATGCTAAAATACATTTCCCCCCCAACTATATTTCAGTTCCAATGTATTAAATTCCTCATAAATTCCCATGCAAAGCTCCCAACTTTGAAAAATCCCACCATTTTGCAACCCTATTAACCACCAAGGCATGACGCTTTCTGTCGTCATTCCACTTAGGCCAACATAAAAACGACTGATGCCTAAACACCGGTATGCATATAAAACAACTGCACCGTGGAAGATTCAATTTCAGGTTGGCAGATGTGGTCTTTATGACTCTGAAAACTGTGACATCGAATGGCTCCATCCCGTGGACAGCCAACCATCAGGATCATGTGCTTGCCCCTTCAAAATGGTCGCGGGTATTGCCGGACAAGCGGGAGAAGGCCTGCGTGGTTTCTTTTTCTACTTGGCACCTGCCCTGTCAGGATGTGTGGCTCCCCTGTAGTGGACACGATTAAATTATTTGCATATCATGCCTCTAGTGGACATAGAGCATCATTTGAATTTCATTTGGTAAGGCACTGAACAAAGTTGGGGTTGGTTCGCTCTCATAAGCTAATAGGAGGCACAACCATTTTTTAACGACAATTTATGGTGTTCCTAATCATTGAATTCTTCCCAATCTATAGGAGTAAGAGATGTGATTATTACATGACATCGCATTCATTCAGCTTGTAGTCTGTGTCAGACGTGGACATTTCAAATTGGCTGAAAATTAAATCATCTAATGGACGAAACATTTGAGTGCCGCATACATCGCATCCAGGATGGCAATAGATGGGCAATAACTTTGGTCACGCTTGCATGACATGCAGTATGACGATTTCGGGGAAAGATTCACATCCACATATCTGTTGCTACATTAAAAAAATCACAATGCCTCTGGTTCGATACACAATTTATTGTACCAGTTTCTACTTTAAATTATGATTATTTGGTGCTGCAATTATTTTTGTAAAATCCACTTTTTTTTATATTCCAACAGTATTTTTTGTTTTTTAACTGTACTGTACAACACTGATGATTTTCATAAAAGCTTTAATTATCATTCTTGATTAAACAATATTTGCTGTGCATTGAAAGAGCCAAGTGAAAGCGTTACAGTTGAAAGCAGACAACTAACACTACATCATCATCAGTAAAATAAATTGTTGCTGACCAGTCCGGGGTGAACCCCGCCTCTTGCGCAGGGTCAGCTGGGAGAGGCTCCAGCTCAACCGCGACCCTTACGAGACCGATGTGGATGGAACAAAGAGCATAACTTTCAGAATGGTGCCATTGTGTTTTCCTCTTCTTCTAAGAGCGGATTCACATCAAGTATGACTTGCACTGTGAACGCTATGCACAGACACATGTTGTACTAATTTGTTCAAAATGTCAATGATAATCTGTAAACACAGAACAAAACAGTCTGTGGATGCAGGTATCACAGCATCTTGTGTATTTCTTTCACTTGCTTGTAAAAATCGATTCAACTCTTTTAGTACCCTACCTGATAGTTTATCGGAAGTCACTGGAGAACCCCAATGGACTGCAACATTCCCTCCAGTTTGCCACTCTTATGCAGCTCTGCCACATCACTACCACCACCGACACACTCCTCTCCGATGAACACCCGTGGGACCTCAATTCCAATGAACAGCACAAATAAGACAATGTTAAAAACTTACAATAAATAAATACCCCCCCAGAATTTTAAATCACCAGCGGTTGACTTTTCCAAGTCATTGGGGATACAAGACTTAACATATATATAGGGAATAAATAGCCCTATATTAGTCGTCATGTACACAATATCAACAACAACAACAAATAACCGTATCGTTTTTTACGACAGAATCTCACAAATACGACGTTCACTTTACGGCATTTATTATACCGCATGTTTTAATTCTATTTTGGTGGACGCTGACAACCAGACTGCCAAAAAATGAATAATTACAAAAAGCACACACGTCCTGGAGTGAGTGGACAACAATAGTCATGTTTCATGTTGTACTCCAGAAAATAGGACTTTTACAGATTGTTCAATCGTAAATCGATTGAAAATGACGTCACATCCAGCATGCGCCGTAGCGTTAACGGCACGCCTCCGCAAATGCACACTACGTCCAATAATGTTCCAAGTAAACTTTTGCCATTTAAAGGCATACTTTTGTTAGCTTTCACTTTGATTGCGTCACAAGTTGTACTCACGGTGCGGGCCCCAGTGAGTTCCAGGAAGTAATCCTGCATGCTATTCATGTCTTGACGCGCGCTGATGTCAACAAATTCCAGATGTCCCGGCTTGAATTTGTACTTCAATAGAACTTCCCTTGCTGTGATACAGTACGAGCATGTTGGCTTAATGAACAAAACCACTTTATCTCCTTTGATTTTAGCCTGGACGAATTGCTGCGCCATCTTGAGTTTGAGGCGGACGACGAAGGGAGGGAGGAGCGACTCGGCGTCTTTGCGCTTTGTTCGTCTGGTCAATACGGTATTGAATCTCAAATGTAGAATGTAAGTGTCCCTCACTTCTTGCCGTAGCCCTAGTGGGTAAGATAGAAATGCGTTGATTGGTTAGGAAGGACGGTCATAATGGAGTTAGGCGAAAAAAATATATACAAGAGTACGTCTGAAAATAGACATATAAATTATATGTATTTTCAGACGTACTCTTGTATATTTTGCATTTAAATGAGCATCAATTATATGATATAATTGATGCTCATTTAAATTAACCGAGGAAACAAAACGTGACAGTACGTTCATTGACTGACCTGGTCTCGTTTGCGAGCCAAGTTCAGTGAAGTCATTTACCGCCTGCACACTGGCCGCACAAAGGTAGTTCCTAGTAGAAGTGAATGGGCAGTTCCATTTCTATTCCCAGCCGACACGCTCACGCCAAAGATTTCCTTCTATTGAGTGAAACATTCACAAACGACTCGACACTCAGGGATGCCACAGTCTGTCCCTCTTGCCCTTTATTTTGCAATGGTCCTTAACGCTCTAGGGGAAAACATCAACACACATGTACTCCGTGTCTCTTTGTCTCAGTCAGAAAAAAAAACGTTATACTGTACACATACGGAACCCATTAAGTTTCTCAGTCAAGGTAAAAGATGTTCTTATGCCATTTACTGCCTTCTTATTA
This sequence comes from Hippocampus comes, assembly GCF_001891065.2. Lineage (NCBI taxonomy): Eukaryota > Metazoa > Chordata > Actinopteri > Syngnathiformes > Syngnathidae > Hippocampus > Hippocampus comes. The sequence continues at coordinate 918,956 of NW_017805625.1, read as the reverse complement.
GTCTGGGCTTTACAGCCATCTTGTGGCTTTCTTGGACACTGCAAAAAGAACAAAAAAAAAAAAAAACAGGGGAATATGTTCAGTGACTGTCTGACAATGCTGTGAAATTGTGACCAAATTGCTTTTCTGTCCATGACCAGCATTAAAAAAGCAGATTAAGACAGCGCTCTTCAGGGGGGAATTAAAATTGCCCCCGTTGAACTGCTTGCAATGAGGCTGCAATTATGCACGATTTGATGCATCACGTGTTTTCTGTACCCGAATTACACCAAGCATTTTATAAACACAAGGAACCCGTCCATTTTCAATTGGTACACGACAAAAGACACAATTGTTGCAGGTAAAACCAAGTGGATTTTATTGAAATGTCTTGTATATTTTCAGTTGGGCAGGATAGATTTCATCCAAAATTCACTTGATTTTCTTTTTTTTCTTTCAAACCATGGCTGAATAGTGCCAGGGCATTTCTTAATCCTCTGTTATTTCATGTAAGACTTTTGATGAATCCCCTCAAACAAGAGGTCACGAGAACATTTCAAGCTCCCATTTTTTTTTTTTAAATGAAAGCATCTCTTTGGTTGCTGGGGTTGACATAAGTGTACAAAATGTACAGAATGTAAAAGCCTTTGCATTCTGCATAGTTTCAGGTGGACCCAGTAGAATGAAAACACCACGCCCGCTGCGACACCTCAAACATAAAAGTGGTGATTTGGTCTCATCAACAAGGAAATTGTGAATTTTGACCGCCAACCAAAAGGCATTTTTGAAGGAATGGAATGAATTTCAATTCATCTGACTCGTCCTGTCATTGGTTCACAACCTCAATGACGACTTGGTGTCAGTTTTAAGAGCAGAGTGATTTGAGTTCCTCTCGCCATCTGTGGCCAGGGGAGGAAAGCGATGACAATTGACTGACAGGGACCCTATAAAATATCATTTCCAATTTGTAGCACTGAAGCGGCGTGGACCAAAAGGAAATTCTTTTTCATGACAGTGCCCCTGCCAGTGGCCAAATAACCTCACCCGCCATTTCCCAATCAGAAATTCTACTCCATGCGGGTGAACCAGAAAAGAATATTTAATGACCGAGATTCAAACACAGGTTTTGTAAACGTTCCCTTGTTAACAAAAACTCAAAAATATATTTTCATTTTTCACAGAATGCATTCATTGAACGCCACTATGAAGCATCAATGCTCGGCAGAACTCAAAAGCGATCAAAAATACATTTGACCTGATAATACATGCTTGTCCTCTGGTGGATGACCTTGGCGAAGGAGCCCATCCGCAAAGCGCAAGAGGCAAGTCAAAACCGACAAATGTCTCATTTGTTACTCCAGCCAGATTGATCCCGAGTGCTCTGGCTGGTCAAACACGGTAGCAGCTTTTTTTTTTCTCTCCCCCCTCCCCCCCCATCTCATTTTCAGTTTTCACATTTTTTTTTGTTTTGTTTTTCTCTCCCCACCCCTCTTTCAATCTCACACAATCATTCAAACAAACACGCACTCGTGCAGCTTGTAACACACCTTCCAGGCTTCACATCCCTTCTTTTTCTGCTTCTGACACACGCACGCACGCACATACATCCACAGCCTTTTGCCAGGCAGTTATAGTTCCTTAGTAGAGACTCTGTACCAAAGGGGTGAACCAACACTGAGTATAACCACCCTAAGGCACCCATCATGCACCATTGACATCAACGCTGTTGGTGCAGGGGGGGAAATACTGCCCCCTAGGAGGTCTTTACCATGAAGTTCTCTCTCAACACCCCACATGGCCATTAGAACAGTTTACAATCCAATAAAGACATCAGCTCCCTCATTTCCCCTTCTAGCATCCTCGCAGTTGATTCTCGCGCTTGGCCCTGCATCACGTGACCTCCAGCAGCGCGAGAAGACAGCAGTGAGGCAGGAGGGGAGACTTTTTTTTTTTTTTTTGCCAAGAGATGATATCTGGATCTGTATTATGTGCAAAATGGCTTCACAATGTCAAAAACACATAAGGCCCATTTACTTGTTTTGTTTTTGCATCGTTTACCAAAAGTTAAATCATCTGCGGACTCTTTTGCACTACAAGTCCCAAAATAAATAGATCTTATTTTCTTTATCTTAAATACAAGTCAATAGTTTCTCTTAAACTCAAAAATACTTCTAATTTATGCAAGTTAAAGTCCTTCGAAAGGAAAGAAGAGATCACACGTCCACCAAAAACCCACTTGCTCTTCATGCAGCCCCCACTTGTGGAAATAAATCCACAGGGCCTGTGAGAGTGAAAAGGGATCCCCCTCCCCACCCCCAAAAAAAGGGGGGCCCAAAACTGAGGGGCTAAAGTGGGATTCAGAACATTTCAGGCCACAACGCAGCCTGTGGAATCAAAGCTTGGAAAAGGGAAGGAATGAAAGGAGGACATTGGGATAAGGGCAAATAAGCAAAGGAGAAACCGACACCAACCGTGGGGGCGGTAATAAATAAGAGCCAGTTGGACCCCTCCCCTGTCCTGGTTGGACACTCCATTCACAATACTGATCAGTGATGTGGCGAGAGGACTCTCAGCACCAAGGTTGGGCTCGCCGCTGGTCAAAATCCGCTATCAGCCGCTTGATGTGCGCCAGCTTGTTGTGCAGGTACTCGCAGCGCTGCTTGTCCCCGTGGTAGTTGGGGCTGTGCTGGAATCACAGCAGATACATCGCGTGAGACCACAACGAGTGCACGGATGAATGAGGACACCGCTCAAGAGATATTATCTCGTGGCCCAACGTTTTGGCAACTGCATTCTGGACCGAGCCTCCGTTACGGTTAAGGAGTCAGCAGGAGGCCTGATTTTGGACACATTTTGAAAGGTTCAGGTAAACGGTACTTGGCGTGGGTCACATACACAATGTATAGTGAAACTTGTATCCGTTTGCACATTAACTCGCTTGTCTTTGTCGGGTATTCAATGCAATATAGGTTGAACATGATTTGCGAATCATTCTGTTCTGTTCAGATTGATGGTGAACACAACGTTACAACTTCGTTGGAATCGCATTTGAATTTTCTGCTCCATTTTACATTAAAAAAACAGTCACAATCAAATGTACCTTTGAGCCTCGAATATAATTCATAAATGATTTTAAACCTCTTCTGCGGATCACCGTCTTACTGGTCAAGGATTTAATAACATTGATTTTTATGAGCTTAACTATATTGATTGAGCCAGACTCTCTTAGGTTGTTTCATAGCTTCACACCTTTCGCTACTCTATAAAGTTCCACCACTTTGGTTTTAAATCTTGTTTTTTTTTTTTTTAAAGACTTCTGTACCTTTCACAATGTTAAAAAAATGAGCAGAAAAAAAGGAGGCGTCGTTGAAGGGTGAAGTGCTTTGTTTTCAGTGGGCAACACCATTTGGGGGGGGTCACTGTTTGAGGAAAAACACTACAAGATTCCGAGAGGTGTCACACTGCGGATGCTTACTTGTTTCATCTTTTTGTACTCTTTCAAGACTTCTTCTTGCACCTTCTACAAAAACAAAATGAAACAACTCATGTGAGCCGGCTGCGTGCTTCTGCTTGTATCAACTTGCAGCATGTCGCAGAAATCAAATGAAAGACCTCCCAAAAAAATTAAACAATAAATAAGAAAAGGATGACCTGATACTCTTTGGTGCCCGGTGGCAGCTTGCGGCACTTCGAATCCAGCTGTGTGAAGCGGCGCGTGATCTTCTCCACGCGGGCGTGCAGCGAGCGGTACTCGTCGTACTCGGCATTGAAGTCGTCCTTGTAGCTCTGTCTCTGGTCCGTGGACACCAGTGCCGTGTATTTTCTAGAAAAGCCATCGTCATAGATTCCATGTTTTTGTCAGTGACAGGGGGGCCCAGGGTGTGATCTCTTTGCACTTTTGTTTTCAATTGTTTCATACTTCGAAGCTTCCGCCAGCTGCGCTCCCAACATGCAGACTGCTTTCATTTGAATGGGCCGTTTCGAAAGTGATGCTTGCCGGGGCAACTTACATTTCATAGTCAGGTGCCTCGATGGTGGATGAGAATACAGTAGATTGGCCCGGATTCTTCTCTTTTTCGGGGGAGTCTGAAAGGAAAGTATTTGATTTGACTATGCATTACTTTAGGCCTGATTTGTTGGCATTGAGAATCTGGTCCAACCCGTCCGTCCCTTGAATACGTTTGTCCACATACATGTGGCCAATGATCATACTTCACTAAATGATCTGCCGCCATAATGAAGTCCTATTAAAAAAAAAAAAAGAAAGCAACCAGACTAAAGCAACTAGAACTTTTTTTACCCGGTATGCATTTTCTTTTTCTGTGCAATTAAAAGCATTAGACTTGGGTGTTGGCTAACCATAAAAATGTTGAACTCTTCAAACCGAGGTGCTACTTTTTTCACACCGTCACGCTCACACCCGCATCTATAGCTCCGAAGTCATACCTGGGTTCACCTCAAGCTGCTTTCTTCCTTTGTGCCGATCTTTGCGTTTAGGTCTTAATTAAATTCTCTTGAGAGCTTTGGACTTTAGGAAGCGCCATTTTATGCGTGGGTCCCACTGATGTGAAACAGGGTTCATGTCAATCTATAAAGGACGCCCGAGTACGTACCAGTACACCAACTTTGGCTCTTTTTGTGTGTGTTGTTTTACTGCCACGGGCCTGGTTTGAAGTATCAAGTGTTAGCGTTAGATACTGACACAAAGACGGTGTTATTCTGCTATCATATTCTGAGACAGCACTGAGCCACGAGTCTGAATTCTGAACTTGAGTTTCCAGTTAATTATTAAATGCAATGTCGTATGAGAAGTTCAAATAAACGTGAGGCAGTGGAAAATGCACGGGGAAAAAGAGCTCACAGACGAACATCTGAGGTATGGAATGAAATCAAATATGCAATGGGGAGACATCAGACTTGTAGGAGGTCGTCGTCACAAACGAACACACCTTGATACGTGTGAGGATTCTTGTCCGGAGCTTCTCTTCTTTCGTCGTCAGCATTCTGCCTCTTTTTAGATTTCTGACTCTCCTTAGCCTGCTCGACCACACTCGGAGAACTGTTGCAACCCCTTTCTGTCCATTTCCCTTTGTCCCGCTGGCGATCCCTGTCTTTGTGCTTTTTGGACTTCTTCTTGAACTTCTTGTCGTCACTGGTGGGCAGGGGAGGGCTGCTGATCACAGTGGAGGTAACGGTGAGTGAGGTACAGGGCGGAGGGCTCGGCGAGGCGGCCGGCGCGGCCGCCGGGATCGGGGGCTGATGATAACGCTGCAGCGAGGCTCGATCGGATGACGAGGAACTCGGCGAAGGCTCCCTGCAGGAGGAACTCTGGTCCACGGGCAGGTCCTGGGTGCCGCAGCCCTCCGGCGTGCTGGGGGAGTTAGAGCTGGAGGCTGGGCTAGGCTGCTGGTGAGAGGGCGCCGGAGGGTGAGAGGGAATCGGGAGGTGGCTTGGGGGGCCCAAGATGATACCGGAGGGCAGAGAAGAGCATTTCGCGCCCGAGCTTTCGTCATCCTCGCGGCGCTCTGACGACGAGGAGGATAAAGATGTGGCCGGCCCGCGATTGCTGAGATGAGAGATGCGGGCTTTCTTTGGCGCCAAAGGATCTATAAAGTCACAATCCGGCTGGCGCTTCTGCAAAAAGGGGAAAACACACCGTATTTATGTTGAAGGATGGAGGCGTGTATGCTTGCGCTGTGCCAGAGTGTTTGTCAACAAAAAAGGTACCCGAGGAGATGAAGGTAAATTGTCTTTGGGAGAAGTGTTTGAGGAGGGCGCCTCCGAGGAAAGTCCTAGTTTGCTGTTGAAGAAGGAAAAAGGTGACGTGAGAGAAAATGTCTTGCCTGTACTATACAACAAAAAAAAAAAGGGGGGGGGAATTATAAGGGTTAGGTGATATGGCCTAGAACAATAAAGCAAATGACAGCAACATTATCCAAGCATTTAATCTCAAGCTGCTGAATTAAAGTTTTAGCAGAACAAAAAAAGTTTAAATTTGATGTTAACTTTGGTGTGGTTTGAAATCGCATGCGTTATGTGCTACACAGATGTAAGAGTATTGTTTCATATACTGTAGCGACTCCACCTCGCAGCCACAATTTAAATTGGCCCTAGTCGGCAAAGTGTAGCCTGCTTAGTCTAAACGTCACAAGAAATTACCGAGTCAGGATGCGCTCCACCTGAATCTTCTCATCTTCCGAGTAGCCAGGCCAGTCTCTCCGGACGTCGCGGAAAACAAAGTCCTTCAGTGAATACGTGTTGTCTTTGGGGTTAAGGTTTGCCACCTGTTGCGAAAAGACCAAGAAAGTTTCAAGTTGACTGCAGGACAATTTGCACAATGTTCAGAAACTGCACATATCCTGTCGGCGGACGCACATCTGCGCATGCAAATTGTGTTCGCCAATCTAAAAAGATATGAGCCAAAGGAGATCTTCAAAACCCCCCACGGACACTTGACTGCACCTGTTGCAGGGTGGTCCCCAAGGAGTTCCGGTCCTTCTGGTTGATGCCGTCCCGCTGCAAACGGGCCAGCACTTCCAGCTTCTTGTAGGACCTGAGCGCCAAAAGGTGAACGATGCGGTCCCGAAAAGACCGCTGGGAGACCGGGTTGTTGGAAAGGCACTTGCGGATCGTGTTGGCTGGGTTGATGGGTGTTGATCGCTTGCGCTCCGGGACGACCTCGGGGGTTGACAGCGCTGGTTTACGGACATGGACTTGCTTCCCTAGAGACAGAAAGAGTGCATTGTGAGCCACAGTAGAGGCACATTTGCGAGCTGCTCTCGATGCCACGACGATAGCGACGTATGGTGAAGGGTGATCTTACTCGGCTGTTGCTATTAACTTGTCGCCATCACTGTCGCTATAAAAGTTTGCAGTCAACGTCCATAACTTATTGAAACCAGCAAACGGTATCAACTTCTGTCAGGTCTAAGCCCCGGAATTAAGTAAGGATGGCGTCATCTTCTGTAAAACAGTGGCCATTGACTTTGGTAATTACGCTCCAATCAGAAACGGCGGTGAAAGGTCTCGCGGATGTTGCTGAGCCTGGTGCTTCGGCATTATGAAATTCTAAAGCTCTTCATGAGATTAAAAGGTTAGTGAGAGGAAACACTCTCCCTCCTTCCTGTGTGTCAAAAAGCGGGGACTAAGTGGTAAGATTCTGCTCATTGAAAAAGAAAAAAAAAAATTACCTTAAACTGTAGCCAGAAATTCAATAAGATGCTTAAAGCTCCATTTGTTACTTAACTGAATGCCAATTCCACAAACAAGCAGCTTCTAACAAGTTTTTTTTTAAACCGCCCCTTATGTCAGCGTTCGCTCACATTCCCCAGTTCCTATCTTGCCTTGTTCAAGCAAATCTATCCCCAGAGTCCTTTCAAACAAGTCGGAGGAGTTTTCAAGCTTGTTTAGCAGATTGTATGCGTTGCTCTTGAATTGTGTGAACCCAATGGGCTTTGGTCGTCCTTTACAGCCAATTGTCCGTTAAATTGAAATGCCCGTTTTTGTTAGTGGTGGTGATGTGTGTGTATGTGTGTGTGTCATTTTCAAGTGCTGCGAGCTTAGCGCACTTCCTTTTTCCACCTACGTAACGACAGGGTGCCATGGAGAAATGTATACGGTACCAAAATCAGGACAGTATAACGTGTTGGAGAGATGTGTACACAACCGTGCCCGAATAAACAGCCCCAGATAAGAATAGTGAGATAAGACGTGCCACTTTTGAGCTTGGTCCCTATAGCGACGCTAAGCTCATGTCCGTGCTTTCTCTTGCTTTTGATGGGAAACGTCGCCCTTGCCGACATAGCTTGCCATGCAGGCGCCATCTCTTATTCCAACCTTAGTCTGTCCATTCGGGTAAAAAGGACAGCACAATCCGAAAATATGTGTAGCGGTCTCCATCTGTTCATTGAGCCACAGCGCTGGGAAATAACAGTTTTAAGTTTTGGACTTCTTTGCTCTTCTTCCTCAACTCAAACCGCAAAGCAAACCAAAAAAAAAAATTTCATAAATATACATCCAGACACAAACACGCCCTAGCTTTCTATTCCACGGGTCTTGTGCATTTAAACGTGGTGTGCATTTGTTCCAGTCAAGTGTCGCACTCACTGCTTGTGTTCCCTCATCCTTGTTAATCATTAGTCATGTTATCCATCGTCATAAAATACAAAATAACACAGTCAAATAAAGGCAAAATCTAAATGTCAGCCTGCGTCGTAAAGCATATTGGCGGCGGCGGCTATAAATAATGAGGTCATCATCTTGATTGCTCGACTGCTGAAAGTTAAAGCGCCCAAGACTGCAATGTCTGGAATGCGCTGAGCAAAAACCGATGCCATTCTAGCACCTGCGCAGCCAGCCAAACTCCGTCGGCCTCTGTAGCATCTTCGAAAAGCCCCAGAAGACGCCGGCCCCCGTGTTTACCGGCAAGTCAATTTCAATTTTGGCTCAGGATTTTCCAAAACTATACATTCATAAATGATTAACTTTTTTGATGATGGTGTGCCTTTCCCCTGCCAAGGCGTACGTGCGAGTTCCACACAAGGGTTAGCGGTGAGACCCCCCCCCCCCAAAAAAATTTACATATGTCAAAAAAATTGCTTGTATGACTACAACGGGAAAGGTACGCTTAGCCTCCGAAATTATTGAAGCAAGATGTTTCGTTGTCCTACCTAGCTGAATGACTGCGGTTGATGAGAGCAACGTGCAATATTCATCTTTTATGAGGTCAAGTGAAAACATGCCTAGACATGTTTGTAAACAGGAAGGGAGCCATTAAATGCGGACCTGGCTGCTTGTAATGGCTACATGCTTAAAAACAAGCAGCATTTGGCAAGTGTCAGTGAAACACCAACGGCTTCAGTACCAACTGTTAAATCTCGGAAAGACCGAGACGGCGGAATAGCTTAGTCGACGTCAAGGGCTTCGAATTGAGTCAGGCGCGTCCGCATTAACCTCTTCAGCCCCTGAAAAGGGGGTGGAGAGCAGATGACGGGCTACGGAGTCAATCTGACATCTGTAAATATAAGATCTACAGAGACCAGAGAAGGGTTGTTTTTTTTTCGGCAGCGTGTTCAAGAGTTTTGGAAGGGCCTTGCCTCTGTACTGGCCCCCGGGTTTGATGACTTTGGTCCCACGTTCGCGCGTGTCCTCCACAGCCTGGGTCATGCGCTCCCGGGTCACCTGGTAGGAGTCATTCGTCGCGCATATTGTGACCTTGTCCTGCACCGTCGCCAATAACGCCAGCTGAGAGGCTCCTGAGCTGGAGAGACAAGGAGGCACGCGTGGAAACGGTGAACAAAGCGTCTGGCAAAGTGTCGGAGGACGGGAAGAAGAGGGGAGTTCCGCCATTACCTTGAAACATATTGATGGATGCAATCAAAGCTTCCTTGAGGGTTGTCTTTGCCGACGTTAGACAGGTAGAAATCAAAATTGTGGGAGGCATCAGAGGAAGAATTTGTCCGGGGTATTTTAATGCGCTGAAAGAATCCACATGAGGGGGGGGAGGGGGGGAAACATGTACAATTTATTTTACAAGGTCCAACATGAACTGGAGTTTGGTTTGTATATAAGACTAATTAAAAACAAAATCCGCTATGTTTACTTGGGACTTGAAAAAAAAAGGGGGAGTGAACGGTTGGCTTGGTGAATCCAAATGGTCCAAGAGTTTGAGAGTGCCCAGACACTGGGCCAATTGTGAAGCACGCTTGCAGCCCCGGCCCGCACTCACACTGCGTCCAAGCACATTTGCATGCGTCGTGGTTTTGTGATACACCCTGGCATTGTCGGAACTTTCTCAGAAGGCACTTAATAGCTGGGCGGAGGATTGATCAGATAGCCCCTGGGCGTAAACGAGGCGTGAGCTTCACCTGTTCCAGGGATGTGTACCATGCGACAAATGCTTTGCAATTTCAGCCAGCCAATCGGTTCACAGATGATTTCATTTGCTTGTCGCGTGTTTTGGGCCAACTGTTGCATTTCAGCCAGCCAATCGGTTCACAGATGATTTCATTTGCTTGTAGCGTGTTTTGGGCCAACTGTTGCTTTTTCAAGGAAAAAGTGAGTTTTTTTTGAAAACTGGCGTTTTTTTTTTTTTTTTTTTAAATAAGGATTTCTCACACTATGAGTTTTGTGAAGCTCCATATCAGGATGTGAAAACTGGCAGGTGGGTGGTTTAGTGACAAAAGGGAAAACTGAACACCAGGATCATCTTAGTTTTTTTTAACATTTTTTTACATTATGGAAAATGCATTTATTGATCTCTGAAAGTTTTCAAATGAAGGGACTATCAATCTAGGGAAAACTGAACACCAGGATCATCTTAGTTTTTTATTTTTTTACATTATGGAAAATGATCTCTGAAAGTGTTCAAATAAAGGGACTATCAATCCCTGAATCAATGCCTTATGTAATTTTGGGGTATTTGTCCCACGTCACGGTCTCTTATAAACGCGTTGTATAAATACTCCATGAATAAGCACGGCCATGTTTAGTTACCGACTACTTATAGCATAGATTAGTGCTAAAACAGAAGCGGGTAAGCAGATGATTAACTTGACTAAGCGAGACTATGAATACATGAATATGTGCTCTCGCTGGTACCACATAGCATTTCCAAATGAAAAGAAAATATTCTGAACAATGATATATTCTTACCCCTTGGAGTCCCTTGAATTGTATTGTCGGCTGCAAAGAGGATACATCCTGCAAAAATTAAAGGGGGGCGAGGGGGAGGGGGGGTGCAGGTTAATGCCGTGCAACATCTCACAACTGTAAAATGTAGTTGGAAGAGCCTTTCGAGTCAGGTCAGTGGGGGGAGACAACCCCAAATTCAGGAGAAGCAGCGGCAAATTTGACTGACGCGGAGGAACCCGAAACATCTTGAGGCAGCAGCAGCAGCAGAGCCTTCGGGGCCCGTCGCACCAAGAAGACCATGCAACTAAGCCCAACAGCAACAAAACGTATTTCTCGATACTCTGCATTTTAGAAAAATAAACCAACTCCAAAATAAGGCGTGATGCTCCATCTTCTCAAAGCAAAGAGCTGAACATATTTGCCAGAAGCTATTTCGGAAAAGCTTGTCGTTTTATATAGGTTTTAATGTGTAATTGGGCCGCTGTCCACGGCCACAAATATGCGGAGGCTTCGCTGCCGCATTACAGAGTAGGTTAGGACAGAGAGCCATTGGGACTCCCGGCTCGCTCACCGCTGGAGCAAAGACTTCTAAAACGGTTACGTCAACCGATTTCAGGGGGAACCTGCATTTCAATCTACAAAAGCATCTCTAGATGACTTGCCCTCTCCGACATGGAGATAAGCAAAGATACGTGTATCCCTTCCATGGGACAGAAGGATCCATTTCGTGGTTGTTTAACTTCTACTCCCCGAGCCACTGACTGACTCCCTCCCCCACTATTACGCACACCAACCAGTTCTGATCACATTTCAGATCACCACAGAAAAACAAAGATAGCCAGCCTCCGCGGCATTGGTTCAGCTGTAACACATGTTGCCCAGAGGGCAAGAAACAAAACGCAGGCAGGTTTGGTTGCTCAGTCAGCAAGCACACGGTGTGCACACAGACATCACCACATCCAATTAGGTCGGGAGCAGTACCCACTACGCACAAAGAATTCCTTCAACCGAGCAATGACCCCGTTTCGTCACATTTAAAGGGCCGGGATGTTGCATTGTTTCCTCTCCAAAATTTGACCACGGGAGCAAAATCCCGATTGTGTCTCATGTGTGACCTACATCGGTGCCAAAAAGATCACTGAACACTACACTCAGCTTGGGTCCATCGGTCCTGACAGGCTCTGTCAGTGTTATATAACAGTTTTGTTGTTGCCAAAGTTGAGTTCAGGTATCTACAACTCGGTGAGGCAACACCGTGAGTGTATGGTTCAAGATTAGTTAAATATATCTACACTTGGGCAGTGACCTAAGTTTAACCCAATAGTACACTGAGTTTTACTCAAATAGCACACCAAGTTAACAGATTCTTTCTTCCGTCAAGAGCCGTGGCAAGAGTAAGTTCGCAATTTTGTTAAAATGTAATTTAACATAAATATACCCTTATTGTTAACTAAATGTTGAATGAGACAGATGATGATATACAGATAAGATAACATGGCGACTTCTCTTCTCCTGACTTGCAAAAGAATTTCAATGACTCAGCAAACACAGTAAATTCAAGTATTAGCAAATTCAAGTATTTTCCAAGTAAACCCCCCGGGGCACTTGCTCATACATGATCATCATTCTTGCCTACAAAAAAAAAAGTGGCACTTTTAGGAGCCACGAGCAGCCTGGCGGTCCATCTTGTTCTGCAACGTCGATCATTTGAAACTTAAAATACATATCTTAATTTTTGCTTAAAACGTTCCTCGACGTTGTCAAAAGTTGAGCGAGCAGTAATTTATAGTATGGCTGACTTCATCGGCTCTTTACACTGATTAAGTCAAATAAATTAACGCTGGTAAACAAGTTTTTCTTTTCGAGCTGTGTTTGTTTTAACGCGTTGTGGCGACGCCCTGGCGTTAATGACTTTCGAAGTTTTTCAAAGCTTGTCAAATCACATTTGTTTATTTATGAAAATAGTAAGGAAAGAAAATGGACTGCTCGGCTCGATGGTGGTCTGTCCAGCGCAGCACTAAAGCCTTCACGAACAGACCGCTAACGAAAGCTTTTCCGAGTGTCCCACTTTGCCACTGATTTTCTTGCTTAAACGACGTTTGTCAGTTCCTAAAACTCAATCGCCACAAACGTGCAAAGCCGGATCCATCGTTCCCCGTTGATCAATCGCACGACCCCGGACTAAAACGATCGACGTTTGAGCGTTTCTTTACGCTGCCAACAAACCGAGCTAACCGAATAGCTTTAGCAGTGCGTGGCAGTTGGGCTTCCCAGCAAAGTGTCAAGCCGGTGGTCAATTGAGTGTCATTTCCAATTCCAAAAGAAGACACTTCACTCACCTTGCAATTTTGATAACTCTCAATCGCCCTCAGTGCCGTCTCGGTCAATTTGACGTGCAGGACGGTAACTCTGCCTGTGCTGTGTTGGCCACAATTTAATCCGTACCTCCCATCCTCGGAGAGCGCCGCCATGTTTAGCAAGCCTCCACCATCGTCCCTCTGAGGCGAGAGCATTTAGCACACCGGCTCCCCTCTCAGCCCTTAGCGGCCCGGGGAGGGACTACAAGCGCTGTTCCCCGGCTGCCTCCTCGCGATTGGTTGCTACTTATTCGCTTCTGCTTGCCGACCTGGCCTGAATTTGCCCCCGTTTCTGCATTAGCGCTTGTGCTTTTTCGAATTCTGTGCGGTACGTGAGCACCGGCTGAACAAAAAAACAACCCCTTACTCACTGCGGTACCAGTGTTTCGAGCTCTTTCAAATCGATTTAAATGTAAAACAAGTACGCGCATATCCAATTGCAGTGTAAACACTTACTCCCGAACATTGCTAAACTTGCCCCTCTGCCTGCCGTGATGTACTGACATGATAGAACTGATGATAGTTTTCTGGGCTGCTTCAGGAGAGGCTCTACACTCAGTAGGCCAGACTCTGCTATTAATTGTTTTAATTCGATGCATTGTCGAAACAATCAGAATAACTTTATTGTCATTTTACCACAGAATGCCACGAAATGGAACAGACACAACCAGAAAAAGAGACACTGACCATACAGAACGAGTCTGCTGGGTGGCCTTTTAAAGCACCGTTTTCACAGACGAAAAGAAAAAAGGTAAGTGAAGGGGGGAAGGGTAAAAAACAACTCCTAACTTAGCTTTTGTAAGGGGAGCACAGTATGGACTTGAAGGGTTAAAAAAAAAAACAACAAAGAGGCACACATTAATACACAACACACCAACAAGCACATGTGGAGGTGTGGTGGGCAAGTGTTGGGGGGAACATTTCAGCCCAATCAACCAGAATGAATGAATTCACGAAAGACCCCAGTTTGGGGAAAAATGCACCGCATTGGATTTTTATTTTCCACTATTTAGCAAGTCAAGCATTAGTGCATTTGATGTGATATTTGTACACCCATTACGCTTAACAGATGATGCGATATGATGATGTACTTCCCTTTAGTGACACGAGTCATAATATGAGGTATGCACAATGGGCACCAACCCCCTCCCAGGCAGTGAGTTGCATCTTCACTATCTGCTCGTAGCAGCCCCCCAATGCAAGAGATTAGGGCGGCGTGTTTTGGTGTGTCACAGCCTCAGGCTGGGTGTGGAAAGACCTCTGTGAATCCGACAGATTAACATGGATCTTCACCCCACCCAACCCCGGGACAAGTCACAAGCACATGTGTATTTCCATCACTTAAAGGGATTTGACTTGCATTGACTGAAGACTTCTAGAACACAATCACATTCCCTGTCATATTCGAGCATTTGGGGACTTGCTCTGTTTTCAAAACCCGTGTTGTTGAACAAGTTGATATTGGCAACATGTGTCATGATGTGTGTTAAAAAGAAAAACACGCACACTCATGAGTTAATAAAGCCAGTTGAAACACTGGGTAATGGGCACAAATCTCAAGTCGTTTTATCTACATTGGCAGAGCCATCAAACATTTTTTTTAATACATGCTAATACAGAATACCGTGTGTTTAATTCCAGGCGTCTTCCTGTTTGTATCACAGGTTACCTGATGTACAAACAATTAAACGTGTCTCATTGATTTGAGAATGTTTTTATTGACAGGATACCCAACGGTGTCCTCCAATAGAAGCTTTGACTCACTCTTTGTTCAAGTGCAGACAATATTTTGTTTGTTTATGTGGAGGACGGCGTGAGTCACTTGTGTTCATCAAATGTAGTTGGCCGTATTTCTCTCCAGTGCCACGTATCTCCGAATGATATTGTTCAGATGTGCAAAGTTAGCCCTTGCTTAGGAAAATGAGATTTGTCAATTTTGCTAGTCAAATAGAAGTAGGAAGGCCACTCCTGAAATTCTTGCCAAGTTCTTCTTTTAAAACATGCAACAGTGCAAGTTCTCAGCTGTGCTGTAAAATGAGTAATTGTATACAGGAATGCGAATGATGGTTGTTGCGTCAGGCTAACAGTCAACTTTTGTCATGCTTACCGTCTGAAGTTAAAAAAAAACCAACATATGCACCAAATTTGAACGACAGATTAATTTTTACACCACATAAATCGTTTGTGATACAAATTATCTCTGCGAATAGCTCCAGTCCTCCACCATTCCTAACTTAACTGTTAACCGTGTTGTTGAATTACAATTTCTCTTCAACCATCGCAACCGCATTCCATTCACGCCAGTGCTCTTCATCTCGGATTGTGCGAGGAATCCAGAGTCTCCGGGACAAAAAAAACCCAAAAAACATTTGACGCAGACGTGTGAACGTGCACAACTTTACTTTTCTTTTTTTTTTTTGTTTAGTTTGCATCTCCTCTGCCATGCTCTAGTTAAAAAAAGCAATCCCGCTTGATTCTTCCTGCTGAGTTACATTTTCATCCTGTTTCTGATCCTGTCTCTGGACTAAGCGTATTTACTCGCAGTTGTGACATTTGTGCCATATACTGTATGCATCGCGTCATAAGCTTCCCCCCAGGCCTTCGTTAACAGCAAGAAAACCACATGACGTGGATTAAAGCAATAATTCTTGAAAGTGCTTTGCAACATGCCATGAAAGGGTGCACTCAGCATGGATCGGATAGCCCGAAAGACATAAAGCGCCCCGTGTGTGAGGCAAATGGGAATCAGGTTCTCGGAGTTATCCGAAGTTCACCTCCGACTTCACTCCACGTGGCGATCTGGCCCCGAGGACGCATTCTCTTGGCAGTGGGAAGGACCCATCTGCTGTCTTTAAACCCTCCCTTTCTGACTGTAAAACGCGTGGAAACAAATGTAGACCAAAGGGGCGTGAGCAGAAGAAAGAGTTGCAGATTTATTTTGTGGCGTCCATCGCCATTTACCCTTTTCTTCGCTTTCAAGAGCGGGGAGCTTTTCAACGTTTTGTTGAAAAGCTCCTCACCGGTCCCACCGTCATTGTTTTTGCCGCAGTCAAAACACAGCAGCTGATAAAACACGTGTAGCCTGGAGGAACAGCATTTGGTATTTAAAGACCTTGAAAGCGCAGTGCTTCCAGTTAATGATTGTCCATTGAGGGGGAAAGTGTGCACTGACACTGTTGACTCTTATCGCCGCCGACCACAAAGCCACTAGAAGAGTATCTGCGAGGCTGACATTTAAAGGGGCATTTCTCTTTTTTTTTTTTGTCCTCTTTGGATTTTAGTGAGCATAATAACAAGCGAGTGAGACACGCTACGTTTGCAGTCGTGCAAGGGGGTTTCGAAACGTGAGTCGCTTGTAGTGTTTCATTTGTTGGCTTACAAATCGCAAAAATGTGTTGAATAAAAAATATGCCAAAATGGGATTATTTGTATGGGTTTTTTTTTGTTAAGTCCAATTAGGGAAAGTAGGAGATCCTCCTGTGGCCCGGTGGTCGAGTGGTTATGTGTTGACCTCACAGTGCAGTGGTAGTGGGTTCGATCCCGGCTCCGGCCTTTTTGTGTGGAGTTTGCATGTTCTCCCCGAGCCTGCGTGGGTTTTCTCCGGGTACTCCGGTTTCCTCCCACATTCCAAAAACATGCATGATGGAACACTCTGAATTGTCCCTTAGTGTGAGTGTGAGTGGGGGATGGTGTGCCCTGCGATTGGCTGGCAACCGGTTCAGGGTGTCCCCCACCTACGACCCGAAGACGGCCGAGATAGGCTCCAGCTCCCCCACCCCCCAAACCCAGCGACCTTTGTCAGGATAAAGCGGATCGGAAAATGGATGGATGGATGGAGATCCTCCTGCAAAGTTGACTCAATTGATTTAATAGTGACTTCATTCACTGAGAGCGGATACAATATGAGTACAAGTATATGCTTATTTTTATTGGTTGTACTAGAATTGCAATCCAACACAAATAGGATCCAAAATGCTTGGAAACAAATATTAAATTTGCCTTTACAAACAAAACAAACCCGAGCTCATCCTTGTCGTCGGCCATTTTCATCGCTTATGTTTGAGAGGAGAACGTCAACTTTGGGTCTCCAAGTCCGACCTGCTTCGGCACTTTCAAGCAGCTGTCGCGAGTGAACGCGGCACAAAAACAAATGAGACCACATCAACTCAACACCGGTGCTTTTCTCTCTTCTTGGCATCGAATGCATCACATTGCCTTCCCAACGAGACCAGCCTCATTTCGGGCACGGCCACAGCCAGGCCCGAATCCCACCAGTTGTACTCCGGCGAAAGCACGCACGTTGGCCGGTGAGTAATCAAGTATCGGTTCAAGTAGCTCTCTTCGCGGCTGCCGGCCACGATGCCGTTTGCCTGGTCCTTCAGAAGGGGATGTTGTGCCCTGCGATTGGCTGGCAACCGGTTCAGGGTGTCCCCCACCTACGACCCGAAGACGGCCGAGATAGGCTCCAGCTCCCCCACCCCCCAAACCCAGCGACCTTTGTCAGGATAAAGCGGATCGGAAAATGGATGGATGGATGGAGATCCTCCTGCAAAGTTGACTCAATTGATTTAATAGTGACTTCATTCACTGAGAGCGGATACAATATGAGTACAAGTATATGCTTATTTTTATTGGTTGTACTAGAATTGCAATCCAACACAAATAGGATCCAAAATGCTTGGAAACAAATATTAAATTTGCCTTTACAAACAAAACAAACCCGAGCTCATCCTTGTCGTCGGCCATTTTCATCGCTTATGTTTGAGAGGAGAACGTCAACTTTGGGTCTCCAAGTCCGACCTGCTTCGGCACTTTCAAGCAGCTGTCGCGAGTGAACGCGGCACAAAAACAAATGAGACCACATCAACTCAACACCGGTGCTTTTCTCTCTTCTTGGCATCGAATGCATCACATTGCCTTCCCAACGAGACCAGCCTCATTTCGGGCACGGCCACAGCCAGGCCCGAATCCCACCAGTTGTACTCCGGCGAAAGCACGCACGTTGGCCGGTGAGTAATCAAGTATCGGTTCAAGTAGCTCTCTTCGCGGCCGCCGGCCACGATGCCGTTTGCCTGGTCCTTCAGAATGAGCAAAGAACACCCGAGAGCCATTCTGTACACGTCGAGAACCAGCCCGCCGTAAAGCTCAGAGGTGTAGTAGTAGTCACCTTCGTCATTTTTCACGTAAGCCGATGACTCTTCGTTCTTTTCATAAGGAAGCGCCGTCCGCGGCTTGCCGAAGAGTTCGGGGTGCAACGTGGCAACCAGCTCGCCAAGTATTTCTTCCTCCACCGGAGCCATAAACTCCTGGTCAATGTCAGCGCAGAAAATATACTCAACCTCCCTGCCAATTTGGTTTTTGATGGTGTCAGCCAAAATGGGCATACGACGATAGACCAACTTGTCCCAGCCGGGGAACTCGGCAACAGGAAGCACCTTCAGCTGTCGTCCGGGCCCCAACTTGATGGGGGGATCGAACGTACGAGGATTATCAGTGAGAATATAGTAAGTGACCATCTGATTGGGGAGGAAGTAGATTTCTGCCGAGGAGATGAAACGCCTCACGTGTTTGGCATAGGTTCCCACCACGAGGGAAAGAAGGCCTATCCGGATTTGTTGGTCTGCAAATTCAGTCCTTCGCCGGACCGAGTTGCGGTTGTCACCCCAAACCAAAGGAGCGCCCCAAGGAGTCTGCACGGGGCTTTGGAGCACTGCCGCATTGCCGTTCTCCGTTTCTCTCCTTTCTCCTCCCGTGGCCAGTTCCATGGAGCGAAAGTAAGGATGAGGGGACTTCACATTGCCACCAGCCTTCCGACCACGGAGGAAGTCTGAAGAAATCAAATGCACACAGAACCTTGTAACGCTAAGACAAACCTTCGGAGAACTCAACACTTTATGGAGCCCGCTTTGAAATGTCAGAAACATGATTGCGCTTTTCTGCTTGAATAGCGTACAACCAGTACATTAGGATTTTACTACATTATCACAGTCACAATTTGTACAGTATTACGGTAGAACAAGATGCAGGGAGGGATGGTTTCTGACTAAAGTTGAGGTGCCCTTGAGCAAGACCCCGCCCTACCCCTCCCCTTCTCCACACAATCCGAGCTCACGTGCCGTAGCTCTGTTCGCGTGCCCCTTCTGACATTTCTCCTTGCATTCCTGCACGCGTGTGATCTGATGTCTGCGTGGCGAGCAACACAAAATACAGCTGAGTCGAAGGCCGCGGCTGAGGTTCAAACCCAGAAACTCACAACAGTGATTAAGATTTGCTCATCAGAGTCACGCTGCTGCCCAAATTGAATTTCCGTGCAAGGGATTATGATGGATATAACTTTTCGTGCATTTCATGATCTGATACGGCATTACAGTCGAGCAAACTCCCCTGCACACTTACATACGAGAAGTGACAGTAGAACACAGGACAGGAGCAGCTGTATCCTGGACACTCTGACGGCTCCTATATTTGCAGGATCAACATAGAAATGTGCACATTTTACACAAGAGGCTGCACACGGAAAACAAAGCCCATTAGTTGCTTTCTCTCTCGTCTTGGGTGGAATGAAAAGAATGTACTGCTCAAGATATGGCTCCCCCGTGGTGGAAATGTGGCATGCTGCATCAAAGAATATTACCAACACAGCGCACGTCTGCTGTTTGTACACATCAAATGCTGTACTCGACTCAGTTTCACAGACGACTATAAATGGGTATGATGTTATACAACCGCCTATGGTTTGGGTGTTTTATCTGAAATTCCTGAAATAATTTCACTCGGTCGAGTCTGAATGTGATTTAGTCGCTGCAAATGAATGCCATGAGACCAAAACAACAAAGCGCAGTTAAGTAAATGCAGACGTGTCTTCGAGCGGGGTCCACATGATTTAATGCCCAAAAGGTCTTGAACTAATCAAACGTCGAAAACATGTTATTAGATTCCCCGACACGTTTCCAGCAGAATACGTGCCGTTCGTGATGCCTCGCGTTTACACGGGCGCAGGTCGAGCAGGTTCTGACGGAAGCCGAGGAGGTGGAGCAGAACGCTGACGGAGGTTGGACTGACCTGTGGCTGGTTTGCAGAATGGGAACAGCGCCATGCCGTGACCCGCTCGTGGATAAACACACAAACGCTTTGCCAAAAAAAAAAAAAAAAATCGCTCTCTTTTCTTTGTCACTCGGTGTTTCTCCCAAGCTATTTGAAACGTGCAGCTTTCCGGTTATTTTTCTTTAACTCGAACCCCCTGTTCTTCTCTCGTCCGTCGCCTCACTTTTTTTCCCTTCTCTCCCGAACGGTCTCCTCCTCCCCCCATTTCCTCAAGACTCCGCAGTTTCCATTTCTGCGGTGAAACCAAAGAAACCAGATGTATGTGGAATTTGGGCAATGAAAACAAGTAGAGGGGCTGCTTCGAATAAGGCAGGGTGACTAAGCCACGGCCCGCGGGGTGTTTGAGGCCCGTCAACCTTTTTTTTTTTTGGTCTGTGGCACATAATAAAAAAATAACTTTTGCTATGGGATAAAAAAAAAATAAAAAAAGGTGGGGGTGGGCAGCGTTACTTGTGTAGATGTCGAAAAAGTCTGTCTACTACACAATGCTAAACATCTTCATATACAAAGTCACCAAAAAAAAAAAAAAAACAACAACAACAGCTAAAATAGTGACATAATGTCTCTGATAACACTGTGTGTGTTTCAGAAAAAAATGGCTTCCTCCACCTCCTGCTTAGTTTCAAGTTCCAATTTGTGAACATGCAGTGCCCTCCGGAATTATTGGCACTTCTGGTTAAGATATGTTCTTTAGCTTCTAATACATTTCTAATGAAAATCAGTTTTTTTCCTTCATAATTTAAGAACAGAATAAAAAAGAGGAAAATCCAACTTTTAATTCAAGTGCATTTATAAGAGACCAAGGTCTAAAGTGGAATTCAAAACGCTAAACCTTCATGCTACTTCAATGCCTTCACATTTTGTTTTTTTTTACCCAAATCCGTCAGTGTTTTTTTTTTTTTTTTTTTTTTGCTGCAGAAATCAAACGGTGCAAGAAAATCCACAAGAGGTTAATTTGCAGTTTATTTAACGATAAATCTCTTATTTTTTTGTACATCCATGACAGAAATTGCAACATAATATTGATTTGTGCAAACAATTCGGAACGGAAGCATCAGCCAAAAACAAACAAACAAACATAAACGAGCAAAATTTCAGCTACGCTCTCGAGGTAATTTACAATGCAGCATTTTCCCCAAATATCATCCTTTTCCTTTCGCCTGATTGGCAGGGAAGCGGGGCTGGCAGTTTCACACTGGGGTATAGAGACTCTGCATGAAAGCTCACTCGGTACAAATAAAAAATAATTACATAAAACTTGCAAAAGATGCTTTAACCCTTTCAGGGACAGCGGTCACTACAGACACAACTTATCATGTTACCAGGTTACAGGTTATCATTATTGGTGCATGAAAGAGTTAAAATAGCTCACTACGTGGAGATGAATGCTGCTGTCCTGTAATAGTAACAATAATACAACTTGAATGCACTGCAGACAGATGAGCTTGCAGGTTGTCAAGCAAAGTCTCTATCCCACAGCTGACGTTTCCTATCAAATAGGTCCTGTAGTACCAGAGTAGTGCTTTCAGTGAAATGAGTACTGCAACACAAAGAACGGCTTATATTTGACAAATACGGTTACAGATGCAGAACAATCAACATCTCTTTTCACTGAAAGACACAAAAGCTCGAAAACCATTCGGCCGTGTTCCTATTCTCGCCACGCTGATGTTGCGCTAATCAAGCGAAATCAACTGTTTTCGGGTTTTATATATATTCTTTCCGTAAAATATGAGAATCCTTAGAAAAATACGTCTTTGAATGCAGCATTGCAGTTTGAGAAAATAAAAATGCAAAAGAAGGTTACGTTGTTTTTGTATGATTTTTTTTCACTTAGTTTAAACATGTAGCTACTCTTAATTGTTTTGTTTTTCCAGAAGGGAGGCCAGAGCTTTAAATAGTCAGACAGAACAGTTGTTCTCTCTGTGTTGTTTCACCATATAGTAGAATGTATGTTTTGTCAACATAGGCTTTGAGAAAGGTTTGTGGATATCCTGAGAATAAGTCACCGGTTAGCAAAATAAATAATATATATATGACATAGAGAGTAAATATGGAGGATTTGGGGGTCAACCTGCAGAACCCAATATAAGACCTTTGAGGTCCTTTTTTTTCCCCTTATATTCCCAATTTTATTCTCTTTTCATTTTTTTTTTTTTTTGCCACATCCCTCTACTTCCCAACCAATACACAAGCACACTGTTGTATCCTCTCTCGCTCTCACTTGCCGTCTCTCTCATTTCTGGTCATCATCTATCATCTGAAACAGGGCCTGCAGCAGGCGGTCATCTCTATGCCTGTATGGCTTGGCGCTGTAGAAGCCATCGCTATAGTCACTGTAGACACTGTGCCCCGGGCCAGCGTACTTGTCGATCATGTCCAGAGCTTGGTACAGCTTCTGTGGGGGGATTCGCGTTGCCAGGAGGGAGGACCCCCTTCCAGGATGCTGCCTCCCCCCGGCTGTTGGGGGCTGCTGGACGGTGGGGCTTTGCCTGTTGAAGGCTGTCTGCAGGAGATGCAGCAAGGCCTGTGTGGGGGAGTATGGGGGCGTTGCTGGCTTTTGGGCTTTCTTGAGTGCGTCAGAAGCAGCTAAGGCTTGTGTTTTAGTCTTCATAGGTGGAGGGGCCCGAGTGGGTTCCTGCATCGCCAAACAGATGAAGAAGATGGAGTAACAGGTCAAAAATGCCCTCAAAAGGGTGCAAAAGAAATGAAGGACAAAATTCAAGTTATACTCGCTCGATTTTTTTAAAATGAAGCTTCAATTACTTTTGCATTTTTGCCTTTGGGTTCTCCTCTCTTAATGTGACATTTTGTTTTGATTACCATCTTAAGGTTAGTGTTAGATGATAACGTAGTATCGTGAAGATGGCAAACGGATGTTAAAACGTAGCAAATGCAACAGTGTTTATTCCACAATGTAATCTATTTCTCTATTTTTATTTGTCATTATTTGTCATTTTTTTTCAACTGTTATCAGGACTAAAATGTCTTGATAATTTTCCTGTTTTTTTTCTGAATTCCTTCTTTTGTTTTTTTTTGTTTTTTTTACTTGTGTCTCGTGACATTAATGAGAGAAAGCATCAGATGTGCTGCGGGAAATTAATCCAGTCTCACTTAGGTGATACAAAAAAATTATTTATTGACTCTAAATGATGTAGTTATTTGTCAGTTATTTATAGCGGTGCCATCTATCCGTAATTAACGTGTGGCTGTAACATTGGCAACATTTTTTTTTGTTTGGTGGTATGCCGTGAGAGTTTTTCGACAAAGTGTTAAGCTGTGTGTATTGGCATAATCAAATGTAATCAAATGAAATGTTATGTAATTTGTCAAGCAGTAATGCCACGGTTACGGTGAGTCTTAATTCAAAACACTACCCTCCACCAACAACAAAATGACTATCATGCTGCGTTTAAAACATTTTCATTCATCCGTCAAATTCAGTTATAAAAGATGCCTTTTTCAAATAACCCCAAGATCTAATTACCGTGTATTATTTGAACAAAGTCCTGCTATTTATTTATTCTTTCAATGAAACCCAATGACACTTCGGTTGCAACAAGTGGCAAGTGGTTGTTTAGCCTTCAACGTGCTCATGCTTACCACCATCATGTCATCCATATGTTCCACACCACGCCGGTCATTCTGCACAGCATTGTAGGGAATATACACTCGAGGCTTCTTTATGTGCTCCGGCTTCTCGGATGTTCCGTGGAGAATCAGCTTCCAGCTCAAGATCCGACCCTCATTCTCCATACGGCCCGACTGTTTCAACAAAAGAGGATTAAGCTCAGGAGGAATAGACCAAAACGCCAAACATCATTCCTTTGTCGGTTCTAATTTTCAAAAGGGACACATTATCTGGAGCATCTGTTTGGAGATCAATAATCGTAACATTTCTGCTGTTTTGAGCTGAGCAAGTTTCTTTGTAGATGGTTGCTAAGGGCTTCAGGCCATCACTCACGGTGTCAGTTATCTTGATGGTCCAAGTACCAGAAGGGTCTTCACCCCATGTGTGGACAGACATGAAATCCCAATTTCTAAAACCGTTGGAGGACGTGTCACGCTCACGCTCAGCGAGCAGCACTGTGCTGGTGCCTGTGGGGGGAGGGGGGAAACTTGGTCATTTCACACACATGGATTGTGTTCGCGTATATTTTTGTGTGTGTGTGTGTGTATCTGTGCACTTATCTCACCAGCTGGTGAGGTAAGTGTGATATGGAGATCGCCTCTCCTGGTGTATTCAATGCTCGCCTCCACCTGCACATGCTCCAGTGAGCCAATGGAGTTCTCCTGCCCCGCGCAGGCTTTAGTTGGAATCTCTATGGTGGTCTCCCCTGCTGCTTTCAAATTCCTGTGGGATGCATTAAAATAGCAGAGAACATTAGATGGAAAAAAAAACAACTCCATGGTGATAGAACGCTGTCATATCTGCTTGGTGGTTTACTAATGGGTTCTAATTTTGAACCGCAGTCTTCAAACAACAGCATTAGCAAACAATAAAAAAAAATACTGCACACACAGCTAATGAGGTGAGGGATGATGTTAAGATAGCAAACGGCTCCATGGTCAAGCCATCTGAACAATGTTGGGACGAGGGTGGGGGGGGGGGTATGGCAACGGGAAATGCATGAACATACTGCATGTATCTTGACTGCTGGGGTATTCTTTTTTTTTTTTTTTTTTAATGATAGAAAATTAGTGTCCTCTTTTCTAAAAGAGTTCAGAAATGTTTGAGAAACGTCGGCTGCAAAAATCTTGGTGTACAGCAGGAGTTGGGTATAAGACCACTAAGCATTGTCAGAAATTTGTAGTTGTTGCTATTGAGTCCGAGAATCCAAAAGGAATCAGGCACAAAGGAAATTCAATAAGGCATGTCAGATGTGGTCAGTTAAAGCAGCTGCGTGTTGATGGTATGACATAAACATTAATTTGCTTCAACAACAAAGGTCATTAGAACAGACTGCTTGAGTTGTGTCACTAATCCCCAAATAATTCAAAATGGAAAAAAATTTCTGTTAAAAAAAAACGGCAGAATGCTTCGTCTGTTGTATTCTTTTCGGCAGCTTTGCATTCTCTGCCAGGATTTAAATCATTTTTGGGAATTAGCAATTAGCATGACCTAGATTTTAATGATCGCAGATGTCATAGAAGCTTTCCAATTCATTTTCCATGGCACCAACAATGCTCTGCGGATTTAGTCTCATTGTTACTGCCGCCACTATCGTCAGTGAGCAACAGATGCGTCTTGACTAACACAGATGGTTTAAGAGATCTTTGTTTGACCCAAAACTCTTTTCGTTTGGGTCTTTGTGTGAGACACGTTCAAAGTCAGCTGAGTTTAGATACGAGTCACGCAATTCATAATCTTTACCTCCTGCTACAGAATCGTCGTTCACATCTCAAATACGGGTTGATCACAAGCCCGTGCTAACGCAGCAGTAAATTATGTTTACTGTAAATATTCTTATGGAAAATACGCTTCTCGGCCATGAGTATAAAATAATAAAACGGAAAAACAGAAAGTACTGCAATACCTGAGCATGCGCACTTGTGCGTGCTTGCGTGTTTGCTGCTGCTGCTCAAACCTCAAAATGTCAACATTTCGTAAAAAATATGTGTATGAAAACCTCTTAGCTTCTTAGCTAAGCAATAGGCCATGATCATAAATAAACAAGTCGGGGGTGGAAAAAAAGTACGGCTGTAACCGAGCGATGCTGCCTGCTGGTAGGAACCTTAAAAATGCAGTATGTCGTGACGATAAACTGATGACCCCTTGAGTTGGCAATATGCAACTGCACAGTCCTCAAAGATAAGATGACACCAAAATACCACAATAGAAATCTGTGCCATTTGAGTTTCAATTTTGGACATTTTTATTTCTTGAAAATAAAATCTGTGTTCTAAATTCAAGTTCAGATGGCGCAAATCTACTTCCATAGAGTCAGTCCAATTGGTTAGCTACTTCCTTGATACATTGACTTACCTGGGCTGGAAAGAGTCATCCCTCACAATGCATTGCTTTTTTTCTGGCACATGCTTCCACGTAGCAGGGTCAGCGAGGTCAACCAAGGCTTTGGCATTGAGAAGTCCAAAACCAAAGCGGCTGTTGACCATGAGACCCGCTCCATTCCTCTTCCAACCTGGATTATTGGCCAAGGGATCGAACTCTGACGTCCAGACCACAATGTGCTGCAGGTCTCTCCAGGTCAGATCTGGACTAGATATGGCGTGTGGAATATCAATGAATATGCATATATGAATATTAGTTCTCAATCATCTATCATTCGTAGGCTTGCCTACTTTTGTTCCAGTGCCAAGGCAAATATTCCCGCAGCTAGCGGTGCGGACGCAGACGTTCCGGTGTGAGTCTGAGTGCACTCATTGTGTAGATCAGCGCTGGTCTGAAAGGACGGTAGACAAACAAATGAAACTCAATTTTTTTTTTTAACGGAGCCCCTCATAATGTTAGAGGTGTGTCTCAATTGTAGCTGTTCGCATTACTCAGTACCCAAGGAATGGGTTGCCAACTTCCATTGCTCCATTTTAGGTACATTCACTGCCATTGAAGGCAAGAGTTTCATTCTTAAAAGCGTTTTCTACAGGTGTGAGCCAAATACAGGTTTGCCAATTGCCGGTACAGAGCGTAAAAGTACTCACAATCCTCTGGTCTGTGTAGTCTCCACTGCTGTACGCTGTAGCCAGTGTGGAGGAGCACTTTTCAGCGTACCACGGAGACAAGCCCTGCTGGGAGGCGCTGCTGATTGAGATAGTGTAGATGCTGTCTGTGTAGCCATCACAGTCACAGTTATCCCCCTGGCGGCCACCGTTACCTGATGCCCAAACAAAGATTGAGCCCTTCCCGCCTCGGCCCTGGAGAAAGGCACGAAGGACAGCAGTGAAGCAAGAAATGAGACGTTTGTTTTTGTGTCTGCCATGGATTATTTCTAATGCAGAGGAAAGATTTCATCCAAGGTATCCTGTCCTCTAAGTGAGGCGGCAAAGCATCTTGTCATTATTGATTGTGTTCTATTTGATTCCCACCAAGGGCGGATAACAGAGCCCTGAAGGAACCTCGGTGTGACATCTTGCCAGCTCAGTAAAAGCTGCCTAATGATTCACCTTCTGGATGCCGTATTCAAAGGCTTTTTGAGCCAGACGACCTGGACCCTCGACGGTTTTGCCATCGTCATTGGGTCCCCAACTAGCACTGTAGATGTCCACGTGCTCTGGATTGAAGCCGATCGAGCTGGCCTCGATGGCATCCGTCACAATCCCATCCAGCATACGAATGCCTGAGTGGAAGGAACCGAGAATGTGAAGCCGAATGAAAAGTAAGATCATTTTTGTAAGATGTTCTACATCCTAAGACGTAGGCAACAAGTGGTATTAAAAATCTGGTCTAAAAATATTGTCGACCCCCAAATCTCCCGATTTGTGGAAAATGTAAGACTCGCAATCAATTACTGTCAGCGTTCATCATTTTACATACATGCTCGGTAATGTCTCAATGAAAAAAGAAAAGCCTCTCACCTCCAACTTTGGAATTGAAGGCCACGCCAACGCCGCATTTATTGTTGTCTGCTTGCATGGCGATCTCACCGGCACATCTGGTCCCATGCCTGAGTGACAAGATCCTCATTATGTTGTGCAATTAAATGTGTTGTCGTTTTTTTTTTTTTTTTTTCGGGGACGGGGGAGGGGGAGGTCAAATGTTCCCGTCTAGATTCCAATCTAAATCTCCAGTCCAAGAGCTGTATCAAAACTTTCCACCTCCTCATGTGGAATATTGATTGATTCTAAAATTCCCTCATATAGAATCGTGGCAGATGTATACGGATCGGAAGTGATGCATGCAGAATAGCAGCGTCGCCAGCATACTTGTTTTCATTGGTGGCGTCGTATCTGGGGAACGGGTCGGCGTCGTTGTCATTGAAGTCATAGCTGGCTGCTGCATCCTTGAATAAAAATGACAGGCGATATCAGATTGTTAAAAGAAGTAAATCGAGAAGAAATCATTTGACGTTTCTCCTCAAACAGCGCAAAATTCAAATTGTATTTACTCGGTCACCATTAGCGCAGGTGTGAAAAAATCCGTCTAAATCAAAGCAAAAGTAGTCTTTGCTTCGCAAGGTGTCACCACCAGCGTTGCTGTGGAAACAGCAGAAGGAGACGACGGGGCGGTCTCCATGGTAACAACATCTTACATAGTTGGAGTAGATGTCTGTGTGATTCCATTCCAGTCCGTCATCCAGAACAGTGATGACCACCCCTCTGCCCGTGATGCCTTTCTGCCACACCGGGATGACGTGCAGGTCCAGCTTAGGCAGGGCCGACGACGTGCGTGTGTCTTGCTGCATGGGAGACAAGGACAAAAGTCAATGACTGCTTCTCCAGAACACAAAGCGCGTCGAAAAAGACTCTGTAAATGTTATCATGTGTCGTAAAAGGTTAGGCGATAAAAGCTTTTCAGCCAGTGGCAGTTATGGTCTTTCAAGACTGTAGTGTTGGATTTTTTTCTTTTTTGGCGTGGCTCAAGTCCACTCCCGTAGCCACTTGTTGGTGCGCTCTGAGGCTTTTGTGTTTTCCAGTACCTAATTAATTTAACGCTGAAGTGCGGGTCAACCTGCATAACTTTTCATTTGCCTTCTGTTTGTTCCCGCTAGATTATTTAGAAATCCGCCCCCAAAAGACTCTGATATTAAAAAAATTTGGGGACTCAAAAGAGTCTCTCTCGTTTACTCTCGTTCTCCTTGCGCGTGATGCACAGACGCTGCAGAATGCCACCGCAGGATGTGACTCATGCTTGTTGTGATGTATCGCATCTTTTCAACCCTCTTCTCAGCTCCTGAATTGCTTCTCTTTTAGAAACCTGATCCATTCTCTGATGTTGCATTTTTGTTTGGACCAACTATAGCAGAACCCCACTTCATGCAGGGATTTCTGATTTTTTAATACTGAGTGCTTGTTTTGTTGAAATTCCTTGTTGATGATCTGAACATGTTCAACAGCAGAAAGCAAAAACACACACACAGCAGACAGACACAGGCTCAGCCATGCGGGCAGGCAATGAGTCACAGCCTGATTAAATTTTCAGGCAAGGCATAATGGCATCTCACTCAAGTCTCCCCCTCGGTTGCTTTGCTGCGTTGCTCATCCCACTTCGTCACGCATGTAGCTCCGCCCACTCCAGAGGAAGCAAACATCGCATCTGCCAGCGTCACCATCCTCTGACCTGTCACTCCTTCATTCGTTCTCTTCGTCACCACTTTCCTTCACTCACGAATGTCCACGTTACAAGTGGAAATGGCTGTTGGTGTTGTTTTTGTGTCAGCTATTCTGCATGAAATGTATTTTCATGAATGACTCACAGTGCATTAAAGCGAGGAACCGATACATTAAGTGGCATTTTGAGTTAGTCATGCTACCTTGTTGTAGAAAAAAACAAAAGAGTTAAAAATGTTTTTTTCTTATTTTCCACAAATGTATGACTCATATTAGGTCACTGCAGGTCTGGAGAACCTGGCAGTTCAGTGGGCTCTCTTTACACCTTTCGGAAAGGCACTCACTGTGAAGCAGTACACATTTACGATAAATGTTCCCCAGCTAATGAGCTCAGTGGGTTGGTTTCTCCACGATGTGAGCCATTTAATAGCGAGTCGATCCAATCTGATACGCTGTTGATGCGCTGATCGCGGATTAACGTGAGTAAAGGCCTCATTCTGGACAACACCATCCAAAGTGGTCAAGCCATGGTCAGGATGGCCAAAGTAGTGAACATGTTGGTGATGGAAAACCCAGACGGGCGCACGTGGCTGTGAAAACCGACCGCTCTGTGTTCCAACTTGGCCTGAATGGGCCAAAAATCCCATTCAGGGGAAACTGGGAGGGGATTTAATGCATTGTGCTGTGCTCTGCTCCATCCTGTTGGATTATATTCTCTCCAGCTCATTCATCCCCACTCGGACAGCAGAACCAATTAAGCAAATGGATCTTTTGGCCACAATGCTTGTTTTATTCTTTTACGTGTTTGTTTGTTTGGTTGGGGTTTTTTTCGCTCCATCTTTCGTCTCCAATGTTAGCCAAGTGGGGAGAGAGCAGGTAGCATCATGCATTTATCTGCCCATGCAGCCTTTGAAAAGCTTCAGAACCAACTCTGGGGAAAACTGCGAAGCCATGAGCAAACAAAAAGGTTAACCAAACAACATGACCTGGCATATCAAGACGGATCGCAGGCGTCTTAAGCAGCAGAGCCTTCGACCACAGTATTCATGCAGAGACAAATTAACATCTCTCATGACAAACTCATGTGCCACAGTGACAGTGGTTGGGAATCACTGCTCTGTCAAGTCTTTCCTGGCAGACTCACCAGGTACCACTGCTGGTTCCACATGGGATCATCAAACAGCTTGTCTGCCGGGCAGTCCCTGCACTGCCCAATGGAAGCTCGCTTGCTGCGCCGTTTCTCATACTGCTGCTCTGCCCACAACACCTGCGGAAGAGGAGGTTACTCTGTGTCCAAGGTAGGACAGAATATATGTGCAAAGACTCGCCCAACTGAACATTCAAAGGCACTACTCACCCGATCATCCTCCGACAGCTGCCTGGTGACGTGCGTGGCGCTTCGCTTCATCCTGCGGGGATGTTTGCGATGTCTGAACAAGAAATGGTCCTTCAAGGCCCCAATCTGCACGGATCATATACAGTGAGGATGAATAATGATGGCAAACTATGCTTGTTGGTCTCTAGGATCAATTTGAGGCATCAGAGATTGAATTATTCTTGTCTCATCAGTTACAATTTTAACATTGTAATTCTATCCAAGACCGCAGCCCCAATACTTGCATGATATGAGAACCAAGATGATAAGGCTCTGTTGACTAGTGATGGGCGAGTATCGACACCAAGTATCGGTATTGGGCCGATACCAGCCTTATTTCAAGGCATCAAGAACTTGCGAAGAATGCCGATTGCCGTCACAGAAAAAAAATCTGACATCAAATAAGTCTTCCTTGCCAGTCGTTGGTGCTACACTGCTGCCGTTTGACACATAAGAGAGTTATCATATATTTGACAACGACAGAAAGGTCAAGTTCAGAATTATCTTGTCAGTGTGTTAATTTAAAATTGTATGTATCATAAACTTGGTATCGGGATTGTGAGTACTCAAATATGACTATTGGTGTCAGTCTGAAAAAAGTGGTATCAACCATCTCTAATTTAGATGAGCCAATATTTTAACAGTGTTATCAATGATTGTTGCTATTTACAGCTCTTTGGGACTGCATTGAAGAGTTTCCGTTCTCATGGTTACCTTTCTTTATTCGGTTCTACGTCATTAGTGCACACGACAGCCTGAATAATAAGGACGTTGTTTTACAAATGCATGATTGTGCCAATACAAGCTGGACATTTTTAGCCTTTGTGAAGACACCAATAAGCCATAATATTTACCTTTGATCTAGTATTTTTTTGTTTGTTTGTTTGTTTGTTTTGGGTCTCATTAAATTATTTGTGTGTACCTAATGTTGTGGCCAGTGATGTCTTACAAATAGTGCTGGAAATATCAATTCAGATGATGGCTGGATGGATGGATGGATGTTGTAGTGTACTGTTGGGCTACCATAAAAGCTATTATTTTTCCACTTAAACGCTCTAATCGGAGAAAGCAGAATTTTTACAAAGGTTATGAGATACTGACGCCTAATTAACGAGGGCGACTACAAAGATCTTCCATTGTAGTGATCACGAATCAAAATGAGAGTTTTGGTTTTAGGAAGTCCTTCAGGTGACCGGTGCCTACCTGTCGGACCAATTGGTAGTCCAGCTCCCGGGCGATCTCCGCCGCGGCATCCAGTCCACCCGGGATCTCGACGGCCCACTCGTTCAGATACTGTCTGTCCACGTAAGGCGAGCCCACGGAGCGTGGAATCACGGAAGAGAGGACGGCGAGAAAACAACACATCACCGCGGGACGACATCTCAATTCCATTTCAGAGGAAATTAAATCAGATGAGGGAGGTAAAAAAAAAAAAAATCACACAGCACAGGTTGGACGTTCTCGTAAAAACACCTAACTGGTAAATCTGTTCCGAGATTGGTGGTGATGTGCGATTTTTTTTTCCAATGCGCGTTTTTATCCCGTCAAGGAAACACTTAGTGATGGATCGAGAGTGCGCGTGCGTCTGGGTGTGCGCGTGTGCGTTCACGTCTGGGGGAGGGGTGTTCGATAACACGTCACGGTACAGATGCTATGACGTCAATCAGCTTCCACCTTCAGTGAAGTCTATTAGTTGGTGTCCCTCCAGACGTAGCGGGAGGTGAGCCTAAAAATATCCCAGAATGAGGAGCAGTGAAGAAAGAAGACATGTAGTAACATATAAATCAATCATGATCTGATGAGATTAATCTGAATTAAAGAAAAAACACGGATTCGTTTTTCTTTACGATCGTTGTACATGATGCGTTCACTTGCAACCGAAATCTGGATAAAGCTTTGAGATGTATTGGATTTCTTCTTCTTCTTCTTCTTCTTCTTCTTCTTCTTCTTCTTCTTCTTATTATTATTATTATTATTACTATTATTGTTATTCTTATTATAATTTGAACAGAGCAGGAATATCTGAAAATGCTTCATGATGAAGGTCTGCACTGTACCGAAAAGGCAACATAAGTAATAGCAAACAGCTGAGCTGTTGAGCTCAGCACAATCAAAAGGCCTGGACGAGCACAAGTTTGGGGAACGAAAGGAGCAGTATGACACAAACATGTACAACTGCTTGGCAGAGCAGTTTTTAAAATTGCAGAGGCACTGTGGTGATGTAGCAAATTCATGAAAACTCTTGTCTTTTTCCAAATAACCCCTTTTTCTAACGAACATTCAGCGGACAGCTCCACTTTGCTTTATTTGATGCGGAACAAATACCGTAAATGGCAGTCAATTCCAAATTTGTGCGATACATAACATGGAACCAATTTATGCTTTACCCAACAATATCTTTGGATCCATTTTTTTTCAAGTGGAAGAGGAAGTAAGCTCCACTAATAATGAGGATGCTGAGCTGGAGCTGTTGTCGGTATGGATGATCACACAGTGGAAGGTTGTCGCACAATAAAGGAGGGAGTCCATATCAGACAAGCTGTGTAGTGAGAGCAAACAAACATGGCTCAAAGGGCACAAAAAAACCCTCGTAATTGACATGTACAAAACAAGACAAAGGAGGGTGATGTGGTTCCAAAAGAGGGAGCTTCTCAATGATGCCGAATGGACTGTGTGCACATGAGAACATTAACCTCATCCAGTCAGTACTACATGCTTGTCAGTGTTATTCTTTAATTTTTTTGTTGTCTTTTATGTTTGCATGAGCTCCACTTTGTTGCATCTGCACCATAGAATGTGACAACAAAGGCTTTCCATCCTGTTTTGTGATGGTTCTAATGCTCTATGAATGAAGTTGATTGAGCATGTCAAAATTGGCCTCTCTTTTCACAGGCCTCCATGTACTGAGACACTACAAATGGCTCATGAAATGAGATGCGGTGCTTGGTTCGCTCCGCCGACACTTTAATAACTGGAGCAATGAACAAGTTAACGCATCATTTACGGTAACTTGACGTAATGTCAGCAGTCTGCCAGTACACTGTTAAAGAGTTTGACGCAATTGCTATGCGTTAGATTAGACTAGCTGCTGGAAGTTAGCACGCCTCCGTAGCCGAAATACGGAAATGATGCGTGCGTCGAGTCCATTAGATGTGTGAAGGCTCATACTGACTGATTAGCTCTGCTCATCTGGTGGTGAGCAAACACCTTAGCTCATGGTCAGCTATATAATCCACCTTTACCTAGCAACAGCTATTTGCTTTGAGAGGAGGCATTGCGAACACACACGCGCGCAAGCACGCACACACACACTGTTAGAAAGCCACAGAAAACAACAGCAAGATAGATACTGGCATTTGCAGCAGTATGTGGGCTTTTCATAGACCTATGTCTTCCTCATCGATTGCGGCATAATGTTTCTGTCAGATGAGAATGTGTGTGTGTGTGTGTGTGTGTGTGTGTGTGTGTGTGTGTGTGTGTGTTTCTTTCACAGTAATGGACTCAGATCACTCATGTGGGTTCCCCTTGACCATCCACAGAACAAAAACATCGGATGAGGTCAGGGGTGTGACTGCATTTTGCGCACTCAGTATGTTTTTTTTTCCAGTTCCGAGGTTGCTTATGGCTTGTGGATTGACGCACATGAAGCTGCAGGGCCCCTCGAGGAGTCAATTCAGTGAACTGTAAAGCACCCAAAATCAATTCAATGTGGTAAATGCGAGAAAAGACGTCATGTGCGCTTCCTGTGCCTTCTGCGTTTTTATGATCATCTTAGGTAAGAGTGAAGATTCTAAATTATCCCAACGATTGAATAATGTGCCCTGTGATTGTCTTGCAACCTGAAGGATCACAAACACCAAAGTGAATACTGGTGATGGAAGTATTTTGGTCATGCTGATAACTACGGAAGTTGAATGCATTTGCTAAGCACTGTAAATCTGCCGTGATGGGGAAAAGATGCAAAATTGAAACATTGGGTTCCATCTTCTTTTGTCAGCAAACTTGTACAATGTTGCACAAATGTCAAGTCCATCAGTTAATGGAGCGAAAATGTCATCCAGACTGGCATGTAGAGAGAGGAAATGGGACACTGATGTGACACAATGCATATGGTTATCAACAAGTATGAAGGTCAGGAAAGTGACGCTTTCAGTCTTGATGTCATGTACATCTGAACGTGGGGACCAACAGGATGTACCCATGAGGACTTTTATGTGTGTCATCGCAGCTCTTTTACGACACTGTAATATACTTATGCAGCTCCACATATGGTGTGCTGTATTATGTACAATAGACTGCATTCATTGTTTTAAGCAATATAAATCTGGTTGCCCTTTTTGTTGCTGATTCAGAAAATTACATCAATTTTCTTGAATAGGCTCGAGTTTATGAGATGCCAATATATTTGGCAATTACAGTAAATGGTTGAAAAGTGTTTGTGCTTTGATCTGATTGAAAATGTGTTGAGTGAACACGGGGTGTCATTTTCGGATTCAAGAACATCAAAATATCAAAATACCCTAAGTACTTTCTCGACACCCAAATGTGTGTCGACCAGTACTGCAATAATAGTAATAATAATACTGTAGTAATAATAAGAATAATAATGCTTTAGATTGAAGGTATTTATTTCATTCCACTAGAGGGCAGCATTGAATGACTACTGCAAGCGTCACCAATGGAAACACGATGACGTAACGATGACTCATCTTGTCCACTGGTTTGGGGCGTGCTATGTAAATACTTTGCTAGGGAAGGTTTTGAAAGGACATTGCTACACGATTAAGCATTCAGCTACTATTAAGAGCCCTCAGAGTGTTGGTAATTTGAGTAAGAGACGCATTGCTGTGGCTTTACAGATTATGTCGGGGAATTTGAAACAGCAATGTAAAAACAGTAGCACGATTCTCTTGATAGCATCCGAAACGTTGTTGCTTAACAATAATTAGCACATTCGAACTCTTATTACAAAAGTTTTTTCTTCCACTAGCATAACCTTAAAGTGTTTTGCTACAGTTTCGCGAGGGTGCTTTACAAAGTTTAATAAAGCCGATTTAGAGAAAGGAGAAAAAAGGGTGTTAGTGGGTGTGTCCACTAACATTGGTGTTGGTTTTTTTTTCCCTGTAGGAACAATGTGGTTTCAAATGGAATGAAATGGGCACTAGGTCGTCAAATTATACAAATTACCTTTATGTAGAAGGCAAAGGATGCCTTTTGTTGCACACATACACGGTCACATAGAAACAGAAGCATTCTGCATCTGACAAACATCTTTAAACCATCAAGTCTGACAAAAGTGATGCCAGCGGGAGGGGCAACTTTTTTTTCGGCTTCAAGGGACTCTCTTGCGTCCACTTTTTGTGTGTGAGAAGAAGTGAAACGGTTGATCCACTCAGTTGTTATCAAGATGCCACACAAGAGGAGAAACCACGACCATCGGAAGCACGCCGCGGCCACTAAGGAGGTGAGTAACAAAAATGTAAAACGACGCAAACGCTGTCTCTTCTTCAAGTGATGTGCGTTGTCGGGTGGTTTGTTTCGGCGACAACTCTTAACGTGTTTTCTGACGCAGTTTGTCATACTTGTTGAATAACTTGTGTCCGCAATCAAGCGAAGTTTCATTTCTGAGGAAAACAGAGATCCCGAAACATTGCCCAACTGAATTGTCCACGCATGCAACAGTGACAAAATGTGCAGCCTACTTCTTTGGAAGTACAGTAACAGTCCACTACCGGTACAGTGTGGTGATGAAAGGGGGGGGGGTGATACGGAAAGCACACTCACGCACACAGGTTGTTACTCGCCTATTGTTTCTCGGGAGGGGAAGAGGCTGCTGGAAAAGAATGATTTTGATGCGACTTGAGCAGTGATTCAGAAGGCAACAGCGCAGACAGCTTCGTGTGTT
Source organism: Hippocampus comes (assembly GCF_001891065.2). Lineage (NCBI taxonomy): Eukaryota > Metazoa > Chordata > Actinopteri > Syngnathiformes > Syngnathidae > Hippocampus > Hippocampus comes. The sequence goes on along the minus strand of NW_017805625.1, from coordinate 882,379 downwards.
AATTGTCGACAGTGTGCTGGGAGTGGCACACACACACGTTTCGGAGTGGCATGATAAAGTCGGTGTAACGTAAGAAGAAGTCCACCAAGAAGTGCGTTCTCGTGTTGGGAAGACTGCTTAACTCCTGTTGTGTGTTTGGCCTCCTCCTTCCATCATGGCGTATGCAGCCTACTACAAGTTCCTTGTAAGTAGTTTGAAGCCACTTTCTTGCTTTACAAGCTGGACAGTAACACACTTCGTTCACTCGGTTCACAATAGCGTGAGGTTTCTGCAATGTTTGAATGTGAACTTGTTATCTGACATTGCGATCAAACTTAAGATTTGTGTCAATGATTTGATTGAGCACGCCAGGCTGTTTTTCTGAGGGCCTTCCTCAAGAAAGAGGTTTTAGCTGTTAGCGTCTTGCTAAGTCTATAATCAACTTACCAACAAACATACTCTTCGCACTTGTGTGTTTTTAGTAAGTGAGTCAGCCTGTGAAATAAATTCTTCTGACGTTAAATGAATAACTCAGGGAAACAATGCGTGGAAAACAGCATCCTGTAGAGTTCCCCCTGAATTCACTCCCTCACATTCTGTTGTCAAACAATAACAATGCAGGATATTTCTGGATTGATGGGATTCGGGGTGTTTCCTAAACTTGCCGAATTTCGGTTTTACAACCCCTTGTTGGAACATTTTTTGCAGCAGAAGTGAAAGTGTGGATATTTTGCAAAGAAAAAGCATAAAAATACCCAGTAGTGATAGCGTAATCATTTTAACTTGATAGGTTATAATATGGCCATTACACAATCTAGAAACATTGCACATGTAAATCAATTTGTCCTCCTAAAATGATTTTTTTTTATAATTCCAATGACGACTGTCGAAATATTGTTCATATACAGCGAACCCACATTTATCGTGAGGATACATTGTAGACCACCCCAGTAGGTGAAAATCCGTCATATGGAGAGGCCATAAAAAACATAGAAACATAAAAACTCGCGATGCACCGATACCGTAATGCAGATACTTCTTTACCAGCCTGACATACCTTCCGGGTAGAAGCCATGTCAGTCATATGGAGATAACTTTTTAATGAACTTATTATTATTTTGACACACAAAAGTAACATGGCATTAATCCAACTTGTTTACATCCACCGCACTGCATGTGCTTCTTCATCTCTTTTTAATGTAGTCCTTTTGCATTGTGTTCAGACTGTGACACCACATAATTGAATTGCCTTGTGCACTTAAAGGTTACTTTTATTTGAAATGAGGCGCAATACTGTGAGAGAAAAATTAAAATTGATCAGATGGAGGAGCATCTTCTTCCTCTTGCTTGTTATTACAGCGCTTCGCTCCCCATCGACCTCAGCTGACCTCATGTTGCGGGACAATGAACTGTGATATGAGACTCTTCTCTGTGTTTCATATCCATAACGCCAGTTTATCGACTGCGACAGTATTTACTTTCTACCTATTCATCCATCCCTTCATCCATCCATCTCTCTGTTTCAGGTCAGAAATGCGGACTCAATGAATCCTTAAGAGTGCGTGATGTTCAATCTGTTTGTGTCCCTCTGCTGCCGAAAACAATCACGTGTAAGGTCATCCTGATAACGCTACTTCCTCAAATCACTTCTGAAGTTTCTGGTTTTGTCTATATCCTTTTCATGAGGTGACCGCCATCATTATTTGATACCTTCTCAACTCAGGAGGCAGCGCTCACGAAACCTTTTTTTTGATTCGAGGTGAGCGAGGGTTCTGAAATTTTTATACATTGGAGGATAGCTGCGGGCGGCCCGGTGAACCAGTGGTGAGCGCGATGACCTCACAGTGCAGAGGTCGTGGGTTCGATCCCGGCTCCGGCCTCCCTGTGTGGAGTTTGCATGTTCTCCCTGGGCCTGTGTGGGTTTTCTCCGGGTACTTACATTCCAAAAACATGCATGGCAGGCTGATTGAACACTCTAAATTGTTCCTAGGTGTGAGTGTGAGCGCGGATGGTTGTTCGTCTCTGTGGGCCCTGCCATTGGCTGGCAACCGGTTCAGGGTGTCCTCCGCCTACTGCCCGAAGACGGCTGGGATAGGCTCCAGCACGCCCCGCGACCCTTGTGAGGATAAAGCGGTTCAGAAAATGGATGGCTGACTCATTCGGGATCCTCCCCCAAAAAATCTGGAAAACCGAAAAGGCGCAAAACGGTTTTACGCTAAATCTCCACAATTCAGTACTTTGCAGCAATCACGTTCAAACACCTACAAGCTATTGAGCAAAAAAATAAGTGTCTTCCGTGCCAACAGTTGCATCTCTTGTATCTTCCCATGCAATTCTGCTCTCATTCAGTCTTGACTGGAGCCTTATCATCGAGAGTTGAGGACACCGACTAATTACAGTGTTTGTATTGTTTCACATGGTGCATCAGCTAGTTTGACAGGCTGGGTGGCTTGGGACTTGACACCGCCGATAATGTCTGCATGACAGGGAGTGTGTCATGCACGGTATGGAGAAAGGAAGACAAATGGCTTGTAACGTGACATGTAATGTCATGTTCGCTTCATGCTTGCTTTTCTTTTTTTCTTCTTTTAAATGACACGAGTCAACACGCTTCTGTCTGGACGCACCGGCTGGATCAATATACTGCAATATTCAAAAACTTGATTCTGTATGCTGTATGTAATGCCATGGCAGGGTTTGTTTGATCATTTTGTGCCAAAATAACCGTTGGCGATGTTTCCACCAAAGTACAAGTTTTAGCCAGCCAGGGGGTTCATGTTCCCGCTACAAATCTGTCACAGGGTGCAAAGACACTCATATATATTTGACACCCATAAAACACGACGCTATAAATGGTGACAAGGTGGCCCTGGACCCGAGCCTTCGGTGACCAGTTGATGTTGTTGGCTGCACAAACAGGAGTAGCGAGTTTTAAAGGCCGTTATGGTGCGAGCAGCATACCGATTCTATCTGGCTGACTCACGCAAAAGCTGTATTGTGTGCACACTCCACCCAAGTACGGCCCGAAGAGGCACACCGCCGTGCGCGGAACACAGATAAGAATGCAGATTTTGCACTCACGGTAGTTTTCGGGTGATCATAAGAGCTTGAACATCCCTTGGTTTGCATGAGTATTAGTTTTTTCAAAAAAAAAAAAAAAAAAAAAAAGTGGGGTGTTTATCAGCTCTCAACCGCCCTCTATTTTAGCCGACGTGCTCGCTAAATTACGTTGACGATAGCCATTGAAGTAAAATAAGTGGCTTATTGGATGCACTTTTCACAAAATATTTCATGATTGAATTGGCCATTGGAATGTCACAATCGTGTGCTGTGAAAAGGACCAACTTGAATCTCAACATAACTTAACGTGCAGCGCACCCTGCATCATTTAATCATCATCGACATCATTTAACCCTTGCAGCAATAATGATAACCTGTAACCTGGAAACATGATCGTGACCGCTGTCGCTGAAAGGCCTTATTTAGTGACTCAACTCCCACTTTAAAGATGCTTTCCATCGGCCCATTTTGCTCTTTGCTAAATAAGTTGGTCAGATGAAAATAATTGTCATTAAAAAAACAAACTAGAGTATGTTGATTCTCTTTCCTTTATCTTGAGTTCGGCCGAAGTCGGCCAGGCTACAAAAACAAATGTAGTTCGTGTCAATGTGAACGATTGCATGCGGATTTAAAACCTCCAGCCTCCCTTTATTGTTGTCAGCGGGACGTTACGTAAGCTCCCTTTTATAACAGATAGTTGATTGACCCGTATGTGATCACGAAAACGGGTGTGTTTCACACATCTCGGATATAATCTTAGAGAATTTTCTCAGGCATTGTTGAAAAAAGATTTACTGCGCACGTCCATGTGCGTGGAGGCATGCGTATAATCTGCAAGGATGTGTGTGCGCGGCTCCGGTGACTCGACTCACTTCTCTTTTAATCCCAGGGAGTTCAAGGCCAGCCTCCTGTGACTCGTGCACATGCGAGCTTCCTCTCCCCCCACCCTCCGAGCTGTTGTCCTCCCCCACCACGCCCCTGCTCCTCGCTGCCCCCTCCCTTTTCCCTCCCTGCGTGTTGGAAACATGCTGCAAGCCGACAGACACGCCAGCGGTTGACAGACAACCATTAACACACATACACGCACACACACACATACACACACACACACACACGCACACACAGGGGCACCATTAGCCAACATGGGCCAGATACTGAGCTGGATCCGAGGTCCCCGAGAGACCCCGACCCTGCAGGATGTTGCCGTGGAGGAACAGGTGTGTGTTACTTTGCGTGAATGTGTGTGAGCGCCGGTGCCAGGAAATGTACTGGGCGACCTATTGAAAGTATCCACGTGTGTTTTGTTTTGTTGCCGTGAATCAGACTGTGAAGAGAAAGGCACAAAGCTTGCCCTTTTACCGCTCCAGTCGAAGAAACGCTGTCTTGGGGAGAAAAGTGTACTTGGCCCCGGTCCAAGATAGACCTCGCTCCCTGTTTGTGGAATGTGGAGTTCCTGGTCAGCCCTTGCAAGCTGAATGTGTGTGTTTTTTTTTTCCCAGCGGTCATATATTAAGCCAGTGGTGGGACAAGGCCTTCACTGTTTGCGTCCCGTTTGTTGAAGGCACACAAGCAGGCGTGTGTTTTGTTTTCTTCCATTCTGCACAGATTGTTGATAGTCAGGAAAAGGCTGCGAGTCCTCGGGAGAGTTTCTGTGTCTCGCCCAAATAGCATTCTCATGTGATAATGTGCTGCGATGGAGCAAGCTGGAATGGGTGTGTTGCCATGTCGGAGGCTTACATTTTCCTTGTCGTCTTTGTGCAACCTGAAAATGGTGACGGCAACCTGAGCGCGGTTGACTTTTATGATACTCGAATGAGTTGCGAAGGGATTATAGCGATTATATAACAGTCCCACTCTGGTTATTCCACTGTCAGTACTTTATTATCGGGTCCATGTTTGTTTACGTGCGACCGCCAGCCGGGAGCGTTCGGCATATTCACGGGAATGTTGTCGTGCTCAGATTCACTTCACAATTTCCACTGGCCCGGAAGCATTTTCATGACAAGGACAGGAAATGGCCTAAGGGAAAACATATCTGAACGGCACTTGCGCAGGCATCAGAACAAAGTCCACAGATAAGAGGAGCACAGAGCCATTAAAAGTTGACTACATTTTTTTTCTTTTTTTTTACCGTGTACTTTAGGGGTGTGAATCATAAAGTAACTCCCTGTACTTACATTACCCTTGATATGGATTGCATCACAATTGTGGTTGTAGAAGTTTGGCTCTTTCATTATTTTCATTACTTTTATGATTTCGTTATTTCATTTGGACTTTTGTTAGTTTTGGTTTGTTTTCAAAGAAAGGCTTTCATTTATTTATTAGTTTTTATTAGTGTGTTGTAGTTATCGAGTGCAAGATGGAAAAAAGGTCACCAAGTATTGTGTAAGAACCTCAGCTACAGTTCTGAGACCTTCCTCCTTCTGTAACTGTGGATACCGAAATGAATACATTTGAATTGAACCCTGCGAGCTCATGTATGATGTTAAGGAGCAAAAATGAAAAAAAAAAAGATTTTCGCTATCAAACTGTTAGTTTTTGTTAGTGTTATAAAAAGAAGTCGTTTCCGTTTTGGTTCAAAAGCAGCGGACTTTGTGAGGAAATCAGATCGTTTCCGTGTTTTCAGTCACTGCAGATCAGCTGGGCCGGTTCGCCTGTGCCATGTGCGGGTCGTGGACACCGAACATCATTTGTGTCATCAATAGCCTGCTAGTTGACGTTGGCTTATTTCAAATGTGCATGTTAGGTGAGGCAAAGCTCCAAATACGTAAAGAGGAATCTGCCGAATAGATAAAATTAGCATTCATGGATTGTGTAATGCAAAAGAGAATCGGCGCACATGCACCTTTTGTTGTTTTTTTTTTTTTTAATGGAGTAAATTATAATTAGCATTCATGGATTGTGTAATGCAAAAGAGAATCAGCGCACATGCACTTTTTTTTGTTGTTTTTTTTAATGGAGTAAATTATAGTGATTTACATTGAATGTGGTTGCGTATGATTGCACTGGACTCAACAAGACTTCAAGGTCACTCTGACTGCGGCTCGGAATATTGCTTGCATGCTTTTGCCTTGTCTGCCATCTGTTCACGTGCTTCACAAGGGCTGACCTGTTACCTGTCGATTTGAGTCTGCTCTTTTTCTTCCTCCTGTCTGTTTGCATCTGCCACGCTTGGGGTGAGGCAGCTGTTTGTTCTGATATGTAAGCCGAGGAACAAAAGGGGGGGGGTTGGGGCTAATTTTAGTGAAGGCCGAGCAAAGGACACCTAAAGCGGGAGGACATAGGATGCACGTAGAAACTGGAGCTTTGTTGCTCTATTAAATCATGCGCGAGAATGCTGTTTGGCCCTGTGACTGACAGTTGATATTACCCCCCCTCACACACACACACACACACACACACACACACCCTCCCAAATCAGCTGGGAAACGTCACCCTGAACAGGATGAACAGTATCAGGCTCGCAGTGAAGCGCAGACCCATGACAAAGTTGAACTGGACTGGCTGCGTTTGTTTGCCCGCTAATATTGTAGCAGGCCAGATGGAACCTTCTGGGGTGGTTGGAATAATTTTGTCAGGGCTCAAATGTCAAAAAGAAAAAAAAAATCATCTCACCAAAGTGGAAACATTATGCATGTCGTTTATATATTTCTTGTGCAATATATATATATATATATATATATACACACACACACACACTCGGTGAAACAAGATGGTGATTGTCTCTTTATTTATTTATTTGTTTGTTTGTTTGTTTGTTTGGACAAGAACTGGACCTTTAGTTGAAACAGAGAACATTTTAAAATCAGTATCAATTTTGGCCCCGAACCTTTCGGAAGTCTGCACGTGTCATGCTGAAAGACTTCTCCCCTCCCCCACCCCCACTCCAATCAGTGGAAGGAATGCTGCCCCTTTAAGCAAAAGGTGGTTCGTTTGAGGGTGTGCACACTTATGCAAATTACACATATGTTTCCATATTTCATATATTTTCCCCAGGGATATTCCAGTTGAAATCCACTCAACATATCGTCACGACTAATATCCTCCTCCTTTGTGTAACGTTTTTTCAGAATACCTTTTGACAGACTCATCGCATGAAGTCAAGAGATTGCCTTGCGAATATGCACACGCAACAACATTCAGGTCTTATTGTTGTTCTGGTGTTATGACTCCAGGACAACATCGACTCCTCAATATCTGAAGCGAAATGAATCGCTCAGCTGCGTCACGGTGTCTACAAAATGAAGGACTTAAGAGAAACCTGTCAAACCTGCTACGTATTTATCTTTCGATACTCTGTTAGAACTAACTTGGCGGGGCGAAAAAAAAACATTGTCCACCATTGTTAGATTTAATTTTTTAATGAATTATTTAAATGGACATGATCAAGAAATCGCCTTCGAGCTTTTTGATGGCCATTGTCGTCGTCCTTCCGAAGAAATGAATCCTCCCCCGTATTGTTTTGGTTCGGTGTGATGACATGATTGTTACTTTGTGATATTTTATTCAAATTCAGCTTTTGATGTTTCGCAGAATGCACGAGTGCCGTTCCCAGGTTGTCGCATTCGGTACCCGAGCACACCCAGTTGAGACGTGTGAATGGCTTGTGGCGATTTCGTGGGTCTCTTTGAAGAGATTGATGAGGTTTTACCAAGCCTTTCTCGGGCAATGGAAAACCGAAAAAAGAAAAGAAATAAATAACAGGTCTCACGCGGGCATGATGATATTGCATGTTGCTCTGCCAGCCAGCTGTTAGTGCAGTGTTTGGCTTGGCATGTTAAGGCAAGCACACTCACGTCGGCTATTCGCATTCCGTTCACATTGAGTTTGGTCTTCCCCACCGGAAATTTGCAGTGCCGTCCTTAAAAGTTATTTGGTGGCATGTATTTTGTCTGGCGTCCATTCCGAGCGAGTCACTGAAGCTTGTTGTTGGTGGGAAAGTTTTTTGTTTAGTTTTTTTTGTGTGCATTATCTAAACTATGGTTTCACTCCTGTAAAATGCGAGGCTCGCAGGCTCTGAGACTGAAAAAACCTTGGAAGATAACAAGCGTTCTACGGGCAGGGCCAGGGTCTGCTCTGGTTCATTATTTGACAACACAGATAAGTGTTGTCAGAGGTTACCAAGTAAGGCATTTGGATCCAGTGCAAGCACGCAGTGTTGTTGGCTTTCAGAGACACGCTCGCTCTTTGTGGCGGTCGAAAGCCGAACGAGACATTCGCTTATCTCATTCAGCGGGGAGAGTCGATTTGCTCTTCTCGGATCCCAAAACAAGCAACTATTCCCACCAGGAAGCTGATTTTTTCTCTCTTACTTCGGCTCGGTCCTTTTAAGGCGGGTTGGCTGTGAATAATTCAGACACTAGGGGGCGCCTGTTGTAGGTGAAGCGTTTTTCCCAAATTTCTTGTGCAATCCAAGCTATAATTTGTAACTGCCTGTTGGTGCCTTGTGTGTGTGTGTGTGTGTGTGTGTGCGTGCGTGCGTGCGTGCGTGCGTGCGATTGTGTGTCTTAGGTTAAGCCCAAGATTCATTCACTGGGCAAGTTGTGTGTGTGTGTGAAAGTGCACATTTATTTGATGAGTGAGTAGCACAGCTCAAAATGTCAGAAGTGCCAAAAGACTGTAAGATGTTGACTATTTATTTCTCATCAAGGCAAATAGATGAGTATTCACCTTTTTTTTTTTACACTAGTTAGTACAATAATGATATAAACAATACGTTGTATCACAACATTGCCACTTTTCACTATCCAGTCATTCAAAAAAAAACCCCAAAAAAAACTCCAAATGTGTTCTCGCGATAGCTAATGTTGTGGCCAGCGCAGGCACCCTGACGTCATGACCGATGTAGACAATGTGGTGCATTGTCAGCAGCGCTGACCCACATTTCATATCGAGTGTTTATCATGAAGCAGATATTAGCCCGAAAGTGTGAGATGACGGACGCGGCGAGCCGACAGCCGACTGTGCCTCTACATTCTTGTCACTTAAGTGCGGGTAGTATTATTAGACGGGGGAGGTGCTGTTCTCCTGGCAACCCCATCATGAGTCACTTAAGTAATTAAAAGGATTAACACTCAAGTGCAGGCAGTGCTGAGCCAGAGGAAGCCTGACATGCTATTTTTTTCTGCAGCGCCCTCTTACATCACATCTGACCCCTGACCCGAAGTTTCCTGTGCGCTGTTCTCAATACGCTTTTGAAGTTCTGCAAAAGCCACATGAAAACATGTCCGTTCATGATCCTGCATTCGATTCTTTGGAGTTTTTAAATGAACCTTTTTGTTCCCCCGCCGTGTTGCGTTTGGGTTGGGTCGGGGACAACATGTGATCCGATCCGCCTCGTCTCCTTTTTTCTTCTTTCCAACCACGCACACTCAAGTCTCTGCTGGGGCGGCTGTGCAGTCGAGATTCCAGAGCAGTGAGTCTATCAGGCACACCCAGATGCAGCCCGACTACGCGGGCCCAACTATGTCTTCTCTTCGCATAGCACGAGAACTCTCCCTCCATGTCGCCCATCGTGTCAGTTTAGTGAACTGCCATGTTCCTATTTATAAAGCGCCGCACATGGCCGCCATATAGCTTCCCCCCACCTCAAGTTGATTTATGTTTTTTTTTTTTTTCTGCGCAGGCAGCGACAAGTGGGCGGTTCTGTATTGGGCCGACCGTCCAATCTGACGAGCCTGCTCAGCTGGCTTCAGGGTGAAGGGGGAGGGCCCTGACGGAGACATGGCGGCTTGTTGTGCACTTCCTAAAGGGCGGAGCGGCAACTTGTGCTCGGCTGGGCGTGTGTTGTCAGACGCGTGTGTCTGTGTGGTGTGTGCGTCTGTGCGTGTGGGATATGTGCGTGAGCATGAATGTGGATTAATATTGTTTACCGCAGAGAGGATCTAAGGTGATTCAGCCCGAAGGGAACATCTTGGCCGCGCATACAACAAGTTCTGTAGAGGATAGTATCCCGAAAGCAAATCTATGGTATGTGCGTTTCTCTTTGGTAAATGTGCGCGTTTGGGTGCTTGGAAGGACTTCCTGGCTGCGACCTGTCAACGTGATTACGGCTCTCAATGTGGAGGCGTGTAATTTGCTGACAGGATCCTTTTATGCCGTGTGTTGAGCTGTCGGTGAAAAGTAGCCTTCGTGAACTTGTTGTCAAAGTAAACAACACGTCACGTTCTATTCATATCTCGCATGTGTCATCATGCTCAGACAGGCGGCGAAAATGACTGCATCGCCAAACATTATCGAAGGTGTGTCATTAGATTGTTCCGGGACTCATAGTTCTCGTATTTTAAAGCCAAACTATGAGTCTTCCCCTTCAATGGCGGGCAAGACGATCAACCCGCCCGTCCCCCAAGAGATCCGGTGGCGTTTGCTTCGTTCAGTGCGTGAGAAGAGGTGAGAGTAGTAGCAGGCCAACTCGGGGCTTTCTCGCCATGACCACATACCAGCTCGCAATGCCCTGAGCATCTGACAGTTCCTGGCCAAGAAGAACACGACTGTGCCGCAGCCCCCCCCCCCCCCCCCGTTCACCTGACCTGGCTCTGTGCTCTTCATCCTCAGCCGTTCAGGTTTGCGCCAGATTTGTAGATGCGTCATTTAAAGGCGCAAAAACAAGCGTCGCGATTCGTCATCGGGCTATTTTGGAGTGAGTTGAGGAGCTTCATTTTCACAACAGTAGTGCTTTGCAATTCAGAACTCTTTGCAATTCAAAGAAGGGCACAGTCCCTATTTCCTGTGATTGGCAGGGGTGGGGGGGGAGACACAATGTGCTGTTGCCTATGTGCGACTATTTTTTATGATTTTTTTTTTTTTAACTGGCTTTGCAAGAATCTTCCTGCCTGTCAAATGTGAGGCAGCGGTTCCCTGCCACTTAATTGGTGCAAAAATGATTACTCATAAATATCTTTGTTCATCAATGTGTGCTAGCGGCATGTAGTGAGAGGCAGTGCAATGAAATGCCTTCCGCTGGATGGCAGACAATGCAATAATCCTGCCCAACCATTGGTTGCCATTCATATGCATCCAGTAAATAATCACCTCCCATGCGTTTATCAGTTTGATGCTCACTAAACGGGCCCGGATTTGAGAGCAGTGACAAGCGCAAGAATCCACTGCATCCAATGTATTGATACTCCAGCACAGAGGCTGGCTGATCCCGCATCGTTAAGTGGCCTCCCTTCACTCTTCCCCTCGCTTTCCGCCTCTTTGCTCCCTTGCACCTTTAATCCCGTGATGATGCACGTCCCCCTCATTTCCCATCTTCTCCGAGCTGGACGCTCTATTTTAAAGCCGTCATAATAGCCCGAGAAGCAGCTGCTGCCATCTCAGTTCACATGTGTCAGTCTGTGAGGGGGCGGAGCCCGAGGTGAGTCATGGCTTTTTCAAAACAGGCTCCAGCTTCAAGTGCATAGTTGTATAAAGCCCGGGCCTACTGCATTGTTTGTGCACTGACCCCTTTTTCCACCTTGTTATGTTTTTGATAATGTAAGCTGACAGGTGATCTGTGCATCACACCCATCGAAACCGGAGCCGCGGTATTTATTTTTTTCCCCTTCCTCCCCTTGTTGGCATGAGAATTCCGTCATCTTTGTGATGTCACTGTTGAAGCCATTAGGTAGACACTCGTTCCTATTTTGGGCAAACACTAGCTCAGCCGTTCTGAGCGAAACGTCATGTTGATATCATGTCGGTTACTTCATTTAGCTGAATCGGGCACAGCGAAAATTGAAGGAATACTTGCCTGGGTGATGCACGTTTGCACACCATCGTGAGATTGTGACATGGGGTGTGTCGTTGTTTATATACGGTGCGATACACTTGATTCCATGGTTGCACCATGTGTCACTCAAATGACAAATTTGCGATTTAACTATCAAAATAAAATCAGACTAGCAGCTGCTAAATCGTCATAACCACTGCAACAGTTTTCATCCGCATCCAAGAGCTTTCAGCAACATTTTTCATTTTGGACAACGGTAAGGTTGCCCGTCGTGATGAGTTTGCTGCTCGCTTCATGGATGTTCTACTCAATGCAGCTGTGTCCGGTTTGTTGTTGTTGTTGCGATTTGTGTTGTGGTTGGTTTGACATTGTAGTTTGGCGACATTTCTTTTCCAGAGATGTGGAAAACCTTAATTGTCCTGTTCCAAGGGTTTCATTCTGTTTAACTTTATAGAGGCAGGAGTGAACTGTGTTATCGTTTGGGCCTGGTTGCGGGAAATGCTGCTTTGTGAACAATGTATTTATTTTATTTTTTTTGAGGTGTGGTCATAGATGGACAAGGAGTGAGGAATGTCTGGAATGCTGCAGGTGGGAGAGACGCGGCACACCAGGAAGCCTGCGTGAACGTTTTGAGTGCTTCCCAACTCAACATTTGTGTGATGAAACCTCAAACAACAAGCGATCGATCGTCCCACATTTTCCTACTTTTTTTGCCCAACCAATTTTACATTATCGATGAAAACAAATGGAATCTCCAATGGACCGCAAAAAGTGCATCTACCACTATCATCGCCTGTGATTTTACAAATTCCCCGCTGTTTCCTCCTGTGGTCGTGTTCACCGTACCAGAGCGTTTCCTTTCGATTCGTTTTGCCACTCAACATTCCCTCAAGTGTTTATTTCATCGTTTCTACCATCATAACAAGGAGTTGTCGAGTGCAAATGCTCTGAACTGTGAACTTGATGGTGCGCGATGTTTTGACTCAATCTTCTGTTTGCATCTATCGCAAGACTTTCAACGACTCAGGAAAGTTCAACATTTTGAATGTAGAAAGGTTAACATCAAGGCAACGCGTGTTTGGAAACCTCTTGATGGGTACACTGCGCTTTGTACGACCGAAAGGCAAATGAGTCACCAAATCCTGTTGGGCAACTTCCTTTACATTTGAATGGCACAAATACGAGTTGCATTCGCTACAAAATTGTGTGATCTGGATCATGGCTTGACATTACACCCTCAGTCCCTCAATCCCGTTGTAGGCCCACCGCTTACCGAGCAACAATTTCTACGATTCTCACCAATAGGTGATGCCCTATTTGGATTAATCGAACCTACACACAAATTAACACGTCCTGACGAATAACATTTACGCACCAAATATCCGCTCAAGGGACTCGTAATGGGATTTGTTTTTCTTCAAGATTGACTCATCATAATGAAAATAACCCAGCCTGTTGAATCTCGTCGCACACCGAAGTTTGCTCAGCATATTTTGGGGGGTAGCTTAGCAACAATATTATTTACTGCAATTACCAGAACCGCGTGACCAACCATGTGGCAGGGCGATGCTCTGGGTGCTGGGTGAACTCACTTCATTTTTGTCTTGCTTCTCTATCAACAGCTTTGGCTCTCGTCATATCCAGTCGAAAAGGGACAAACAGTATCCTGCCACGTTTTGTTTGTGGCTGTTGTTGAGGCAGAGTGAGTGAGGGCAACACATGTGATTTGTCGGCTTTGACCGAGCTTGTGACCCACTTTGTGTTACATACAACACCAGTCTGTGAGGCAATCGCTGACATTGCCGGCGAAATCAACTCTGTCAAGTACCAACTGAGCCCCCCTGAAATGTCTGTAACGTTGCGAAGGAAAGATTCGTTCATGGTTCCAAATGTGTTGACGTTTAGCCCAGGGGTCGGCAACCCAAAATGTTGAAAGAGCCATATTGGCCCAAAAAAAACAAAAAACAAATATGTCTGGAGCCACAAATAAATTAAAAGCAGAAATCGTTAAAACATTTTCAAATCAATCAAAGAACTTTAAAATCAATCCTGAAACACATTAGGGAGCCAGTGCAGTGATTTTAAAAATAAATGTCGTGCTCCCGCATCCTGGACATGTGCTGCCAAATTCTGTAGCAATTGTAAACTTGAGATCCCCTTTTTAGGAAGACCAAAAAGCAGGATGTTATCATCAGTCGGATTCGTAATATAAAAGCATGCATTCGCGTGTCCGTGTTGGCCAGAGAGTGAAAATGGCCGACTTTGCCGTTATTCTTCTGGTGATTAAAAAAATGTGATATTGAAGAACCAAGAGTGTGTATTGGGGTCTTTATTTTCATCTTAAGTTTCAGGATCTTAGGTTTCGTGCTGTTTGTGAGTGTGTTTTCTTTTTCCCCTGTATGCGTAACTTATCTCTGTGCACGCTTCTGTGTGTGTCTTTGCAGTCGCAGCCCAGCCAGGCCACGCCCAAACCAGCAGCTCAGGTCTCCACCGTGACGCCTTCTCAGTTTGAGGTAACCAAACATCCTCTCGAATAAGCACAAAAATCTGATCTCAAATCACTTTCTCCATTTGCTATTCTCCCATTGGCTCTAAGGGGGATTGTTGTCAAGGTGACCTCTGATCCCGCTGTTATGTGGACCGCTTGGTATTGTTGTGGCCTTCCTCTTCCGGTGCCAGGTGTTTTGATTGCGATGTCTGAAGTTGAAAAAGGGAAACCGTTTAGCCTGCAGGATCAAATGTCCCTTATTGTGGCATTTGAGCATGTGAAGGTCTTGGAAGAGTCAACCCCCTCAGAAAGGCTGCTTATCAAATTAATACATTTTTAAAAGTCCGCCTCAAATCCAGAGCTTAGATAAGCTAATATATTAGAAACCGTCTAGTTCAACATATTTACTTGCATTCACAAGTATGTGGTTTATAGATTAGTTTGCTGACGGATTGGCTCAACGTGTTTTTGCAGCACTTCAATCTTGTTTTGGTTCGTGGAAGGTCCACTTCCTGTGCGTCTAGTCTTTGTATTTCTAGTCCTGTTTTACTTGGGTCTTGAGGTTGAAGCCATTAGGGAGTCTTATTATTAGGCCGGGACCTTTGCGTCCTTCTTTAATGCCTCCTCAGGTCACCTGACAACTGCCTGTCACAGTCAATACCATATGTATATTCTCTATGCCATAATTAGCTCGATAAACCTAGAATTCTACAGTGACCAATAGATACGATGGTTTGGGTTGAACCGATGAGTTGACGTGTTGACTTTATTGCTCCTCAACGACCGCTAGCTTGCGGTCGATTAATCAGCCACTACACGTTCACTTGCTTTAATATACAAATATAACAAAATCACAGGTGCTATGAGCGCTAATGCTAGCCGGTGAGCAATCAGGAAGCTGTAAATGAGGGCAGATGATGGACATCTTCACTCCTGGTGCTTTTCAGAAGGCGTCATCAGGCTCCAACATGGCTACAAAGCCTGGGGGAGTTACCACAACAAAAGGCGGCACCGCAGGAAGTACTTCTATCACGACAGCGGGACAAGGGGTTCCTCGAGCTAAACCCCAGGTAGACTGACAGCGGGTGATGACGGGTCAAAAGGAAGGGCTTGGCTTCAGCGTGACAGGAACTTCCCGCTTCCTTTTTTGTGCTCTTGCTCACTCCTCCGGATGCCGTTGACGGGCTTCTTCTTTTCACGCGTGTTGCCTCGGCGAGCTCCGCATCACGGCCCTTCACCTGCGTCGCCGTCTTTGCTTACAGCACATCACTCACTGCTCTGTCTTGGGCTTTTGGGGATCGGAGGCTTAGCCGCAAGCTTTTGATCCGCTTGTACAAATAACCTCACGGCGTACATTAAACACTTGCTCCTTGGTTTGTAGACTAACACCAAGCCCACTGTTATTGACATGTCGTCTGCTGGGTCGACTGTTGTCAACATGACATTGTCTGGGGCGAGCGGCAGTCCCCAAATGATGTCGAAGGTAACTGTTGGGTGATGCACGGTTGCTTTTTGTTGCCTTATGCATCATGTGTTTTTGACAGAACATTTCTTGTATCAATTTTGGATCTTTTGACTGAATTTATGATGTGTGTTTTGAAGTCATTGGTATGGTTTGATTTATAGACGTCACCTGTCTCCACTCTAAAGTCTTCTACTGCCGCTACCGGAACAGCGGCGGCCACAGCAGCAGCTAATGTTGCCGTGTCGTCATCTAAAGGCTCCCCAAAAGACATGGCCAAGGTACATTTGAGCAAGAAACATGAAGTAAATGTTTTTGCTTTCGCAGGCTACATTAAATGATGTGGTGGGCCGTATCGAAGCTTGACAGTTGTGCTATGTGGCACAAAATAGCAGTAGTTTGGGTTCGTTGTTGGGGTTTTGCTGTCGATGCTGGACTTCAGTTTTTTTGGGGTCTGTTAGCTCAACCATGCATGTGCTTGTTGTATTTACCAGGAATTCACCTCCGACTCCTTGCATCACCAACAAGACGACACAACTTTTTTTTTTTGGGGGGTGGGGGGGGCACTGGCAGCATTAAACCACAGTATTGATGAGTTGGTGGAAGCTTTCTCAAAAACAAGTCGTTCCATGACAAACCAATACTGATTAAATCTGATTGGCCGGTGGAATAAATGTGAACAGGAAGTACATAATTTTTTGCTTCGTCAGAGATAAACAGATCAAAATCTTTTGGCACATATTAGCTGGGCGGGAATGCAGTGCCCTAGCGCCATCTATGGATGAGCTGCCACTGCTAAATTGTCCATAGGTGTCAATGGCTGTGATTGATGGATGGATTAATTTTTTTTCCAGTGTGTTGGAATCGTTTCTGTCTTGCATGTCTCATGTTGTGAAGTTCTACGCATTGATGTCGATTCTTCGTTGCAGGTGCAAGTGCAAGTACGTCCCACTCCCGAAACAATCGGGCCCAAAGAGGTAAACGAGCATTTCTCCGCTCCGGAAAGCATGTTGGTGTGTAGCTTTGCTCCCGCCCCGTGTGCTCAATTGCGCGGCATGTGCAGACACCTGAAATCGATCCCTTTGACGCCTTGGCCAGTATCCTTCCACCAGTTGATCCGGTCACTCCTAAACAACCGATATTCACTGGGCCCGAGGTCAAAGAGGTACGCCGTGTTTCCGTCAACGGATCCGATGTGTAATTGCACTGACGCGCAGCATGGCCGTGGCGTGAGTTAACCTGTGCGTCGCATGTGTCACAGCGTGACGCCACAGCCGAGAAGGCTCCCAAGTGTGGAGAAAGAGATGACACGCTGCCTCCCGATTACAGATTTGAAAATATGGTCAGTTCTCTGTCAAGAACAATGCTCGTAGCTTAAACTGGCCGCATGACTCGTCTGTTTCATTCTGTTTTGGATTATGTTGTGAATAAACCACACGGTTTCTTAACTAGAAAAAGAACGACTTTAAAACAGAGTTTGGGTTGTTCCTGTTTCCATCAGCTGATGATGCAACTTTTTTTTTTCCTCACTGAATACCATTATCATTTTTAGGCTCCGCCTCCTGCAGACGCCATACCTAAGGATGTTCCTGTAAGTGGCTACCATTTTTTTTTTAAAGAATATTTTTAGTGCAGTTAAAAGAGACACTGAAGCACACTCGCGTGAGGAATGTTGCATAGCAGTGCCGTGTGTCGACTTTGCAAGCCATACAGGAACCACCACCTTCCTGACTGGATCTTGTTGGCTCTTTTCTGACAACCACATCCAAAAAAAAGTATTAAAACACAGCTTCTAATCCATAAATTAATCAGTCAGGGGTTGACCTCGACTCCTCCCCTCCATCTGCATTGCAATTCCTCAACAAAGTGCATATTTTCTTCTATTTTCCGAAACTCCTTTATAGAGTGGAGTGTTTTCTTCACATTTGCATACTGACATACGCTAAATGTACAAGTTCACCCATCACGTCATTCCTTCACTCTTTCCTACTGGTCATCATGGACTCATTTTGAAATTTAGCACACGCCCACTTTGTCATTCTGTGTTGCAAGGCACTCTTTTTTTTCTCTCCCATGATCTTCCCCACTTATTTTCTTTCTCCTGTGTGACTTTGGTGACTTTAGGCTTTGGTGTTTTGAATGCTGCGCGCGTGTGAAACAGTCTTATGTTACATGTGTCATTTCAGGTAGTTTATCTGATACTGCTTTGCCTCTTGATGGAATTTCATGGGTGTGTCTGTATTTTTCCTTCACTTGTGATCCCTGTGTGTGGTTTGAAGTTATTTTATTTTGTTTGTGTGTGTGGTCAGAAACGCCCCCTAGTGGTGAATTTAAAAACCCTTAGGGTCATTCTTCTAAGCAGACTTTTAACTTTTGTCGTTGGAAGAAAATGGTGACACTCTGCATTTCTCCTCAGAAACCACTCAGCACCGACGAGGCCCTGGAGTCGCTTTCAGCGGGTTTCATGACATCAACTGTTCCAACTGCACCCAAAATGCACCAGGTCAGAGTCCACATCTACTAGCATTGCACTCCGTCACGTTGAACATCCAAGTACTTAGCTCAGCAAGTTATAGGAAACATATTACAAATCAAATATATATATATTTTCATAATTCCAAACAGTTCCTTGGTGTCTTAACCCTTTCATGCACCAAAAATGATAACCCGTAACCTGATATCATGATAAGCTGTCCACTGTAGTAACCGCTGTCCCTGAAACGGTTGATAACATATCGGTGCCATGCTTTTGTCAAAATATCCCCAAGGATCAACAATTACAGCCCACATAAAAGTGACTTTTAATACCTTTGTAAAATCACTTGGTTTCGAGGGGGCGGTCCTGTCTTATGCAAATGAGCTAGAGATGTTATTTGGAAAATATGCAGGTAACAAAAGATTTACTGGGTTGTTTTGATTTCACACTTTAAGGATCCAACTATTTGTACACAAGATATTAAAAGTCAATTTTGCAGTCACTTTCATAGTACGGTAGAATGAATACACCTCTTGGCATCTCCATCTATGAAACTCCATCTCCAGAGCAGTGTGTACATTTAAGTTGTTTTGGATGTGTAACGCGGTATTATATTTTGTAACCCTCAGCAAAAAGACACCACCGATGCCTCATCTGCTGCCCCTTGTTACGTTGCACCACCGCTTGTGAAGGTAGAGAAAGATGTTCCGATTCATTATTTGCATCACTTGTTTTGTGTCTCGCCACGCATCTTCATTTCCTCCTGTCGGTGGTGTTTTGCAGAAAGTTGACATCCCTGCACCGGCTCCTTACGTAGCAGCTCAGCCTCCAGCTGACAAAAAAGCCAAGATGGAAGTTGATAACTTCTCGTTGGAAGCTTTAATTCCCCCTGCCCAATTCCAGGTACAAAAGCAATAAAGTAACTCATAGTGCCACTGTGATACACTCTAAGATGGATATTAAATTCGATTTTCTGCTCCCCAAAAACAATAATAATAATAATAATAATGTCATGTACTTCTCCGCTTCAGTGAAAAAAATAAAACTAAAGTCAGGCTGTAAATCTGAACAGTTGTATATGGTGGCCACTGCTGTTCCACTCCATTCCTGTCGGTGGCAGGAAATGCATTACAAAATGGATTGCTGACTTCCAAACTAAAGAAGGAGATAAAGCTCCTGTTGTTTTGCTCATAGGCCACCATTTCATGTTTGTTTGTTTTCACGTGAAATCGTCTCAAAGTCATGTATGCAACTGTTGTGAATGTGTTACCTTTTGTTTTCTGTTTTGTAGAAAACAGTGTGCGTGGGTCCTCCCCCTACTGAAAAGGAAACCCTTGCGGAAAAAGCTTCTTCTGATTTTTCTCTGAAAGCTGAACTGGACACAAAGCCCAAGACGGATGAGGTCAGTGGCCTTTCAGTGACTTTCCCTGCACCCATTTTTCGCTACATAGTGCTAATTAGCTAACTTTATCGCCACCGGACAGTTTTATGTGGCTCACTTTTAAACTGTAACATTTGACCCAGTTTATTGATCCGTGGCACTTTTGTATTTTACACTGTTAGACCAGCAAACCAGAATGGTAACGTGATCTTGTTTTACACATTACCTACTCTGCTTGAAATCTGGGCCTGTTTAGTTGAACACAAAGCTGATACTTTATGAATGGCAACAGAGGTTGGAAGAGCATTTCACTGTTCTGCGTGTCACCACCATATGCCGTGATATAGATTATTGTAGTAGATTATTCGAGTATTTGAAGTAAATGAATACAAATTTTCAGCCCAAGTACCGACCGGTAAGAGAAACTGGATAATTTCCCACGGCAGACCTGATGACCTCTTACAATACCGATACATTAATGTTCACAGTGGACGGGAATCCGTGTTGTCGCGCTATTACTTTCTAGTTTCAAACCACGTGCCTTGTCTCTCACCTCAGGGTGGCTCGATGTCTCTGGGTGCTCTCAGTGCTCTTGGAGACATGCTGGCAGCACCAGAACCCAAACCAGAACCCAAACTTAGACCGGAGGACATGGTCTCGGTAGGTGTCAATGTCACACAAGCGTCCAGGCTGTATCCGAACCACACACAGCACCTTCTCAGAATACCAAATTCCATATTCACCTTGTAGGAGAATAAACATAAGGAGGAAGACGCCGTGCGTGTCGGAGAGAGGGAGGATTCAATTGCACCGGAGTACAGGTTTAATGAAGAGGAACTCAAGAAACTGCCTGCTCCCAAACCTCAGGTGCGACCGCATGACATTTAGGCTCCAAGGCCCGAGGGACAGGCGACATGGCCTTCACATAAAATTTCCGATTTTTTTTTTGTTTTTGAACAAAAATTATTTATGATTTCATCAAATGTGCAATTGTGTGCATTTCAGTACAAAATCTTTTTAGCATTTAGCCTATGTTTTACAATACATTTTTAATATGTTTATATTTTTATTATTATATTATTTAAATAATTATTTTATAATTACATTTATTTATGTACTTGTTGTCTTTGACTTCCTCCCTTTCATAATTTTGCTGCCGTAAATTGGGAATTTCTCCATTGTGAGACAAATAAAGGTTTTCTTATCTTATCTTTTTAAACCTCTTTGCAGTATGTTTCAACGACATTGCCAAGTCACAAACGTCGCTGCTTTTGAAAACGGGCTCCGCTCCAATTCTGCGATGTTGTTCACAAGTGCACATCGGCAGGGGGATGTCTTGAACAAAGGAAAAAGCAAAAAGAAACCATTTCAAAAGTCATTTGGACAAAAAATAAAAAATAAAAAAGAAAGCATCGCCTTCCCCAGCCAAGCATGAATAACAACAACAACAACAGTTCTAATTTATTTTTTTCCAAACTGTACATCACGCAGCCCACCTTGAACACTAATGAGGCACTGGATCTTCTCTCCGACGACTTCTTGACCTCCTCAACTGCTCCTGCACAGGTTCATTGCACATATTGGACAGACAGCAGTCGACGCAATAGGTCAAGCGATGCCTAACACGGTGTTTGTTTTCTACCGTCGTAGAAAGCCGAGGTCCCTGCGTTTGTTCCAACTGTCTCTGTGTGTCCTGCTCCACCCAAGCCTTCTCAGGTGAAAATTCGCACTTTTTTTTTTTTCCCCCTTCCATAATGTTGCACATACTGTAAATTCCTGCTCCAAATTGTTTCCCCGGGGCGGTTTAATGATTCGCTCAATAGCACTTTGAACTCGCCGACTGCCAGTTACGACGTGTACATTTTGGGGTTCTGAACCCTCTGATCCAAAGTCCTTACAAATGAGCTCCCGCCGCTCCATCAAGTTCTTCATAAAACTATCCGAGTTTCATCTCTTGTTCTTTCCACAGGGTGGCGCCATGCCTCTGGATGCACTCAGCGCTTTGAGTGACACTCTACCGGTGGATGCACCAAAACCAGAACCCCCCAAGCTCAGACCCGAAGAGATCATCTCTGTAGGATTCCCGACAGATCGCATCTTTTCCAGTGGTCACACGCGACACACTTCACTGACGTTGATTCCTTTTACGATAGGAGAAAAAACATAAGGAGGAGGAGGCCGTGCGGGTAGGAGAGAGGGAGGACTCAATTGCACCCGAGTACAGGTTCAATGAGGAGGAGCTTAAAAAATTACCTCCTCCCAAACCTCAGGTGAGACAGCGTCAACGGCATTTTTCAGGGTTTAAAAATGATGACTAGTGTGCTATAATACAAAAAAAAATTTTTTTCAAACATAATGTGTTCTTTATTCTTCTTGACGTGTATAAAAGTGTGTTGCAACTTTGCAACAAAAGCAAAATGCAGGTGCCATGGTGACAATTTTATTTTATGTTTGAAGCCACACGAATCTTTGAAGCCTTGATGTCATGCGGGAAGATGTTTCAGATTCTTTTTTTCCTTTGCGCTTCTTGCAGCCCACCTTGAATACGAATGAGGCTTTAGATCTTTTGTCTGGAGACTTCGCAAGCTCCTCAGCCGCCCCAGCACAGGTAAACAATTGGCGGCATCATGTACAGATGACTATTTTGTTTATTTATTTATTATTATTATTTTCTTGATGACGGTCTCGTTCTGCTTATGAAGCAGCATATGTTCATAAGCATATGCTTTTTCTACCGTGGATGAGAGGACATGATATCCACGATTTCCAAAAACAATTTGACCTGTGGACTCGTCAGACCACAGCACACCGCCGGGGGCGTTTCTGGGTGTTTTGGATGTATGGCTTTTGATTTGCATTGTTGAGTTTTCAATTTGATTTGTAGACGTGGTGACAGACTCTGTTAACTGACCGTGGTTTTCTGAAGTTTTCCTATTTTTTGATCATGATCCGATTTTGATGGTTGTCTATTTCGTCAAAAAGTGGCCATTTGTGTTTCCAGACCAAAAAAACGTTGTCCGCTCAAGATCTTCTGACTTCAACCAAATCGTCCGCTGTTCACGCACCTCTTCCTCCTTTGACCAGAAAGGCACCCCAGGTAAAACCCGCAAATCATTTTGTGAGTCTTTGTCCCCTCTTGAGTCTTCAGTTCAGTAGTCCTAAACTCTTTGTCTTTTATTTCCGCAGGTATCGGACTGCCCTCCAGTGTTGGCGCCACCAGCAAAGCCCGAGACCGATGAAGTAATCTCGAACATCACCTCGCTTACAACGGCGATCGCAAGAACTATCCTGAAGTTCCAGTCTTGTCTCCTCAGGGTGACTCCATGTCGCTGGATGCTCTCAGCGCTCTTGGTGACACATTGGCAGCACCGGAACCAAGACCAGAACCCCCCAAACTTAGACCCGAGGACATTGTGTTGGTAAGAAATGCAAACCTGGGCTTACTACACAGAATGAATCCAATGAATCATTTTGGGCTAACAAAGTTGTTGTCACTGTACTAATCGAGGCCATATTTTTTTAATAGGAGGATAAACACAAGGAGGAAGACGCAGTGCTTGTTGGAGAGAGGGAAGACTCAATTGCACCCGAGTACAGATTTAATGAGGAGGAGCTTAAAAAACTGCCCGCTCCCAAACCTCAGGTAAGACCTGATGAGAATCACTTGTGAGTGTTTGTTGGCGGCGATTGTTTTGGGTTTCCGCTTGGATCCCGACGATGACGATTCACTTTCTCTAATTCTAATTGGGCTCAAAGTCTAATTCTCGCACCGTTTCTACCCACAGCCCAAGATGAATACCAGTGAGGCCCTGGACCTTCTGTCTGGAGACTTCGCCACCTCCTCTGCCGCTCCTGCTGTCCACGCTCCCGTGGTCTCCTCCTCCGCCGCTCCTGCGCAGGTACGCTGTGTTCTGTTGTTGACAGTGACATTGGAATGGTGGTCTGCTACATTAGTTAGGCGCTGCGTGATTTCAATCAATGCATAAATGCATCAAGAAAGCAAATCCTCGTGAAGGACTATGATAAAAACGTCCTTACTTGAAGCCTCTCTCCCGCAGTCCTCTGCAGACTTTGCTCTGGATGCCTTAGCGGGAGACTTTGTTTCATCCTCTGCTGCCCCCACAGTGAAATCTGCTGCTTGTGTCCCCACAGAAACTGCCTCAGAGGTAACAACAACACACAAAAAAAGCCTGAACTACTTGTAAATTGCTTCATGTCGTCAGATTCCGATTTATAATGTAACGATTTGTTATTGCGCCCGTTTTCTAGACGCAGTTTTCTCCAGGAGCAGACAGCGCCCTGGATGCTCTTTCAGAAACTCTCGTCACGGAAATTACACCCGCCCCTCAGCCAGCCCCCATTCCTGCCAAAGACCTTGTCAAGGTGGGCACCGATAAAAAAAAACACTCGTAGAATTAGGGTTGTAACTGCTTAAATCAAGAGATTTGATCCAAGTCAGGATAAGGGGGGAAACAAACGTGATGATATAGAAACATGCGCTTCATATTAAATTGCTTTACGGATTTAGATTCCTATTCTTTCTTAAAGGTTGTCATTTTTATTTTAGTATTATTTTTATAGTTGCGTCACTGTCTGGATCGATACAACACTTTTGGAAGAATACTTACCCGTCATTAAAACAAAACAAACAAAAAAAAAGAAGCAGATCGTTGTATCAAAAACTGTAAGGCAAGTAGCACATGGATAAACCTGCAACGTCACGTTCAAAGTGCTCATCGGAAGTGTCATTTCTTTTTATCCTCGTGTGTGTTTGGTGTGCAGGAGAAGAAGGCCGTTGAAGAGAGGCTCATTAAAATGGGAGAGAGAGACGACACCCTTCCGCCCGAGTACAGACCCACCGAGGAGGATCTTAAGGTAACGGACGCCATCAAATAACGCTGCATTTATTCAAACATTTCCTCAACGTCATGCGAATGTCATCAAATGTTCTTTTTCAAGAATATGGCCGAGGCGAAGGCGAACGCGGGCGCCACACCGAAGACGGTGAGTCTCTCGCACGATACAACGATCACGCGTGTGGCGTGCCTATTGAAATTTCACGTTCTATTCCTCGGCTCCCCTGTTGAAGTTGATGGACGATAAGACGGCCTTGGACTTGCTGTCCAGTGACTTCAACACATCGGTCTCATCGTCTGCTGCCGCCACCGCAGTGGTGACGCCTTCCGCGCTTGACTCGGAGGCCCTCAAGGTAACGCCAAATTCAATTGCGTGAAAACAACAATTGCGCTCGTAAAATGGGATTACCCTGAGCAAAATTATTATGATATGCTGTCAAAGTAAATATCTTTGTCTGGATTTGTCCTCACTGGAACGTAATGGGACATGACGCAAATGTTAGCCATGTTAAGGTGCATATTTTACATTAAAGCTCACAGCACCCCACAAACAAAAATGTCACAAAAAATAAATATTCTGACCCCCCCACCCCCCTGTGATCTCATCTTAACTCACTCAGTATTTTACCGAGTGTGAAATCTGAGCCCGTTTCACTCCACCCAAAGCTGTTCCACTGTTGACATCTGGCTGTGAAGTTCATTGTAAATTCTGCCATCTAGTGGAAGAACATGTCATTGTTGTGCCAGTCGCCATGCCATACCAGGGGTGTCAAACTCATTTTTGTCTCGGGCCACTTCGGAGTTACATGATTTGCTTTTGCGGGCCACGTAAAATGACGTGGCGGGCCAGGTCTGGCCCCCAAGCCTTGAGTTTGGCACCTGTGCCATAGACTGACAAAGATGCAGTCGCAAATGATTTACAATTCTTACAATGTCTGGATTTTTCTGTATTTGGGGGTTTCTCTCATTTTCGAGGCCCTGTTCAGTCAGAGCGCGTTTGTGTTTGCTGTGATTTGACAGTGAATGCAGACATCGTTCAATATTCGTAGACATTTCAATCATGTCTTTGTTTTCTGCAGCAGCCCATGCCCCGTCCCGTTCCGGAGACACTGGCTGACACCCTCCTTCCAGATGACCCAGCATTCAAGGCGAAGGCGGGCACAGCCAAGGTAAATAAACAGAAATAAGTTTACCGGTATGTGAGGTTTAAAACACACAATTTATTAGACATCCTGTTAATGAGTTAAAACCACAACCCATGAAAGAAGCTCGTGACGCCCCCTCCTGAGGTCGCTTGACATGACTTAGATGTCAACTTTGTTACCTACAGAGCAAGAGCAAGTCAAAGTCAAAATCTAAAGTAAGCAACGTTCCTGCTGCATGGTGATGTGCGCTACAATGCACACAATTCCTCTTTGTCAGCCTGTTTTTGTGCTTGACACCGCCGCACACAAGCTGCATGTACGCTTCACCTTATCCAAATGCACTGAAAGCCTGTTTGATGATCGTATGAAGAAGGTTCCCATTAGTATCACTTTTTTTTTTTTTTTTTTTTTTTAACTGACCCTTGTGTTCCAGAAACAACATGCATCGGAGCCTCCTGCCGACAAGCAGCTCTCCGGCCAACAAAGCTCAGACGTCGTACCGACATCTGCACAGAAGGGAAGGAAGAGCTAGACGACCGGCTGTCAGGTTGGTGTTGACCTGCGTTTCGTAAGAATCAAAAGAGCAAGAATCAAATCATGAAATCGATACATGTTTTGTGTTGCGGGTGCAGTTTGGACCTCCGGAGGCCTTTGAGGAAGCACTGGTGGTGGACCCTCGTCTCTGCATTGAGATTGTACTTTATTAAATCATCCAGGATGTACACAAGAATTTAACGACAATGTACACACACACACACACACACTCGCACACACCCACACTATTTACAAGCATGACTTTTCTGCTTGGTTTCCACTTGTACTCAAAGATGAGGAGCTTTCGGTTTCTGCTTGTACTGTAGCAAGACATGCTGGAGGGGAAAAAAACAAAACAAAAAAAAAAACTTATGCGTTTGCTGGTCAATGTGGATAAGAATGTTGTCCATGTCTTGGTTTCGTTCTCCTGCGCTACACTGGTTAACACAACGGCCGTGTGAACTAGCTGACTGTTGGCTTACACGAGCAGTGGGGAGCGAGTGTATAGTATTTCGATGTTGTGCAATGCTTGATGCAAATCCAATTTGTTTTCCGATCACCATGTGCTCAAGTGCCATGAAGACGCTTTGTTCGCCTATATTTTTCGACAATACATAGAAACAGGCAGAGGAGGCTTCATTCCGTGCAAATGTCATTTTGAGAAATAGCTGTAGGGTCTCTGGTATATATTTTGTAAAATAAAGTACTGGCGTCCACAATTGCACTTTGTAAACCAAGGCGGTGTTTAAAACAAACTGTAAAAAAAAAAAAAGATTTTAGTCTATACAAGAAAACACTGTGTGACTTACAAAGGGCTTTGATACGTTAAGTAGATGTAAAGACATTTATTTTCTTCCTCTGTTTTTTGATCGGGTGTCCATCAAGAGAGGTAAACTATTTTCAATAGCCATCCATTTTCTAATGGGAATATTCATTACATCTAATAATCAGTAAATGTGTAGTTCATACACCGCTTGTGCCTAAAAAGAATTAAAAACAAACTACAAACTGTCAGCGAGGCAAAGTACTGCAAAGAACATCTTTGGTGACTTTTTTTTCTGAAAGGTGCAAGGGATCCGTGTGAGTGTATGTGTGTGTGCGTGCGTGCGCGCGCCAAACCTTCACAGGAACAAAAACTCCTGACTTGGTGGTTTTTCATGCTGCAAAAAGGTAGAGCAGCCCACTTCCTGTTCACTTCGGGGGGCTTCAACGCATCTATTTTGATAAAACCATTGAATGTTTTATATATATATATATATATATATATATATATATATATATATTTAGAGATAAAATATTTTCGCCAAGATCATGAATGACTGATGGTGCAAATGAGTGGGTTTGTTGAAATTATTAAATAAATTTACAAGACAATGAACATAAATAAAGACGAATAATTAATTGAAATTCAAATGAGTGCTCTTTTCATTTTTCATAGTACTCATTTGGGAATTCTAATATAATGTGCGCGTAGCGCACAAATGAGTGCTTCTGTTGAGTTAAAAATCCAAATGACAAAAACATGCATCGATACAAACGGCTCATTTAAAATGTCTAAATGCTCTTTGATTTTGAATCCGACCATCGCAAATGTAAGAATTCTAAAATTCTGTGCACTTAGATTAAAAACACACGAGTAATAACCTAGACTGAAAAAAAAAATTACCAAAAAAATGCAAGTAAAAATTACTTACCAATTGGATATTTGTAAATCAAAAACAATAAACTTACAAAAAACAGTAATAATCTCCAATGTAAATCATTTTTCTCACAGTACTACTCCGTCCAAAATTATGAACATTTTATTCGAGAAACATACAAACAAAAATGAAAAAAACAATTTCAAAACTTGACTACGATCACTGGCTAAACATTCACCTGAATCCCAAAATATTTTTTGGCACTATACATGTTGAACATTCATTAATAGGCCTACAACTCACTACGTTTACCGCAACATATTGAGTCCAAAAAATAAAAACTAATTCAGTTGATTCATTGCAAAAAAAAAAAAAAAAAAGAAATGGGAACGTCTCATCGCCGCTAAAACTGAGCTACACTGAAGGGAGTTGTCAAAAGGGAGCTGTTGAGTACTTCAGTGACATTTTGGGAAATAAATAAAGTCAGCACGATAGAACGTTCACAGATGTGCACAATGATCAAGTGTGCTGCTGCTGCTGCTGCTGCTGCTGCTGTTGTTTTCCAGGAGCCGTTTTCTTCAGCAGCCTGGGAACGACAGAAAAGTTTATTGATATGAAGAGGTTCTATTCAGTACTTTCAAGTACTAATAACTGTTTTTCAACTTAATTTTATCCTTTTTGTCATGACAGCTTTAAGTCATTCAAATTTCAGAAGCGGTATTGAAAATATATTTTAGAATCTTCTTAATTCCTAATTATCATCTGAAGGAGCTATTCAATTTGATAATGACATTGAGTATTTGGTGGATGAATTACACCAAAGTATTGTGTGTTATTATTTCACAGCATATTAATTAATATTCCTGTTTAGTCCAAATATGAACAGTACGCAATTTCAGCATCATAATGCCATGTTCGGAGGACTTAAACCAATGACCTCAGTCTGTCTTAAGTTGTGGGCCACAGTTTAAAATATTACAATTATTACATAATTGTTTATTACATTTAAAAAAAACAACAACATACCTCTTTTTATAATGATGTGGGCACCTGCGTGTCCTCATGCCTCCAGAAAAAAAGAAAAAAATATTTAAACTGAAATAAGGTGAATATATTTCCAAATGTGTTAAGGAATAGAGCCAAAATTAAAATGGGATGCGATAGCCTCCTTGAGGACTGCCTCTTAGGTTTTTGACATATTCAAAAGGGACTTACGATTGCAGTACACTACGATAATGAGGATGAGCAGAAGCAGAAGGCCACAAATGCCCGCTAGTGGAATCAGTATGATGGGATTACATAATATGAACTCATCTGATGGAAAAAAAAAAGATCATTAATGATTATTGATTATTCCGTCCCTGTATTCATTCACACAGGATTGCAAGGTAGGACTCACAAGAGTGACATTACCAACGTACCTTGCATAGTCACGTTCTCACATGAACAGGGTAAGGCGCTTGTGGATGGATTGTATGTGACTGGGGGGGCCGCAGCTTCATCTACAAAAAAAAAAAAAGTTTTATATCACGAAACGGTGTCCCGACATTATCAATTAAATCATTTTAACGTGATTAAAAAACAAACAAAAAAAATCTTACCTCCCACCAATCGTGTGATGTCACCAAAATGCAATTCGTTGCTTCTCATAGACGCGCAACTGTAAATGCCGCTGTCACGACCTTTGTTGAAGGACTTTATAATGAGGACGTTGTCGCGGATTCTCATGTCACTGAAGGTGGATGTGAAGGAGTCACTTTGTGACTTCACCATGCCATTGGTCGAGAAAGTTGCCAGGAATTCAATGCCGGATTTGTTCAGTACTCGAAACCACACAATTATGGCGGTAACCTCAGAGGGCCTGCAATTCAATTCAACCTTCAGCCCTTCTTTGATTTTCTGCACTGTAACAGCTCCTCCACTTAACTCTGGAAGACAAAACAAACGCGGGAATTGTCTCTCACCTCATTCACATGGCAGTAAGCATATTTTCAAGTCACATTTAAGGAACTTACTGCTGCAAAACAAGAGGGCTGCCAGGAGGCGAATCCACTGTCGATCCATTTTACGGTGCAGAACGGCTGAGAATGTGTTGGTGATGTTCGGAGGGAGTCTGCTTATGACAGAGGAAGTGCGATCCACGCCCCTCCTGGGGTGTCAAACGACCTCACTGCAGCACGTTGCATCGAGGTCGCGCTCCACATAATGCTTGAGGAGGAGCTCACTGATCTGCACGTCACCCCTCTTTATGACTTGATCACCATCCAGATCATTTGAATCGGGTACAATGTTGGACGGAAACATCTAAAACCTGCCGGATAGGGGGCCCTCGAGGAATGGAATTGGTGACTCCCCCCGGCTCTAAAATTTAAATCAATAAGAACCTTTCACAAATACGATTGCTTAGCTTCACGTTCAAAGTGGAGTTTTGCTAGCAAGATTTGAACGTGGCCTCGTTGAATGCAGCCCTCGAGTCTTGATGATGAAAGTCATGCGTGTCACTCGCCCGCGCAAGCGGAATCCTCAAGCATGGCCGTTCATCATGGCGTGCTGTTTATGAGAGCGTGCACTCATGATAAATAGTCACAGAGAATGCATATGGAGCTTTGAAAAAAAATAAAAATACAAAAAATGGCGGTCCTAGCAAGATAGCGCTGTAAACAGGCCGCCGTTAGCCACGACTATGATGATGATCGTATGACTTAATCGTAATGGTGTGTTTTTAATCAAACAAAATTTGGGTTTGAAGCTTGATTTTTTTGGGGGAGTGCGGGGGAACTAAAAAAAAAAAAAAACTCCTGGGCAAAATGAGAAATCTTGAGAAGGGGCCGCAGAAAGGGAGAATCTCCCTTCGAGGATGACCAGGCCGCAATGGCTGCCGAATGATTCTTCCAAATAGCAGTTTCTTGCACTTCAAATAACAGGCGGAAGATGGCGCCAGATTAGTTTTACTCATTTGCCAATGTCACATCAAACTGAGTTTTTACAATGGTTGGCATTTAACGTTAAATATTTTATTTACAAAAAAAAAAAAAGTGGATGATACATGTTGACCGAAACCCTTGTAAATGCATTGTAAAATATTATGAACCGATTAAGTTACTATCAGATTAATTTTTTTAAAAAATTATTCAACGTATTTTAGTGATTACGACATGCTTTAAAACTGAATTCAAATTATAACGTCTGCAGGTAATGAAGCAGACCAGTCAACACGTTTAATATTTATAATTTACTATGAACGCATTTCTGTGCAGACACACGCAAACCTCAGTGCTTCTTTGCGATTGAACACATCTGTAAAATACAGTGGCGCCGGAGAACCAGATGGAAATTTCCATTCCTGTTTCGCATGTATCTTCTCAAACACATGCCCCATTTCCTCTTCATTGATGAAAAGTAAAATATGGTACAACAGTTAAAAATACAATACAATACACTACATGCTGATTTATATAGCGCTTTCACAACAGCTGCAGCTGTAACAAAGCGCTTAACAAAACAGTTAACAGGAAGTAAAATAATAAACACAACACATAACATAAAACACGAACGTAAAGTAAAATAATGAACACAACACTTAACATAAAACACGGATAGTCGTGCAGTCCTAACTTGACTATCGTTCAAGAATAGATGGAGCCTTCCGAAAATGGACACCATGTCGACGTTGGATAGTTATAAAAACAAAGAGAGCGTGGTGGCTATCTGTTGGAAACGCACGCTGTGGACCTACGCTAGATGCCTGCCTTTCATGCATACATTTGAACGTTGACATAATCAGGACTACGTTTTATGTAAATGAAGGAAGATGAATCTAGATCCTAAAGCTACTGGACTCTTCTGTGATCCCGTTAATAAACAAAAGTTCTTGGAAGACAAATAACCTAAACCTATTATAATCAGACCACGTAAAACGTAAAACTCATCTGAGATCGGCTGTTTGTAAAGTCACGATCAGCAGCAACCAACATGTCACGTAACTCAAAAGTTGTTTTAATGTCGCAGGTTGCACTCCTGTGGTCTCAGGTGCCTAACCTCGAGCTCAGCCGAGGCCTAAAAACCCAGCTTCCATAATACCTTTAAACATCAAAGCGAACTGAAAGAATTACGCACGGCAGCCTGAATTATTTAGGCGACATTTGAACAAAGGAATTGGCTCAAAATGTGTAGTTATTTTATTTTTTGCAAATGCATGTTGTTTTTCACGTATTTTAGTACAGCACTTGGAAATAATTAGCATTTGTGATCCGAATCAGATTGGTCATTTGGGACACATTATTTGCTTTTTGTTTTAATGTGATCGAGCTAGGCCAGGTTTAATTTACAACAGTCTAATTCCTGTGAAATAAAGATCTTCAAAGATGTGTGTGTGTGTGTGTGTGTGTGTGTGTGTGTGTGTGTGTGTGTGTGTGTGTGTGTGTGTGTGTGTGTGTGTGTGTGGTGGTGGTCTCTTCGGCGAGAGGATGTGGGCCGCCCTTGAAGACAGGGAACGACAGCACATGATTCTATGAAAACAGGAGATCTTCTTGATGAGCTTCAGTTACGCGTCACTCCATGATGATGATGTTCTAATTTCAATCTTTGTCATCGCAGTGCCAAACGAAATGAGGGGACAGGGGGGTTAAATCAGCATTTGTCGAGACGCTGCTTTCACCTAATTGCAGTTCATTTAAGCAACTGTTCTGCTGCTGAACATTTTAATTAGGTCTAACTTTTTTCATGCACATTTTATAATTTGTACCGAGGCAGTTTTAAAACTTGTGATCAGCCGTTTTCTTGTGCATTGACAACTACGTATCGTTTATCATTGACAGCTGTTTGTTTTCCATTAGATTCGTGCATGCTTTGCTTCCTCCTGAATTTGTACACAAGACTCGCAGTAAAGAAATACGAACAGAAACATGAGATCATTTAATCCGCTTCAGCTAAAACATTTAGGTTTAAGGTGAAACGACACGCACACACATCCACGCAGCTCTGTTGTCTTCGCTTTTGTTATAAAGAAAAAAAAACGTTTACTATTCAAGCATACTTTAATTTTATTATTTTTTACGTAATATAATCCCACAGGGGGAAATCCAAATGGTACTCCAAAGTATACGTCGTGTTGCATGCCACACATCGAAACACATCACTCGCGTGCAGGCATGCAAGGAGATTCGGAATGAGATGCGCACACATCCTTGCGCCGCTCGAGCTGGGAGGACAGTGAAGATCGCTTGCTCGAGGCCACCTCGACAGTAGCCGGCAAAGAGACGAGCATTTCTCCAACAACTAGCGAGCGTTTTCATGACATTTAAAGATCGCCATTCCACCGTGAGACACATATGAGCTTGTTTACAAGGGTAGGCCAGCTGCAAGTTTGCCTCTGAAAAAAACCCTCAAGAGAGACGAAATGACTCAACTTTCAACATGTGGCCTCCCCAACCCAATAGCGCCTACCGCAGGCTGCTAAGGGCATTACAAGACCTGATCGACACATTGGTTTTGCCACATTATTTATTTTCAATTGTCTTGAAAATTACTTGGAACATTCATACCAGTAATAACTGAAAGTGCAAGTTGATAAAATGTCATTTTGTATGAGGGTGACAAAAGTAGCTTATAAGGGCATCAATAGAAGAATAAATTAATTGGAGCTCAAACCTCGCTAACCAGCTAGCATAAATTGCTAATAGTTTTTTTTTAGACAGATTGTTTTTTTAATTAACTAGATCTCTGCAGTTCAAATTATAGAGGTGAGTAGTTTTTCTCTTAAATTATGTTAATGCGTTAACAGCCAAGAATGGAATCATCCCACAACTTCTCCTCCTCTGTCCTGTTGTCCATGATCTCCTTTGATCTTTTCTTCTCTTTTCTACATTTCACACTGGCGTGGTCTTCCTGTCTGTCACTCTGCTTGACAACATTTTCATCGGTTTCTTCTCGAGTCTCCATCGTGTCTGTCGGCACGACGCTGCCCTTCACCTGATCTTCTTCCGCCACTTGTTTCCTTACTTGCCGTCTCTGCTTGCTGGGATGTTTGCGCTTTTTTCTTCCCTCGTCCCCCGACTCCCCAACATCATTTCTCCTCCTCTCCTCTGAGTAATCATCTCTTGTTCTCTTCTGTTGCTTGCGCCTCGCCTTGTCCGAGCTTGCAGCTCCTGATCGTCTGCCTCTTTCCCTCCTGGATCTTTTGGTCCTCCTCCTCTCTCTTTGCCCGCGTTCACCTGCATCGCTGTCACTTGCTCCACTGCTAAAGGAAGAGGAATACGAGGAGGAGGAAGAGGATGAGGTAGAATACGAGGAGGAGCTGGAGCACTTTCTTCGTCTCTTCAGAGGTCGAGCAGCGGATTCCAGCGAAGGCCTTAAGTGGGGGAAAGATGGAGGACCATCGCATTCCCAACCCCTGGACGGCCAGGGAGGGCCCATGTACGGAGGTTGGAAACCTTCTACACCAAAGTGAGGGACACGGTAGCGAGGGTAGGGGTCATACGTGGGAGAAAAGTTGGCCAGAGTCTGGTTTTGTTGAGCCTCGTGCCCCTTTTGTACATCCACTACTTCTTCTGATTGATCATCTTCGTTTTGCGCTTCATTCTTCGATAGATTGGTGCCAATCTTGGGCGTGAGTCCGCGAGCTTTCTGGACTTGGATGTAATGCGCAAGCTCATCGGCAAACGTGCTGTAGGATTTCTGTCGGGTTTTGCACAGTTTGAAGACCTTCCTCTCCCTGGTGAACAAACAGAAGGATGGTTGCGAACTTGGTAAACAGGGGCGGTGTACCCAATGGATGCTTGTGGATATTCTCGTTCATCCAAGTCATGTTATTTTGGATGCAAAATGTTGGATCATTACAATTGAATTGACAAAGGCATACATTGGGAAAGGAGAAAAGCAGTAAATGTGGTACAGTAAGTCTCATGAATTGTATAGCAAGCTTACCTTGCATGGTGCTTGTTCCCCTGCATATGGGCTTGGTACATCTCAACGGAGTTCAATTGCAAATTACATATGGCGCACGTCAGAGGGTTTTCTGCAGAAAACAAATGAGGTGGGAATGAAGGAAGTAGAAAAAAAATGCAACCATCTAGGTTCAGTCTGATCCCATTTCAAATGAAATATTTGGATTTCGATTCCTGCAGTGTGTGCGTTTGTGTTCATCCTGCTTTGCGCCGCGTTACCTTCTTGAACATCTGCAAGCTCTTTCAACATCTCCTGTCTGGCCTTCTTCCTTTGGTGCTTGCGGCCGTTGTAGTGCTGCAGCGCCATTTGGGGATTATTGAAGGAGGCCGCACACAAGACGCAGTACTTGTTTGGATCTGAACTGGCAGTATTTGGATTCGATGCTGGGTCTGTAACATCCCCTGATCCCGACACGTGGTCCTTGGTAGCACAGTCCACCAGAGGTCTGGGTAAAGTACTGACCACTGCGTTATTCGCTGTTAGGTCGGAAAAGGAATCAATTCAACTTCAATGGCAGTTGCCCTTTTCAAATATCACAGTGCGCCACTGCTCCGAAATATTTCGCCTTTCCTCTCATGTACACGTACCTGCGTTTTGAGGACTTTGCTTCCTGAGATTCTTCATGTGGACTTTGCCGTCGTAATGTGACTTTGCTACCACGGGAGAAGTAAACACCATGTTGCACAGCTCACAGAAACGGTCCTTGTCAGACGGCATGCGGTGCTGCGAAATTAGAAGAGAACATCAGCTTCTGTCGCACATCCTCTTAATTATGCTTCCGCTGATGTATGTAAGACCTTTCTGTTATCATATAGTTGGGCAGTGAATATTACAGGGCCAATAAAAATAGCAGTTCCCCAAGACGGATGACATTATACCGCTGAAATATAAAACAAGCGCTAACCAGCAGTCCAGCAGACTCTGTATGCCTCAGTTCATCCCTCTTGTTTTGCAGGTAGAGTTTCAACTTCTGGGCATGTTTTTTTCCCTGCAAATGAGTGGTAAGAGATAATATAATGAGGTCTCACAGGCCGTGATTCAATGCGCGTTGGAAAAGAAATGTCCCAAACCTCATAATGTGACAGCCGCTGCGCCTCAAATAACAGCACGGCTTCACACACATGGCAATGCTGGTCAGTGAGGAGACCTTTCAGGAGTTCCTCATCACTCACATTGGCTGAATGGCAAACAAAAAACAAAAATACGCTTGAAGAACAACAACGTGAAGAGACTGCATGCTCATGCATAAGAGAAAAAGTGATTCAATTCCACTTGATTCATCACTGCACTAATGCAAATAATAGAACATACCTTTGGGCTCCATTTGATTCCAAAAGTGAAACCGTAAACTTCGAGAGATCCTCGATTATTATTCTTAATGTGGTATCAGTGGTGGGTGGGCTCCCTCTAGTGGTAAGTGGAAGTATCACTTAATTAAATGTTCAAACTGCGCATGTTTCAGTGACTTAAACATGTTTTTAATCCAACATGGCATATTTGTTAAATTCCGTTTGGTTGTATTTCCCTTTATAGTACAATATTTGATCTTATAGAACTGGTTGTTTTTTTAACATTGATTTTGAAACAATTTGTATCAAATAGCTACTATGTTTTAATTACATTTTTTTAGGGGGGATCATTACTCACAGTTCAAACGGTGTATAATGTGACTTACATTAGTATTACATGTACTTTTTTAGGAGTAAAGCTACTACCTCATTTCAAATGATCACTTGGGCCTACTACACTACTGTATTTTAATTTTGGTTATAATCGTGGTAATAGGAGTTTCAGTGTTTTTTAGGTGGTACTAGATGTAAAGGGTTTAAAAGCCAGTACTCTAGACTAACACACTTATTGAAACCTAACAATGGGAAACATATTATTGTTATTATTTCTAACTCTGGCACACCTAAAAGTAATTGTGGATGAGCCATTATGCCTAACGTGCAAGTTCTTCAAATTTTAAAATTAACTTGCAGTAAAACATACTGTAAATGAATTAAATCACGGTTCACATTGTTGTGACTTTTGGCTGTAAATATTCTCACTCGTCGCACGCCAAACACTATATATATATATATATATATATATATATATATATATATATATATAAAACGTATTACACAAAAAGTAAAAAATGATTGTGATGTCACAATGGTCTGAGAAGACTACCACAGCAGAGTGGTAGTTGCTGTTGCTGCTCCTTTGCTGTTCCTAAAACTTGAGTTTTGGTAATGTGACATAGACTTAGGAAGCCTCTTGTACTTTTGGCACAATGTGAAACTATTTTAAAGTCTTGTCAACGAGAATGTCACTGCAGCGCCGAAGAAAACAAAGATAGCATGCGATGATTCTATTTAAAAATCTAATATTGTAGACATGTTTTTCAGCTATTTAAAAAAAAATTTTTTCTTTGATCTTAACTTTTACATGGTTAAGAAATGGTCACAAGGATTGGTAAATGGTGCTACAGGGTGCCAAAAGTTGCGAACCACTGTTGCAGTATATGCCCTGGGATACATAGATATGATGAATAAAAGATATCAGACATACCATTAATTTGCGAAACACTTATTATTAGCTAGCAACTGAAAAGTAAACAATGATGTCTGCACAAGTCATTTTGTTGACGTTATCATTTACTTTAACTTGGTGCTGAAATCGAGTTTCCTCAGCACTTCACTTGATTATGTTGGAAACTGGGTTTGCACAGTAAAAATGCAGGATAAGCGTCACTTAAAAAAAAAGTACCAGATAAAATAAAGTTCTGAATTAAATCTAATACATTTGGATGTTTGCCGACACATTCCGGATAGGGTACTTACCACGATCTGTCGCGGTTTAAAGCTAACTATTTCAAAGTGATTGATCAGGCTTATACACCTCACTGATGTCATTGGAACGCTGATAAAGCTTTAGAGTGTCTTAAATCCAATCAGTGAATTTTAATCTCATTGACACAACAGCTCGATATATTATTTTAATCATACAACCCAAAAAGTTAAGGTATTTTTATAAATAGCCCTGGCATGTTGAATTTTTTACTGTTCCATCAGCTGAGTAATGGGCCTGCTCTCTGTCACGACAGACTGGACAGAAAAACGGCAAATTTTAACACCGCGAGCCAACGGTGAAGACATATTTTTATTTTTTGCCTTATCAAAGCCATTCCCG
Source organism: Hippocampus comes (assembly GCF_001891065.2). NCBI lineage: Eukaryota > Metazoa > Chordata > Actinopteri > Syngnathiformes > Syngnathidae > Hippocampus > Hippocampus comes. The sequence goes on along the minus strand of NW_017805625.1, from coordinate 844,523 downwards.
GTATTGCCCTAGCGTTTGGTTGTTCTGTTCTGACGGGGTGATTTCAGCTTTGCTTGCTTCGGCTAGTTCAAAACAGGGACGTTAGCAGTTGAGGCTAAAGGAGCTATCCATCTGAATGCGATGCGGCTAGCCTGTTAGCAAGAAAGCTAACGTCGTTCTTCCGGTCATGACACACGACTGAATTGCCCCGTTTCAGGCAAGACTCACCTCCAACCAGGGTACTATCAGTTTTAATGTTTATTACTTTGTCAGGTTCTGTGGTGGAAATCGCTAAAGGGGCACTATCAATGTTATTTTGAGCGCCAGACTCCACAGACAGCGGAGCACTGACGTTCGGCAGGTCCATTTTTTTAGCCCCGACTGACGCGCAGGCGTGCTGAGGTCGAAGAGCTGGTTGTCGTCAAGACAAAAAGCAATGCAATACCTGCAGCCGATTGAGTAAGATAGTTCCCAATAAGATGTAGGCATGATGGCTAACCATCCCTAATCGTAATCGTAAAAAAGTCTAATAATAATAATATTAATACTACTACTAATAATAATCATCATCAGTTAATCGGGGGTTACCATTGCTCAGGCTCATGGCAACTTTCGGCCAAATGCATTTCTGAAGAGACACTACGTGGTAGGAAAAGATGTTCTGGCACGACCCAATCATTTCTTCCTCAAAACCTACCTGGGACATGTTTGTTGTCATGGAGGTGTTCAGACAAAAGATGGAAATAAGCGAATCAAGGGGATATCAAAATTATTTATCAAAAAAGGGCAAATCAAGGTACGTTTTAGCAGGCTCATATATACAAATAAAACATTCATCACGACAGCCCTTCTGTTATTGCTGCCCAAAGCTTAACCATTTATTAAATACAAAGGTTGACATAATTTTTTTCACCCTATGTTATGATTTGTACATGTTGTGTAAAAAAAAACATGTCATTTTGTTTAATTGCTGTTACTTAAATGAGGCTCATATCACATTTTATGACCAATGAATGCAGAAATCGAGGTTAAATAAGCGTTCACACAGCGTTTCTTCAAACTGTACATGAAGTGCAAATTAACCAATCACCTTCTGTGACCTTGCAGCGGACGCAAATTGAAGACAACATATAATATCAAAATAAACTCTTTATTTCAAGGCATGTTTTGAACACAGGTTAACTGATCACTGAATGCCAGAAATCTTTCCGCCGAAGCCAACAGCCCACATTGCGTTAAATGAATTCAAAATTATTACGAAGAAGAGTAGAGTCAGGCTGCTCCAAGCTGTCACTTTTTCTTCTGGAGCTCTCTGGTTAACACATCCAACTGTAAAGAGAGCCATTTTTGTGAGTTACAGCACATGAGACCCATAATTAAAAGCATTGATGCCTTGATTCATTTTTCCATTTCTTAAAATGAAATTCTTTGCATTGAATCCAGTGAACTGACCGTTTCCACTTACAATAATGCCCTTTAGAATACCCCTCCGGGGTGGTCTCAAATAACTGCAATCCGCCCTCTCGCATAGTTTGATCTCCTCTGAAATCTGAAAATTAGATGTTAGGTTGATATATACAAAATAGGTCCATCACACGCACTCACAAAAATTTTGTGGGTACACGCAACCACTGTGCCTAACCTCTGATGTGCCAAAAGAGTCCAGGTCCCTTTTGCCTCCAGGATACCAACCATGGGACCAGTGCTGGGCGTTGGACAGCTGAGCTTCAATACAGAGAAGCAGTCCAAGCAGTAAAACCAGCCGAGATACACTCATGATAGCTTTTATTTACCTAGGAGCAAAGATGGATAGGAGTCACGTTGGTTGAATGGAAAATGCCAATAATACTGGTATTAATTCATACTGTGGGAATGGAGCTTCAGCAGTGTTGGGAAGACTGACAATATATATTTTTTGCAGATTTGATGCAAAGTAAGACCATCAGAGGACAATGAACTGAAACATAAGTCTGATGGAATGCCACACGCCCCATTAAAAGACAGAAGAACCCAATAATTTATGCCATGATAATGGTGAAGAAAAATAATGACAATCATTGAGAAAGGTATGATTCACTACAAAATATATTGAAAGAAATTATATAAATTATTTCATACAATGCTGACATATTGAACTTTCTCTTCTCCAGGGCCAATTTCGAGATGAGTGACAGAAATCCGATCATTGTGACAACAAGTCACGGAATTGCAAAAACGTATTGAGATTGATCTGATGAAAGAATGCCGCTTACACGCTTTGCTCTCGTAACATGAGGATCAGACGTAATTTCTTTCTTTGGAATGCCAACTGTGACAGCCGTTTCCTTCTGAGGGCACTCTCATTTCCAAAAAGTTTTTATTATGATGTCGGACCAAATAGCATCATTGCCCAAGTCTTTTGAACACACTGCCACAATACCAATAAATAAATAAATAAAATACAAATGCGCTCCCCCAAATCTCAGTTTTTCTTAATTCACAAAGGTTTGAAATCAGCAGCTGGACTCATCTTGTTAAATTTTTTTTTTCTGAAAACATTGACACATGGGCAACTATGCTGTATAAGGCTATCAATTTGCTTGCTTCTAGATATGTTACATTACGTTCTCACAATAAAATAGATCGATGAATAAAATATTGTGAAAATATCACAGCCTTACCTTCTAAATCTGCTTGTCTTAACTCTGACTTGATCTTGCCTGAAGGCGCCTCCAAAGGTGTCGGACCCAACTTTCTGTTACTCAGTAATTTCACAGAGCTTTTCTTGAACAGATGCTTTTCACATACTATATATATACGTAGCCTATATCCCATCACCCACCACCACATTAATGTTCGTCCCACCCTTATTGACACCATTGCTCCTTTCCTCCCAAGCGGAGAAATTAACATCTATGTGGGGGGCACAAGGTGAAGCGGACCTGGATAATTCCAATTATCATCTGCAAACAGCAGTGACACCCACCGGGGCTGAGGTGTTTACGTATGAATCACCCCTCTACAAGAAAAAAAAAATCTTGGAACAATTACTATGAAAACGGTGCTTTTAAGATGTACTTTTTTTTGAACGTCATTTCAAATGGCCCTTTTCCTAGCTAAATTAGCACCATTCCAAACACAAATGTGCCCACATCTATTTTCGATCAGACCTAAAGATTTTCAAGCATACTCTGAAGCAATCCCTCTCTTTTGGATTTGATCTTGATGACTCAAGCCTTGAACCTTACTTCTGCCAGGCCAATATCGGAAGGCGGAACGGCAGAGGAACAAACATGGTCGACTGCTAGCCAGGCCACAGACAATTTCCCTTTTCAATTAGATTTCCTGTACAAATGTGGAAATGAAATGATGGTGCCAGGTGTCAAAGTCAAAAGTCACCCACTCCGCCGATAGGATTTGTTACGCTGCAGTTTGATTTCAGATTTAATTTTCTTAACTTGAGCTTTTTATTGGTAGGAGTTGTGCCACTTACTACTCTAAAAAGAGTCAATGCATATTGCATTTAAGTCATTGCTTGTAAGTCTTATCGTGTAACGGCGTCCTTTGCGATGTATTTTCACACAACTTTGAACAAAAAAAGTTAAAGTCCACAATTGTTCATAACTTGGGGCAAATAGGGCAAAGTTATATTTGCTGAACCGGGTTCAGGAAATGACACAGCCTTTAAGGAAATTAAAAAGTATGCAATAATTTTATCATAATATTTTTAAAATATTCTCTACTTGGAATAATTTTTATGCTGACAATTTAGAACACTATGCCTGTATTGAGAAAGAAAAAATATTTTTAAATGGGACTTCTTAGGAATACAAATAAATAATGGAGTAGTGTAAAAAAGCACAAATATATCTGATGGGAGCTTGAAGGATTAAACATCAGTTGAAGACCCTTCAAGACCACACAAGAGGACTGTGTGATCTATAATTTTGTCATTTTATGTTAACTTTTCTTTTGATGGCAGCGCGGGCACCCGCAGCGGCTCCTCTTGTTGTATGTTGTCTTGAGAGGGAATGGGAAATTTCATCTGTGCTGGATACATTTGACAATAAAGTTGTACTTGATACTTGATAGCGGACAAGAATGAGTGACAATTATTTTGGGCCCACCATGCCGCCGGTCCTCATTGCGTTGTAAGCTTTGACTGAGCATCAGGTTGCTGTTCTTGACTTCAAATAAGCATCGTAGATACAGACTGAGAAGGAAAAAAAAATCTCAAGCACTTTATTAGTTTGGAACAGTATCTTGCTTAGAAAGGCCATCTGGCATTATATAATTATATATCTTTTTTTCCCCGTATATATAATTATATACACATATATTCAAATGTTGAATAACAAAACACTAGAAACCAACATGGGCAAAATAAAAAGTTGGATTACTTTAAGACAATGATACCAATTAAAAATTGCAAACAAAACATCCAATACATTTCAAAATGGTCCCATTACAATTCAATATAAAGCTTTTTTTTTCAGAAAAAAGCAAGGTGGGGGGCGGGGGGAATAAAATAAAGGCAGCAGACAGGAATGAAATATAAATAACCTTACATTATGTACAAAGTCGGGAAATCATTCAACCCGGAACAACAGTTCGTTGATGGTCCAAGGTAAACGTCAGCGAGGAAAAGGGACGAGTGAGTGCACTTGGAGACATCAAGGCGACATTTAGGTGGAGAGAAGACGAAGGATTTTTTGCAACCATAAAATGGTTTCCCTCGGTGCTGTTGTAGCCGCTGCGCACGGGGAGGGGGGCAAACGAATGACTTATTTTGCAAATGTTGGGTCATTTCCCGATATATGGCAAACACTTTCCACTTCAATCAGCAAGTGACACGTTAGCACGTCTATGAAAATTGATGGCGCGTCAATGAAAAGACGACTTTATTTTGCTTTGGTTCCATCTTTCTCAAAAGCATCCTCCGCATTTCGCGTCTGTGACTAGAAAACAAACCATTTTAGACCTCACCGCATATCGGTAGTAATATTTTTTGGGGGGGAAATTAATATGAGGCACTTTTGTTGAAGCAAAACGGTGGTTTTCATGAGTTGGCACAGTGTCATGTGAAGAAGTGTCATGATTTAAACACAAATGACCATGACGATGAAGCGTAAACTGACAATCAGATACGTGTCCAATTCTTGTACAAAAGTGTCAAATGGAAAGAAAGAAATGTCACGAACAGATTATGTGCAAATAGCACAATGCACAAATATTAATTTCAGTGGCTGGTCATACATTTGCTACTTGAAATCCCTACAGAGGATGAATAGAAGGCTTGCAGACTAAAAAAAAGGTATTTGAATTCCCACAGTTTTCATCATCATGTGGGTCTTTATTTCGTTGTTTTTTTTTTCTTCTGGTGCAAATAGTGCATGAGACAATCGACATCTACAACTGCTTCCTGGCTCACCACGGAAATTGCTGAATGTACTTGTCATTATTTGGTACACTGCAAACAAGGGTCACATCAGTGTGGTGCAAATTATGTTCACGTGTGAATCTCTTCTAAGATTGGGTCATCATTCAAACATCTAAATAGCTTGATAAACGCCGAGAAAGATTTTGACATTATGTTTTCAATGCCGTCTGTGTGTTATAATGACACAAAAACTATTGAAGTGATTTCTGTGACAAAAAAAAAGTGAAGAGAGGAGCAGTCCGTACAATTTTAGTATGAGCCGGGAATTTCTTGAGTTCTAACATTGGTATTTTCTCCACATTTTCTGCAATTGCCCGGTGGAAAAAAAATAGAAAATGACTCATAATGTGGCAGGTGCTGATCCAAACTGGCTTGCAAGACAAAAATGTGGATATTGTCTTTTTTTGTTTTGGTTTTGGTTTTCCAGTGTGTGTGTGTAAGGATGAGCTTAATTTCCTGTGTTTGCTCCAGCAAAGATTATGGTTGCCTTGAACGCCCCCCTGCCTTCACCCTCTTAACTGACATCATTCATTTTCATCACAATCATCAAGAGGGGGATAACCTCATCTGTAATGGTAGTGAGAGTTCAAGTGTGTGTCATGGAGAACAGCCACTAAAACCACACCGAAATGTGTAAACACAGCATGGCACACAAAATTAAAAAAAAAAAAATGAAGAAAAAACCCATTTTTGTTCAAAACAGCATTCAAATAAAAAGCGACATTCTTCAACATCGGTGCTCACGGTGGGAATGAATGGACATTCTTTTTACTCGCGATAGTACAGCGTTGGGATGTCTGGCAGAGATCAAAAAAGGCTCAAAGGAAAAGCAAGAAAGGCTCAACACGACTTGAGGAAATACTGCTGCTTGCGTGCGCCGCTTTTATCTGACATGCGTGGGCAAAAGAATTGGGACAGCTGACCATACAGAAATGAAAAAAAAAAAAAAAAAAAGGGAAGAAAATACTCTACAGAGTTGGGCTCCCTTTTACAGGCAAAAACAATTGACACTCTCCTGGAAAGACTGAGGCAGATCCATTTATTCTCAAAATGTTTTGATGGTTTGAGGTCAGGGTTCCGTGCAAATTCTTCCAAACATGATCCTGCAAATGTTGGTGAAGGAGTAGACTGAATAAATTAATATTTTGTGGGGGTGTGGGTGTTTTGCCATAAATTGTCATAGTTCAGCAGAGGTCTTTAAGATTTTTTTTTCCTCAAGTGCCTTAACATGGTTGGACCCTTTCGCTGCAGAAGCAAGTGACAGACAACCTTTGGCTGTCTGCACACAGAAGACTCCGTGACCCCTGCACCATTATGCATTATAAATGCAAACAATTACTCCAAAAATTGCACCAGGCTGCCGATGCCAATATGCATTTGACTTGAAATTGATCTTAACTAATCCTGTGAGAACAAATTGATCCGCCTGTGTCATATATCAAAGTCTCAGAGTTCAGCTTTAAGCCTTTGTCACGGCACGATACTACAGCGTGGCTCTGGCAAATCAGAAGCGTTTACATTTTTTCAGTCCTTAACGAGTTAAAAAAAAAAAATCTCCAAAGCATTAGTTTTATATTTAGATAGATTTTTTTTTAATATATATAGCAATAAAATACTTTACAGGTGCCACCCAAAAATGCAGCCAAACTTAAAACTATGTCCAAAAGTAGAAGTTAAACGATGCAACACAGTAAATATGTGTATGTAAGCAATTTAGGGCCTGTGTCAACAAAATGTTACAAAATACTCAAGAAGGCATGTCCTTTCCTCTCTGTCCAAATTGCACTGCCCTCCCATCCAGACTGAAATCTTGGTTCCCTTTTCCAGCAGGCAGTTTGTCCCATCCACAGAACCAAACAATAAGTGATGTGTCACCGAAAAGGAAAACAATCCTGCGGCCGGAGGTATGCGGCTTTCTGCACAGTCATGTTTCGTGTGTGTTCTGGGGCATGCACGTGGGTGGTGTTAGTATGATGTGGAGCCATCCATCCAATGGTGGGTCTCTATTTGAAATTGGCATAGTCAGAAAAGGCATCAATATACTCCTGGACGACTTTGTAGCAGAACTCGTACTGCTCCTGGAAAGCGGGGTGGAAAATATCACATCATCAGTCTCAGCGATGGCAAATTCTTTTTTCTGTTCTGCATCATTAATGAGTCAATGATATTATCATTGATCAAGAATTGAGCCCCCACACCCCTCATGGTTTCCTATCAATGCCTCAAAATGGGAGCAAAGCACGACTTCTATTGGAATGAAACTCAACACTTGAACAAAGTTCTTTGACACCAAGACGCCACAAGATGGTGGCAAAGGAAAGTTTACAGCATGGCCTGAGCACACAAAAAAAAGCTAATCGGTCAGGTTGTTTTTCTGACTCATCACCATAATAGCAAGTAAAATATATACAAACATACATGATATGAAAATGCATCCTCAAGGCAGATGGACTATCACTTGATTAGAATAAATGGTACAATAAAAGCAATGTAAAAAGACGACAAAAAGATGCAGACACGGTGTGGGTTAAATTGTATTTTGTGTCTGGTAAATATAATAATAATAATAATAATAAAGCAATATAATGCCTGCTCACCAGTGTCTGCACCATGTGGGGTCTCTGCAATCTGAGGCTCTTGACTGTTTGGAAAACATCCAGAATGCCTTCTGCCTTCACCCTCTCCAGGACCGTGCTCAATGCACAGAATGTCCCTGTCCGGCCCGCACCAGCACTGTACACATAACGGGAAACGGAAGCATGTTCACGTACAATGAAAGCATGCATGAAGAGCATTTCAATGTCAAGTATTTCTTAGGAGAAGAAACGACTGCACGGTGTGAGTGTCTCTCGGGCTTTCCCACAATATGCTGACTTTGGACTGGTTGGTGTATCAACAAGGACCCCAACAGTCACTGTGTAGTTTTGTTGTAAAATGGGAGGTGGTTCTGGCGCCATGAGTGGCGATTCAAAGTACTGTGAAACGATAACTAATGCATATCCAAACACAGTGGAACTCCACATTCACAGGAGACAGGCACCATGGCTGACTGTGAAAAACTAACTTCTGCGACTAACTCTGGTTAAGTGGACTGCCTACTAGAATGATGCTTTTTTTTTTTTTTGGCGTGGTTAAGGCAGACCATAACTGTTTTCGTCTGGTTTAAGGAGATGGTATGATTCAATAAACACCAGACAGTATATGCTGTCGATGTCATTTTACCACAAAAAAAACAAAAAACTAAAAAAATCCATTTCGTGACATGTTACAGAAAACCGTGAATAGGTGAGTTTCTGTATAACAGAAGGATGGGCAAACTCCCCCCCTTCAAAAAAAAAAAAAAAAAAAAAAAAAAACGCTAATGCGTGAACTTGTGAATGCCGAACCAGGAATATGCAGGATCCACTGTACACTTAAGTGTGGTGTCAAGCACGAGCGTAGACAGGAAAATACAACACTGTACCACAAATTGTCAATGTGCCACTAGTTGCACAAAAGAAAGGCCAGCAGTCATTTTGACTGCTAGCCAAATTATCTGGCAAAAGCCATTTGGGTCCAGCGGCTCTTACCTGCAGTGCACTGTGATTGGATGGTTGCCGGACTGTTGTTGCTGCTTCTGCACTGCAGCTATTATATTGATCATGCCTTTACCATCAGTGGGGATGCCCACTTCTGGCCATCCATGGAAATGAAACTGACGCACTGCTCGCGCTTTGTTCTCCTGCAAGGAAGGAAGGAAAGTGAGAAAAAAAGATTATTTGCAGTCGATAAGGTTATTGGTAGAATAGATGGTGTGGTGCTGCCGCATTTGGTAAACTACTGACAAAAAATTGGGGATGCTGGGTTATGGGTGAAATTTAAGGATGAAGTGAAAATGCACTAAATTGCAACATCTTTAACTTTCTCTTAAGTTTTGACCAACTGTTCAAGGCTTTGGTACTTTTTGCACAACTTGATCAGTGGCCACTTCCCTATGAGAATATCCTGTTTTAAATCTTGCAATGAGGTACTGTTTCTCAATAATTTGGTGTCTTCTTGGTCCCGTGATGAAATGTGAACAACATGATGAATAGGACCCTTTAAAAAAAAAAAAAAACTTTAATTGAAAGAGGAAATGTATTGGTCGACTCATGGGGCAAACACTTTGCTCTTCAGTTCTTTGTTAGAGGACAAGATGTGCAAAAAAAGACATTAAATAGATGGACACGTGTGTTCAAAGGTTTAGAGAAGGTCAAATTAGGTTCACCCGTAAACGTTATAGTGCATTTTAGGGTCATTCTGAAATTTCACCCCAAATCTGAATATCCCTAACTTTATGTTAGTCGTGTAACCCGCAATCACTTAGTGTCCTTATACTAACAGTATGTTTTTATTTTATGTTTGAAATAAGAAAAAAAATATGTCTTTGTTCAATTATCTTTGCCAGCAGTGACAGGCAGAACAAGTTCACTGCTCTACCACTAGATGGCAACAGGTACAATTAACTTGCGTCTACTGTACCGAGTTGCCATTCATACAACAGAATAATAGCTTTGAGTTCAACTAAACGCCTCCTGAGTTCACATTAAGTACAATTGTGAGAGAAATTCGTCATCATTTCAGTCTCTCTCTCTCTCTCTCTGGTTTGTGGTATTTTTGTTTGGTGTCGTGCCGTGAGATTTTTCGATTGCATAATATGCACCGTGGTTGCAACAAAGGTTGGGACACCCAGGTGCACGATCAGTGTGGGCGGAACATGTATTAGTTCATTTTTTTACATTTTTATTTACCCTGTTGTTGGTAACCAGGAGGTCACGCACTGTGTAGCTCTCACTCTCTTCCTCCCTTTTAAGTTCAATGGAGATGTCCCCGTAGACCACGACGCCATCACTGGGCCAATACTGAGCACACTTTTCCTGCAGGAGCAAAACAGCGAAGCAATCACGCCATCAAAATCTCCTACGGGAGTATTTCGGTTATTATTATGTCTGATTGATACGCCGGCCATCGTGAATAGTCCACATTGCGCAGTTCCACAAACCTGCCCTCTCTCCTCCAGCTCAGTGAGCATGACTATTGAGCAGCTTCTCCATTCCCAGATCATCCTCCAGAAGTCCTCAATGGTGTGCTGGAGAGGGCCTTGGCTTGCCATGTACGAGTCTTTCTGCCGGTAGCCCTGCAAAGAGTGAGTGATGGAAAGAACAATTTGAATGAAAGAAAAACCGAACGAGAAAGCGGCGAGCACGAAGCAGCTTTTGAACTGACATCAATGAAAGATGCGTTGACGTAGTCCGTGTTCTCCTCCCCTCGTTTGACTGGAATGATCACTCGGTTGAACTCATCTATGAAAAGGGGAACACACAACTTTGGGTTGAGCGGCCATCGGTCCCGACCGCACTCATAACAAGGCGGGAAGCATTCTGCTTCACTCACATGGAATGATCTGTAGCACTCTGTTCTTCTTCATGTTAGCAGGCAGATTGCCTGTTCTCATCTTGTCATTTTGGATCTTGATGGATGTCAGTTTCTAAAAGTCGTCACAGAACACGTTTGATTTAAATTAATCTAACTAGCTCAAGAGAGAGATGTCTGTCATCTTTTGATGAAAACAAACACATAGAACAACCTTGAATTCAGCCTCCAAACCACTGCAGCCAGCTCCTGGTGAAGGGGCGTACAGTTTAGCCAGGTGGGACTCCAGAGAGGTCACCTCCAGCTCTGTGTCGCCGTACAAATAGTGCTCTAACAACGCTTGGAAGATGAACACGTACTGCATCTGTGAGTTGAAAGAACGAGAGTAAGAGTTGTCAATATGCACATAATAAACACTACACTGCAATTGTGCGCACACTGACGATGCAGATAAAGTAGTGATGTTATTTTGCTCCCGAGTATGTCTTACATCAGTCTGGACCATCTGACAGCGCTGGGCTCTAATTCTGGTGACAAAGCCGAACACGTCCACCTTCCTCTCGGTGTTCATCATGTCCAACATGGCATCGATCACAATGAATGTACCCGTTCTTCCTACTCCCGCACTACCACGGAAGTGAAAACAACCTCTTGTGAGTTGTACAGCGCGGCAACAGAGACAACTCCATTCGTCCGATACTTACCTACAGTGGACCACAATGGGTCCGGCGTATTGAGGGTTGTACGTTTTGACTTTCTTGAGAAACTTCAGCATACCAATGGGGGTGAAGGGAACACCGAAATCCGGCCAGCTGGTGAAGTGGAACTGAGTGACAAGCCTTTGAGGCTTTTTGCCTGATACATCCCCGACCTGAGACACAGTCAAACCAGAGCTTGTCAGTATCCTAAATTCACTTCACCGATCAGTACAACATCCGTCAACCTCAGATATGCTTGTTCTGGAGTTCCTCACTCTTACCTGTTGGATGCAAAACTTGCGGATGGTGTAATCCACGAGAACCATTGTGTCTTCCACAGAAACGCGGATGTTCCCGTATGTCCAACAGCCCTGGTCCGGCCAGTACTGGGCACACTTACACTAAAACACACAGACATACAAATGCATATTGCAGCATATACAAAAGTGTCAAGGGTCCTTGGGGAACGAACTGAAATTCATGTAAAAAAAATAAACAACCTAAATTAGAGGACACATTTAAAAAAATGTAATAAGTTGTAGTGGGCCACATGTTAAAAATAATGGACTGCAAATATTATACAGCAAGGATGCACGTAGAAGTCACTAAAATATGACACTTGGCACTTGTGGATTGACAAACTTGAAATTGCTCCGCTACCTCTTTCCTCTCCTTCAGATTGGTCACCATCACTATGGTGGCCGTGTTCTGCTCCCAGATCATCCGCCAATAGTCATTTACTGTTTCCTCCTTTGGTCCTGAGAGGAACAAAGGAATTACCAAAGAGTTGGATGACCTCATGTGCCATGATAAATGTTGTTTTAGTGTTATGTTACCTTGAGCTGCAACAAATTTGTTCTTCTCCTGGTAACCCTGCATAAAAAGTAGGCAGAGATGAAGCGGACAACAAAGGGGGGGAAAGAGGGGGTGAATTATTTTACAGTCAAAGCACAACAAATGCAATTTTTGTGATATGAAGTGATTACTATTGCAGTACGAACATTTATAAAGGAGGCATTGATGAAGTCAGAGTCTGGAACGCCTTCCAGAGATGAAAGATGCACCCTGGAGTGATCATCTAAGAAAATAGAAAAGGTTTGACCAACGTCTTACAACATTTCCGACTTATGTCAAAGGGACGGTGTCGCCGAGTTCAGTGGTTTGCTTACATGGCAGGATGTTGACATATCTGTTCTTTTCTTTATTCTCTTCCTTGGATGCGGCGTCGCATGTTGCCTGAATGGGGCAGACTGGAAGAGCCTGAACACAGGAAAATGTATTTGTGTGAGATAGTAGAAGCGAGGCAAAATGTACACTACAGGTATTCGGATGGGATGTGTGTTGGGGGGGTTGGTCGTACATTAAACTCCTCCCTGAATAACTTGTTGTCATCAGCCATGCGACGATTCATTTCTTCCTCAAGCTTGTCGACAGGAAGGGGTGGGTACTTCCTGTTTGTGCTGGGTGAACGGGCCAATAGCGGCACACTCTGGAGTTCTGCAACGCCGGGTAGGAAGCCAAGGAGACACAAGTGAGGAGACGAGAGAAGAAAAGGGCCAAATGACACAAGTGGAGAGAGACAACAGGTTTGTCTTTAGGATGAGATACACAAAGCCTCGTTTAGTTTGTACTGCTTGATTTTGTGAACACCACCAGAAGGCGGTGTGACTCAACACCGGTTAAGTGTTGGCAGAGAACAAAAGCCTTCTGCCAACAGTCGATGAAATGTTATCAGTTCAGGGATCCCGATCAATCAAATGTTACCCGAAGCAATGCAGGCTAACAAGATGGATCAAGCCAGCATACATATTAGCTGATATTCCACCAACATCATGCAGACGGACAATGAATTGCTTCACCTGTATCATCTGATCTTCCGTTCGTCAATCTGAAGGAGTTGGAGTGGCTCCCTGCCTGCTTGTATTTTTTAAACCTGTCAGTCAACAAAAACAAAACGGTGATGCACCCGTCAAGTGAGACCAACTCATTGCACAGTCATGTCTTGTTGACCAACAGCAATTGCCATGGCAACAGCAGCATTTCAGACAGCCACAAGAGGTCTCAGACGAGAGAATCTTTTGCATTTCACAAACCTGAGCATGTAGAGGATGATGATGATGAAGATAATAACCAACAAGGAAGACAGGGCCACCATCACCGCTATGATTGGCATGTCATCAGAGGGGTTGTTGTCTTGGGGAGGGAAAAAAAGAGGAAAGGGTAAACCCTTCCATTCAGTATGATCGTATGGCAGTATCGTGAGCGTACCAAATACGCTTAAGACTGTGCTAAATGTTAAATGGAAGCAAAACAAGAGTTGACTGAATTCCAATCAGTGCGGTATTGTGCTTCGTAACCAACAAACAAACCTGTTTGCTAAAATAGAAATTAAATCAGCCTGAATAGTACAACAGAAGTCAGCGCAAAGTCCCTTTCTTGTCGAGGTCAATGAGTGTGCTTCACATTGGCCAGAACAATATTCGACTGTTCATGTTAATTAGCTTCACATTTTGTGTGCTGATGTGACCCTCCATGAAAATCAATTTGACACCCCCAAAAGTCAAACGATTTCCAAACAATGGACAACGTTGAGACAAGCAGCTGCCGGCTGGCTTCGAAATAATACAGAACGAGGAGAGTACGGTGTTTCTGGCGTTCCAGTTAAATATGTACGGTGAAAATTCAATGTACAGTTTGAGTTACAAATGATTGTTTTTACTCATTTTCATTACCGGTACATTATTCTCTCCGGCATAATATGTCACTTAGCGTAAGTGTGTGGATACAAGAAACAAGAGAGCCAAACACTGATTTCTAGATTGTTCCTTTCTGTAATGGTTATCTGTGTTAATATTTAATTAGCTTTCTCAAGAAAAAAAAAACAACTCAAGTGCAACATGGTGTCTCTCGGAGCAGATAAATTGCACTTAAAAAATGTGTCAACTCCACGCCTCTGTGACCAGTCACGAGCGACGTGATGGCAGACAGACAATGACTGTCTCAAGTAATGAAACATTTAGGATGTTTGCAGTAATTCCGCATGAATTATTCACATCATAAATGTTAAATGATCTCTGCATGTTGGAAGTATGAGAATCATTTTCCCTCCGCACTGAACTGCCTTGTGAAAGGGCATTGATAGTGGTGGTCACGTACAACTCAACATTAACAAAGCCGTTTTATTTTGCGGAGCAAGTTACATTTTGTTGTGAACTTACGGTTGGTGACCACTATGTATACATCCCCATGACAGGCACAAGTTAGCTCACACTCATTATGTTCCGTATAACCTTTTCACCGCAACAGTTAACACAAAAGGACATGAGTTTTGCCCGACCGACAACAGGAGGTTGTATAAAAGAAAACACTGACTGCTGTTTGCATACTGGCCGCTCTGTAAGACACATTAAGCCACAACAAAAGAAGAGAGAATTCTCTAGACAAATGTATGGGAGTGCTGACAATGCACGGACAAAATTGTCCACTCAATATTCAAGAAAGCTCTTCGGACTCGACGCGCGTCAGAGAATGGACCATTTGACCCGGCCGTGTAACGTTTTCACGCACAATTCCCAGCTCTTTTCAGCGTTCCCCCCACTGACAATGTGCACACTGAGGAAAAGAAGAGCACAGCAGGCTGCGAGCATCATGCGGACCTGACACAGCCTTCGGGCATTTAATAGGCTCTGCGAGTAGTCCACAAAAGGCTCTCAGACAGCCCGAAGGTGACAATGGGAGAAGTTATGAAACGCCGATGAACCCAAAAGTGATCACGAAGTTGACATGCCATAAAGTGAGAGCCGCAAATCAACATTGGTAAAAGTAGCAAGTATTTCGGTTGCTACAGTTGAGAGTCAGCCGGCAAAATTAAATGCCAGGAATTCTCGTGTGAGGAAAGAACCGTCTTTTCAACAGCAGCTCACTAAGTTCCGGTGGATCGTGCTCAGCTTCTTATGGATGATTGGTTAAATGGAGGCCTGTCACGGCAGGATATTTCCAGAACTGTTACAATGTCTAAAAGCGGAAGAGCTAAAATATTAAAGGTCGCCTCTTGACCAGAAAGCTTGCTTGGCTTTTCTCTGGCGGCTTCTTTGACAGCCTCCATAAAGACACTAAGAAAAATCATTTTGTGGCTCAGCAGCAATTTTATTTTTTATTTTTTTGGTCCAAGTAACCATATGTATTATTCAGCGCAATAGGTAAGAAACACGCTGCCTTCACTTAAAGACATGGCAACTGCGGATGACAAAATGAAATTGTAGCCAGCCAGCATAGGCCCCTGGAAAATAGTGGGACATAATGAGGAACTATTTGATAGAAATGCACATGCTGACACGCATGATGTCTGAATCACTTGGAACAATGACAGCTAATTTGAGTATAGCGACGTCTTCTACTCATCCATGAATACCGCGTTATGCGGGCAAAGCCCACATCACAGTGAAATGCTTTTCCACTGGAGAAAAATGAGTCACTTCCTCATCGGTCACATGAGAAAACAGAGTATTATCTTGCTTCTCCGTGGACCTCTGGTCTACCGAGATATACTCTCGATGCCGGACACAGAATCTGTTGATGCATATGTTCCTGTATGACTTTTGAAGGCCAGAAAGATCCATGCATCAATTTTGAGGGCGAGAGGTGTGAACAGACCCCCGGACTGGTCGGCAGCCAACTGCTGAGTACTTTTTGGCAAACAATCACTCATATTCCCATTCACATCTATTGACAGAATAGGGTCTTTAATTAACCAGTGAGAGTCCCCAGACTATTTGGAGAATATTTAAACTCCACATAGGAATTCTTTTAGGGGACAGACTGCATCAGAATATTTGGCTGTCCTCTCGTATCATGGCTTGATCACAAAGAACGCAACACATTAGAGCCGAGTCAGATGAGAAGCTAATTAGCCAAATCACCCACTGGGCTGAACCTGGCAGATTTTGAGTTTAATGAAACGTGATGTGCTTGTTGATAGTAATCGCACAACACAAAATCTTACATTTTTACGTCAACGAGAGGAGGGGGTTGGGAGCTTCGGCCCGTCGAAATTATCTGCAAAATGGGGTGTGACCACATTCCTTTGAACCCTTCTATCTATTGGATCAATCTTCACAAAACAGGTATTACTGGAAAGGGAATTCAAAAACGATCCCAAATCTGCAAGCATAGGGGAGACGGTTGCATATATTAATAACTTGACCTTTTGACCAATAATTTGACCTTGAAATGTAATTTTCACATGCTCTCTAAAACTACTTCAGTGATGTAAATGTTTTTGTTTGGCACCAAGTACCCAGTGAGTGATAATCAATGATATTCAACAACAACATTAATACTACTACTACTAATACTAGTAATAATAATAATAACGATAGGGTAGATCATTGGGGATTCATTAAAATCCAAATCTGCTTGGTCAGTGGGTGATTTCCGCATGGAACGACCCTAAAACGTTTTTTTCCCCAGCTACTCTCTGGACGTCCAGTGCATTTCAGTTTTTAGAAAATACGGTGAAAGACCTTATTGATTTTTGCAATGTTGCCTGATAGCAGCAGCGGGATAAGGGAGCCAAGGTCAAAGATGAAAATCAGTACATCCGAAGAATGGGATTTTAGACAGCATCTGACCCAAGATCCCCAAGGGACATATCGGTACACATTGAGAAATCTGTCGGTTAGAACTTTGAGGGCGTTTTCGTGCTGTTGATCGTCACCATGTGAGGACTACTGTTATCTGAGACACTGCTCAAACAGGAAGGGCGTGAAACAAGGAAACGAGTAAGGCACTCGTACTCACCATGCGGGCTACCATCTGGGGTGTAATCCATGTCATGGTCTGTAGTGGTCTCTGTCTCCATGGTCATGTCATCGTCGTCACTATATGTTTCGGGAGTAGGGGTGTCTGGAATGGGCGGTGTCGTCCCATTCTCACCTCCCACTGAGGTGGTAGGAGCGGGAGTCTCTGGGTTGGGTGCTGGCAAAGGACCATGAGTTGGAGTTTGAGGTTGGGGAGGAGGAATTGGCGCCAACCTTATAGTGGCATTGGGACCTTCAACTTGGACATCCTCGGCACCAGCCGGGCTTGCTATTGTTGTTGTCGCGGTAGTGATTGTCGTTGGGGTGGCTTCAAGGGGCAGTGTTGCGGGTGGGACTGTGGGGGGTAGTGTGGGCGCGACTGTGATGTTGATGACAGGTGCTGTGGGGGGTTGGGTTGATTTTGCAGAATTATTTGGAGCACCTAGAGAATAATGGGATATTAAGTTAAGCACATTAAAGTGGCTTTCTCTAAATTCTTTCTAAGAAGTTAATGCCATGTTTCAGATACAGTCCATCCACTTAAGATGTCTGCCCGGCTGATTTAAGACCTACTTTACCAAGTCACGTCATTATCTTTTACTGACTGGGGATTCCAGTGTTTCCCAGCTATATCGTGGTTAATCATTTGCACCTCGCAAATTTTTACGTAATTCTTTTCATTATATGATTTTTTTTTTTTTTTTAGTCAAGTCTTACGCGCCTTCAGTCTAGTACCATATTGTGCTGCAACATACCAGGCAGCCCTTAAGTCTACTACAAGAGATGCAGCAGAGCAATAAGACCAAGAAAAAGAGGCAGAAAAGGTCCCCAACTGAGCTCCAGTAATCGTGAGTTATAGAGACAATGTGTGTATGTGGATATGTAATCCTGAAAGGTCATCATTAGAAATACACACATCTTAAGGACCCTGATTCTGACCCTGAAAAATAAAATAAAATAAAAAACATGACACAACACATACTTTTCCGTTACAGTGGTACCTCTACTTTCGAACGTCTCTTCATACGAAATTTTCATGTTATGAAACGCCTCAACAGGAAAACATTGCCTCTAATTACAAAAGAAATTTCAAGAAACGAAAGGTAAAAATACAGTATGGGTTGCAAGTCGCAGCTCCAAGTTTCCTGAACACAACATACATATAGCTGCTCTGCCATTGGCTATTACCGAGCATTATCCTGGCATCCCATTGGCGAAGAGGGACCTCTACCGTATGTGTCAATATGTGCAGATAAATAAATAGATAGATAGGGGGGCTTGGTACGGATTAGGGCATTTACATGGAAAATGCGTCTCTACTTACAACATTTTCTAGTTAAGAAATTTCTTCCGGAACCAATTAATTTCAAAAGTAGAGGTACCACTGTAATTGTTACACTACTTTATGAAAATTGAAATGTACTGTATCTGTACAAATGCTCTTACTTGTGACCAGGACATGATCTTGGGTTGAGACCCTGAGGGCGAGACCTAGCAACAGGAGCAAGGGACACGCACCCATTCTGCCCTATATCAAGAACATTAAAATAAGTGATTAATTTTGATCATGAAGAATATTTTTAGGGGGGAAAAAAATCCAAAATATATTTTAAAAATAAAAATCATATGATGCAGTGTTTTGTGATGACCTGCACATAATAAAATACTTTATTGACATGGTGTATGATTCTGAATATACCATACTTATGCTTTATTATGTTTTTGTTGGTAAAAGTGAATCCATGATTAGCCTGTGTTTACCTGAAAAAAACGAAGTTGAGATCAGTCACTCATTCGCACAGCAGTTTTCTGGAACACAAGGGAGGACAAAGTGTTACGCAGAGAATCAATTCCACCTTTTACACATAAACTTGCTCTTTGTCAAGATAAGGAACATCACATGTAGTCAGTCTTGTTTGTATGCACTCATGACCATCATTTAAAAATTTTACAAGTGATGTGACTAGACCAAAAGCTTAGCACCTTGGAATGAGAATCCCTCTGCACCTCACAAACTGATTTGAATCTGAGTCAACTGGCAACAATTCTTAAAAAAAATAAAATAAAAATAATCTGACGGTGTAACTTCTCATTACTTTTATAATAAAGCTTTTTCAGTCATGACGACAACATTTCTTTGACTAAAATATAATAGCACACATTTACTTTCCTTATCTTTTCTTCAAACAAAATTGAAGTGGTATTTTCCAGTACATACTTGTTAAATGTTACATTCTTATGTACAACCGATACCGGAGACTCAACAGTTACCTGTTACTCAAAGTTGCTCCCCTTTTCGGGAAAAAAAAATTGACAAAATCATTGTCAGCAGAGACTGACATGCTGCTGCTCGTCTCTTAGGCATGTTGTGGCTTGACTGCCGTGCAAATATTTGTATTCATGATGTCAACTCAGCAAACAAAAATTGGTAATTTACCCACCAAACAACAAGGAAAATAAGCATTGTTGTCACTTTAATATTTCCTTTGTGAAACTGGTTGATCCACTATTTAAGATATTTGCAGCCAAGGTGGGGGGTGACTGACGGCCACAAGGATTTGGAGAAAGCACGACTACCGCTGGGTGGAAGGGCATACAAACTGTAATCCTGGATACCAATTGAGACGACGGCCTCTCTGACAGAGCTGTGATAATCCGCGGCCCTAATCTCATGATTTTGACCCTGGAATAATCCAGTCCATCTGCTTGTTTACAGATACTTGAGCACTGGGTGAGCCAAAGACGGGCACAACATCCTGCACAAATCGGATGCTTTAAATGGAATATTATCGCTTAAGTGGGTAGAGAACAAATTGGGTGTTAAAAACATAAATACGGCTATTTTTTTCTGATGTTATAAACACACAATTTAATCTATGATGACAACAATCGTTATTTGCTGCTGTGGTACGAGTAACCTAATCGAAAGGATTATCGAAGCATTTGATCACTCACTAATAACGCTTCAAGGAAGATGCACTTGTTAGCATGGTTTTCCTGTTAATATTACAAAAGTAACTCGCGATTGCGCCAAAGAGCCACTGATGGAATGAAGGCGCTCAGGACTTCTATAGTAGGCATGCCAGAAAGCCCTCGTCCGTATGGTAGCTTGTTTTTAGCCCCGCCCTTTCGTCCCAAAAATCCAGATGATTCAAATGGGGAAAGAGTCTAATGCTATATCTCAAAAATTCAGTCCTAAACTATCTTCAATCTTTTCAGCACTTCTCTTCAAACATTTACGATAACTTATTTTGAAACGAATCCCTTTGGAGGATCTTTAAGAAAAATACAGACCTTTAACTGGCTTGGTGATAAAGGTCTTTTGCCCAAAAATCGAAAATGTGCTTTTCGTCCATTTTCGATGACCCAATTTTTGGTCCATCTCTATCGACCAACAACTTGGTGAAGGACGACTTAAATTTTAACAACATATCGACTGCCTCCAACCTTACTGTTGATATTAAGTGCATTGTTTTGAACTGAATAAACAACTAAGCCACCGACAAATCATATTGATTTTTCAAATGCACCCAACTTTCTGTAAGTTAACCGGATAATAAAACCCCATGGCAGTGATTGTAAAAGTACATCATTTTAAAAGTCTTAATTATGCTCTATTGGTGGCGACATTAAGCAGAACGTTAAAAGGAGACTAAAAAATGTAATTGCAAGTGTGCCACAGTGTTGGAAACAGTACGGCAAAGTTTTCACTGACGTGTTGTGATCATTTTTCTTACTCTGTTTCTACACATACACTAAAAGGCATAAAACGCGGGGAAAATACTGTATTTCTGCATATATTGTGACAAAAATGTTAAGACCTGAACGCTGTTTCCTGCGCAACAGTCGACACTGCTGTGCAGAACCTGATACCTCGTATCCAAGTGAGGCGAGTCCGCCCACAACCAACTAATGAAGACAGCTGCTTCGCTGCCTGTGGCCAAGTGCAGACCTCATAGGAGTGAAATCACGCAACAGTGAAAGGGCCGAACTGTTCACATGCCATTTCATTCTTGGGAGTGAAAAGAACCCTTTTAGGTACAATATAAAACAAGTCCCAATTGACACCACCGGGACAACCAAAGGCGAGCTCGGTATTCACTTCATGTGTTTCTCCAACTCTGTCAAATCTTGTCATTTCAGTGGACTTTGACATACAATGGATAGATTAATAAAACACTGTTTGACGAATAGGCGGCCCGGTGGACCAGCGTTAAGCGCGTCGACCTCACAGTGCAGAGGTCGTGGGTTTGATCCCGGCTCTGGGCTTCCTGTGTGGAGTTTGCAGGTTCTCGCCCCTCATGCGTGGGTTTTCACCAGGTACTCCGGTTTCCTCCCACATTCCAAAAAAAAAAAAAACATGCATGGCAGGCTGATTGAACACTCTAAATTGTCCCTCGGTGTGAGTGTGAGCGCGGATGGTTGTTTGTCTGTGTGTGCCCTGCGATTGGCTGGCAACCGGTTCAGGGTGTCCCCCACCTACTGCCAGAAGATGGCTGGGATAGGCTCCAGCACCCCCGGTGACCCTTGTGAGGATAAAGCAGATCGGAAAATGGATGGATGGATGTTTGTTTGACGAAGAACTACTTTTTCAGTGTTTACACACAACTGCGATGTTTTTAACTTTCGTACACTATATGAACTAAGAAGCTATGTGCAAATTTCCATTTTCAGCGGTTTGCAAGGCATGAAAAATATAAAAATGTCCGAATGTAATCTTAATTATTTGTGTATTGGTATAATTCTTACTGGATTAATATGGGAGGATTTCAATCAATATTGAATCGAAAATGAATTGAAAAATCTCCACCAAATAGAATCATGAGGTTGTTAAAAATGCCCATACCTGCTTGGTACATACTGTAGCTTTCTATACACTAAATTAAAGATGCAACAATTAATTGACAACTATCTGATTATGAAATTATAGTTAACTGTTTTTTTTTTTTTTTTTTAATAATTGATTCAAGATACCTCCTTTACCCTAAAATCTTCAGAATTTCAGACTCTTTCACAAAAAATATTCCTCAGATTTTTGTACTCCTCCGTGAAAGTGAATGATGATCTTTGAGTTTATTCAAAATGAAACCTTTTCTAACATCTGCTTTTACTCGGGAAAACAATGACCGGCAGTTTGGGTTCCATAAAGGATTTTGTATTAATCTGGTGCTGGAGAAAACATGTGATCATTGAAATCATAAAACACATTTTTAGTCAGCAGTACAACAAATGAATAAATACGCCTTGAAATGTAAACGGAATTTTGAAGTTATGTGAAGACGAGTGGCTACGCTACAGCTAATGTGACGTGGGAGGACTGTGCCAACTCTGCTTGCTTGTTCGTTTTTCGAGGAAATACGCACAACGGCTTCATTTACCCCACGTCGCTTTGGCGAGAACGCCTCACAAGCGATCGTGGGGAAGTTTCTTGTCAAAATAGCTTCACCTTCAGAAGCGAACCCCAAGTCATGGCTTCCCATGATCTGCGCACTTAGCTGCACGCTTAGATGCAGTTGACTTCTCACTATTACTTTCTATTTACTCCGTCAGCTTGAAAACGAAAGAAAGGCAGGAAACCGTACCAGGCCGCAGATCGGTGGTTTGGGACTTAACTGCTGTCCAACGTCTACGGGAATGAATTCAGCGCTGTCAATAATTGATGTATCAAAATCAACAATGCTCATTTATAATTGCTGGAGGGCCTGACCCAACCAGCCGAAGACCCAATAGTTACAAAGGCTTCCGTTTAAGTGTACATTAGCCTCCGTGCAGCAAAATCCTTCCCTCTGGCTTTTTGCAAGGCATTCTGCTCAACTGGTGGTTGCAGAAAAAGAAAATGGTGGCTTGTCTCTGTCCATTCATTGCATATTAAAACACTTTCTATGTCTTGAGAGTAGGAGGGAGGGGTGTCTGGGCCAACAGGAATACTGTGAATGCCTCTCTTCACGGGAGGCAGAAGTGAGCCTAACTTAGGGCCGCTCCGACTCTTTCTTTGAAACAGACCACAGATTTTATGTCCCCGGTGCCACATACAACAGCCGCAATCCTCTGGACTTCCCTGGCTGAGGGATACGACTCCATGCCGGTGTGGTTTGTGTTTTTGCTGGCTTTCATTCATCAGCTGGTGGCTTGTTTGGGAGGCGAGGAGAAGCACAGGGCTGCTATTTGGGCTAATTTCACCAGCATGGGTGGCCTTTTTTTTTTTTTGCCTGTGATGAAGCCTAAATTGATGATTGGCTGGCATCGGGCTCCGGGGGATCATAAAATTCACTGGAGTAAGTTGAAGTAATGAGTGAGTGAGTGGCTTTGCTCGACGTCGACTTCATTGTGGGGAACGGATGAGGAGGTGCAAAGAAAAACCTCCCCACAGAAGCCACAGTGACCCTTAAGAGTTGTGTGGAGCCAAAAGACTCAAATGACAAGCCCGGTCACTTTGTGTCACTTGAGTCTGAATTCAACTACCAGTGATACATTATCTATCGATTCCCAACATCATTTAATAAATGTTCTCCAGCGAACTACTATTAATGTTATTGATCTGAAAAGGGAGGTGGGGTAAGCAATAAAAGTGATTTGAGTAGCTTTATTTGAAATGATTGGAATGAGAAGATTACCGCCTTGAAGTGCATTTGCTCCTCGTGTGACCAACCTTGTAAGATGAAACAAACGTGTCCACAAGGTGACGAAGCCATACGAGCTTAAACTTCACGTTGGTTGATTATCTGTGATCGGAAATTGGAACAAATCAAGTATGAGTGGGCTTATCAAAAACCTTTTTTCACTCACAAAATCCATATTTTTCAGCGAATACAATCAATAGAAGGACCAAAATGTCATGTCCACCATCTTAATATGTGACATGTGAATGTATAGTATGGAAGTACTTTGCATCCTCGAATTAGATATCCTTTATTTGTCCCACACTGGGGAAATGTATACAAATAAAACAGAATAATATATTGTATGTTTTCCCCTTCCTTTGGTTAAGTTCTTGCAGTTTTATCAAAAGGACATTTATTACTTTTTGAACCAAACAAATATTTACATGGAACCCATGAATGAATACCATTTAAGAAGGTGCTGCAAGCGCTAATTGTACCGTTTCCTATTCTTCAAAAAGAAAATCATTCATTGGAGTTCTTTCACAATGGGGAATTAAACCGCAAACTCACATCTCAGACTATCCCACCACACTTGTCTCCTCCTTTTCCTCTCAAAAGATAAGAGGCCGAGGCAAGAAGAACAGACATCTCAGGCATGACAACATGGCAGCGGGATGACGGTACATTCTCAAAATCCACTTAACGCTCTCATTTTTTTATGTTTTTTTGGCTGCTACACAGAAAGCCTCTTCACTTGATCCACGCTTCAGACTTCTTTTTTTTCTTTCTCCAAATTGGTGAAGAGACAACCGCAGTTTGTCCTCTACTGTGAAGTCCCCGATGCGATTTAACGACAGCTCAAAAAGGAAGCGCTAGTTTAGTTTCACAAATCACAGCAGCAATGTATTTCCATACTGTCATCATATCGTTAGACATGCTGCAGACATAACTGAGTTCTATATAGTTGTGCTATTTAATCCTCGGATTGCCACAACAACAGTAGACGGTTCCGTAGTTTCAGGATGCGCTGCCATTAGGAGTGGAACGATTCTTTTTAACAGCGATTCGATTTGGATCCTGACTCGTGGTTGCTGATAAGTTTCAAGGACACTAATGGTTCAGAACACAGCATTCAACTCGTAAGGGTCTTCAACACAACAGATAATTCACATCCTCCACATCCACTTGGTTTGGTGTCACAAATTAAGCCACTCGGCGTTATTTTAATTCCCTGCATTGCACAGCGAAATCACCGGATCCACCAACAAATTACACGCGGCTAAAAATCAACGTCCCACAAAGCTTCAGAATTATCTGGATGGAGCTGTATTTGTCTCGTCTGGGGCAGGAGCACAGTGCCCCTCCATGGAAAACTCTGCGCGCCTACAAGCGGAAATAAAAATACAGTTCTTGTCCCACCCAAAAAAAGTCAATTCCGAGCAGTGCGCCATGGTATACTTTCGGTGTCCATTCGATACTGAAGTTTATCCACAATCTAGGCCAACAGTGAAAAGTATGGTGTGAGGGTCACTGGAGATGCACAAGACAGAAATAACACATTGTCTATAAATAGCTTGAAAAAAAAAATGGTATGGACAGCAAAAGGGAGATGGTACTGGCACTTAGCAGTTAATACAATGAAGCGCCCTGACATCATGTGCACAGATGGTTCTACATATGGCATTGTGATGTAGGTGCGCATACTCAAACCTAACAAATGGGATGGGGGGGGGGGAATTTTTCATTGTAGGCTGTTTAGGGAAGAAGAATTTTGCACTTCACACTCCCACACACCCTCACACACACACACACACACACACACACACACACACAGTATTCATTCACTTTTCACAGATGATACTGTACGCGCCATGATTCCCGCGATAAGTGAATTTTCATGCAATAGAGGTTGACTTTTTTTTTTAACTCAACTCAACTGTATTTATATAAACACACCATTACGAACCCCACCTCTTGGTTTTAACCCTTCCAAACACTTGTCACACTTAATAAATGTAACTTTAAAAATGCAAAATGAAGAATAAATACCGCCGCTGTAAATTTTTGTACTTCCGTCTTAAGTTCTTCGTCTTCCATTTAGAAGACAAAGAAGAAGATGAAGAAGAAGACAAAAAAGAAAATGAAGAGGAAAAACAATCATCAATGAAACTAACTTTTGGTTTGTACAACATGGATTTACGGCCCCAAAAGGTGCATTACCCACTCGGATTGTACCTTTGGCTGCAATAAGACACGGTATTCTGGTTAAGGTAAGTCCTTTTAAACTAAAAAGAAAAACTTTAAACGTATTTAATAAGCTTCGTTCTCTCGTGTGTATTCTATATTTTTTTGACTGGTCCGACGTTAGAAGGCAGAGAACTAGCAAGAAAACTCACAATAGATGAAGTAATGGTCATAAATGAAAACCCCGTGACAGAGTGCAGCCGCAATAAACGAACCGCAAAGTAGTGAGGGAACACTGAATAAGAGAAACCATGTGGAAAAGGACTGCACTCCTTCACTCCCTTGTTAAGAGTGTTGTACAGTGTCAAAATGACAGGATTTATTGGAAAAGCTTCCTGAGGTATGGGGGATATGTGCTGCTTCTCAGAGTATGTATCCAGATGTGATGAGTCAAGCTTAGTAGACATAGCAATCGGTGTTTGTCAGTTGTTACAGTCCAGGTTCTTCCACGCATCCTCACTCCTGATCATGCATCACTCTTAACAAGACTTGGAAGCAGTCAAAATATGACCCTGTGGCATTTACATTTGCCCTAGGTAAGTCAAGTGTGAGCAACACTTAGAACTAACAAGCAAATAACAGTGGAATTAGAAAAGAAGAATCCATGTGGCATAAACTTTAAAATAGTGTGCTCTGTTACACTGGACGAGAGGGGAAAGGTGTATCTTGGAAGACAAGGGGGAGGAAAACCTCGGAGGAAGTTCTGAAGGGGGATTCAGGTGCTTTCGTTACTAATGTTGGGGAGATCTTATTCCTGTTTGTTGCTCTTGTGTAAACCCCCCCCCCCAACCCCGCTCAACTATCTTCACTCGCACCCTCTCCGAACATGCAAATAAACACAGTGGCGACCCAATAAAGTGGACTCCCCAGCGAGACAAAACTAGATCTCTCTCAACTCGCTGTCGTGGTTCCAGCACAAATCACTTCTGCTTCTAAAATCATCAGTGGACCTTTCTTTCCACATAGCCCCCCCCCCCTTCACTAATATTTCCCTCCCTGCCTCCGAGCTACTCGTCGAGTAGTAACAAAGAGCTTGTACAACTTAAGGTCTCTAGATTTTTCCAAACACGAACATGGCAAGTCTCCCCATTGCTCAAGTTTCAAAGTAAGGTACCTGTGAAAAAGTAAACGCTAAGGGTGACAAAAAGCAAGAGGAAACATGATGGTACCGACAGTGGAACATGTGTGATTCAGGTTTGGAACAACCCAAACAACAAAACTCACCAAGACTCCAGTAACGCCCAGAGGAAACTCTGAAGCGAGAAAAGGCCAAAGAAAATAGGAATGTGGGCCCGCTTGCTGGTCCACGCTGTCGGCCACGGCCCGGCCCCTGTCTCCACACCCCTGGAGCCGAGAGGGACGGCGGGGTGGGGGACCTGGTGATATCAGAGGAGGGAGGCGAGATCTGGGACACGCCGCCAACACTTGGCTGTCACTTGACGTGCTAAATCCAAGAAAACGAATCGCAATCCGGATCAAAATCCTCAATCCGCCCTCACGTATCGCCGCTTCAAAGTGTATCTTCCGGTCATATTTGGGGGCTTAATCCCAACTGTTAGTCCGCTCGGGCGCGTCGGCCGACCACTCTAGACCGCCATGTTGTGTGTCTGTGTATGAGGAAGAATGGGAAGCGAGCGGCGTTCTCCCAAACCAGGCCCTCTGCTGTCCAACCGTCTCCTCTCCAGAGCTGCTCTGTACACTGCAGCGACATCCGCTGGCTCTTGGAAGTATTGTAGCACATCTGCCGCGCGGAGCGCCTGGGGGCCTTTCTACGGGTTCATCTGTGTCCACAAAGCCGGGGCAGGAAATCGACACATTTCGGGCGGTGAACCAGAATTTGGACTCCGTAAATCAGGGATGGGCAACTGACGGCACCCTTAATGGACCCTTGACGAATTACAAAAATAATGATCACAAAAAATATAGATTATTTTTCTTTTTACAGACATAAAAGTGCTCTTAAAAAATGCTGATAAACACTCAATATACGGTTCCCACGAAAAACTGGAGCAGAACAAAGTATGAAAAGATATTGAAGGAAAAAAATTTCTTGAATATGCAAACTCGCAGATGTGGAACTGCAAATATGCGTTGGCTGTAGTTTTAAGTTGTAATATCACCATTCCCTACTAGATGGCAGACAGAGCCCAGTTGCACTCCCATTGGGCCTTACGTTGGTTCATAACACGAGTAGGGCTGACAATTCTTTTGCTGATCTGGAATGCTATGCAGGACAAACACATCATCTCAATAAAATTACAGTCTTGAGTGAGTTTTTTTGTGAGAGGAAAAAAAATGACAAACAAGTTCTTGCACTTAATGTTGTTTTGCTGTTCAGCAGTTTTGTGATAGCCTTCAATGATCATTTTTATTCAAGAGTCCATCGTAATAGGGAAAAATGTACACTGTTGGGTTAGGATAGTGGATCTTTTATACATGCATTGAGACATGTTTTCAGAAAAATGCAATATATTAAAAGCATGTATTTTGCACATATGCATGTATTTTGTCCCTATCTATGGCATTTCTGTCATTTAAATCTGGTGAGGTCAAGTGGCTGCAAAGTGTGTGCTTCCTCTAACAGTGAATACAGTACACAAAGATTCTGACAGTTTGTCACATCACACCCATTTTATTTTTCGTATCTCATTATAAATAAAGAGGCAATATAACTTAACAGTTGAGATAATACATAATCTGAAATGTTAAAGAACATTTACTACTGCTGTGCACACTCGTGACATTCAAGTGGGAATGACTGTAACAAATGCCTAAAATACTTCATGCAAAAAAAAAAAACAAAACCTAGCAACAATAAGACTTTTGGGATACTGCAGTTGTGCGTTTCAAGATCTAATCAGTGACAACGATGTTAAGTGTGAGCAGGTCCAGTGAATAGAGGAGGTCCACAGGAAGCAAATGAATAAGCCCGTGTCTGTCTGTGCAGCTGACAGAGCTGCAAATGATTGAATGATTAAGCAGCCAGGTTAGCGATGACAGCTCGGGTGAACTCGTCGCTCGTGGCGTAACCACCAAGGTCTCCAGTGCGCACCTGTTGCAAACATAAGGACAGTGCGTTACTGTATGTAAGCACAGCTGCAGCGGCACATGTCTACATGCGGTATTAAGGCCAGCATGCTCGAGAGCATTTAAAAACAACGCCACAGAACACAGTGAGTTGTGTCAAATGCTATTCAGTTTAGTCTTACGCTCTCTCTCTCCTATTCCTACAGCGTTCCCGCCCAAAACACAAATTCACAAGGAGCAACTGGATATAGGTGTCCTCCTGATATAAACCCACCAGACAGTCTTTGTACAACAGCACAAACCATTGTGATCAAGGACAAGAGTTATCCATTCATTAACCGGAACGCTTCACCATACTTATGGTTGCACAGATAACAGCATTTATATTGGTTCTCATTAAACTCGATGTACTGTATGTCAAATGTTGCATCATGTGAGTTTATTTACAGTTTAGCAGTACAATTGCTTGTCCTAAAAACCCAACACTACCAGGATCCAGCAAAAATATTTATTCCAGAACCAACTTATCTGAATTTACAATTCTTAACGGAATCTTATTTGCATACACGTAACTTTTAAAAAATGGCCTTAACAACCTGCCCTGGAAAATAAAATTGGTTCCATTCATCTAGATGCCAAAAATATACCGTTTTCAGCAGACAAGAAACAATACAGCTCACATACGAGTCTAATCACCGATAGTGGAGATGGTCTGCTCTGGTCCATTGGTGATTTTAATGCTTAACAAGCACATACAAAAACAACAAGAGCATACCAATTCAAAAGGGTGCGTCTGTAGTTGTCTTTATTTGCTTTATCAAATTGTATAGTTACACTTTTTAATGAATTACGGTAATGAACATGAATATTCTCAAACAGTATTGAACCCTCCCTCACCCCCCACCCCAAAAAAAAATACCTCCCAGTAGAGCAAAGTAAGACCTGCAAAATAATTCAAAGTTGAGGAGGTTTAACAAACAGTTTCACCACGTAGAAAAACGTCACACCGCATTGGTGGATGCCTTGCTGTGAACTTAAACGGATTTCAATAATTTGATAAGTCACAGAACATTCAGCGTTCACGTACAGTGGCGGTCCAGCTTTTAATTGTTGAAATGACACTCTGTTAGTGTATACATTGTTAAGCAGCAGCTCCATGATCATTGTCAGGTTCTCGTAACACATCAATAGGATGAGTAAATCTTGCCAACCGTCATGTGGTCAAGGAGACAAGCACCAAATAACATTTCGTGACATATCAATGTCCACATTAAAGAAACATCATGGGTAAGTGTACGTAAATGGAAGAACACATCTAAATAGATCGGTATCGCAGGTTTTCCAAAACAGCACGCACAAAGTCTCCTGTGGTACAGTAACCGCCAAGGTCTCGCGTCCGTACCTGGGACATGCAAAGACACACACATACACACGGTTAAATTTAAATGTTGGGTTCCTGAAGTTACCAGCGCTTTGTGAAGCTCTTCTCGCCTCAGTTAGGGGCAAATGCAATTCCACTTCAAAAGTATTACTGTAGTAAACTATGAATGGAACTGAGCCAAGAACAACAAATAGTACCCGGTACTTCCTACGTTAGCCAATGGAAAAGCGTTCTTAGCAAGCAAGGCCAAGTTGGTTCCATGCAGTTGTAAAGGAGCATTGGACAACAGGATGGCAAACTTCACTTTCAGCTGAGGATCACATTTAAACAGTTGCCATTCCATGCCTCGGATGAACAAGCGTGTCAAAATACAAACACCTTCTGCCAACTCCTTAAGAAAGCGACAAGAGCTGAAAGTCCGAGCATTTTCAAGATGCCATCTGGCAAGCAGACAGTGAGCCGAGACTGAATGTTAGACATGTTGTGGCACATGCCAGTCTGAGTCATTTCAAGAAGAGAAAGAGACCGAGTACAAAAGAAATGCAAGAAGATCTCCAATATTTTCCCACTTACTAGAAATTTGTGAGTAAGTGAGTGCTAATGCTGACAGCAGGAATGTGGAACACAAGCCACATAAACACCGAGCACTGGTTTCAGCTTGTTTCGGCAGGTTTTATATTTTCACATCCGGCTTTAATGGTTTTAGTGACATCTGTTGTATTAATAGGCGTTAATACATTCTGAGAGGCTGAATGGAGCAGTAGGCACGCATGAGACAGAAAGTAGCTCGTGCACACTCACCTTCCCTTGTTTGATGACCCTTTTGACAGCATCTGACACCATTTGGGAGTGATAATCCAGACTGCAAGGCAAAACAGATAACAATGACAGGATTGACGATACATGTGCAGTGTTTCACACGGGATGGACGCAGACTTGAGACAGCTCTCACAATCGGTGCGAATCAGACCCAGATCATCAAGCAAATTTGATTATTTCTCAAGGACGACCTCAGTAAATACAAAATGTAGTTTCTAAAAGGACAGTTTTGGAAAAGCTGAGTTCGATTTCACTGGCAACACCCAGTCCTGGTTACTGCCAAAATTGTTTAATGGAGCAAATTCCTTCAGAAGTATCAGTGTGAAAAAGTGAAATATGACACAAGAACTGAAAGAAATGTTGTCTCATGATTAAAATTATATATCCATCCATCCATTTTCTGATCCCCTTTATCCTCAAAAGGGTCGCAGGGCGTGCTGGAGCCTATCGCAGCTGTCTTTGGGCAGTAGGCGGGGACACCCTGAACCGGTTGCCAGCCAATCGCAGGGCACAAAGAGACGAATAACCATCCGCGCTCACACTCATACCTCGGGACAATTTAGAAGAGCGTTCAATCAGCCTGCCATGCATGTTTTTGGAATGTGGGAGGAAACCGGAGTACCCGGTGAAAACCCAGGCAGGCACGGGGAGAACATGCAAACTCCACACAGGCAGGCCGGAGCCCCGGGATCGAACCCAGTACTTCTGCACTGTGAGGTCAACGCACTAACCACTGGACCACCGGGCCGCCTGATTAAAATTAGTTTTTAATGATATATAACATTTAAGTTTGACAAAGATCTCGGGAAGGGGGCAAATACTTCTTCACAGCACTGTATATTTGTGCCCAACAATTACATGTGTTATTGGAATATGCTGCCATGAAGTGAACTCTAAACTCACTAAGTCAGAAGTTGGCTTACTTGAGGTGCCGGAGCATGTTTGCGGAACTCAGCAGCATGGCTGTGGGGTTGGCAATGTTCCTGCCTACTGCTTGTGCAAAGGGATGGCGGGCACCCTTAAAAGAGAACAAAAAAAAAAAATGATAGGAAAGACATTTATTTTGGGTACCCATTGCAAAACGTGTCAGACGTGGCTAATTGCTCAACACATACGACAAGGGACCAGTGACTGACCGACTGAAATCAGCAACAAAATCTAAAGCAAAGAGGAGAAATGGAAGGTAGAAAGATACCGTTTCAAAAACTGCATATTCTGCACTGTAGCTTTCGCCGGGAACAACGCCGGCCCCTCCTACCAGTCCTGCTGCCAAGTTGTCAATAATGTTTCCATACAAGTTGGGCATTACCAGCACATCAAACTGGTAAGGGTTCTGAACCAACTGCAGCAGGGGAAATAAAGCAACAGCAGAACGTAGACGAATTAAACAAAGGGAATGACCAAAAACAAAAATTTAGAAATGTCCAGCATTTGGGAATTTCAACCACTCATGGGCACACCCATGAAAACACATTCAAACTATGACTAAATTGGGGAGGATGAAAATGTATATTTACCTGCATGCAACAGTTATCGATGATTATGTTCTCATATTTGATTTTGGGGTAGAGCTGTGCCACTTCCGCACAGCTCTGCAGAAAAAGGCCATCGCCTAATTTCCTGTTATTGGACAACGTGATTAGGGCAAGGGTTGTTATGACACAAATAATATCATTCAACCGACGAGTATATGAGGATACGCTTCCATATATGCACAGCGGAAAGGTATTCAATCTGCTTTTCTCACATGATATTGGCCTTGTGAACAGCCGTGACCTTGTTTCGCCCCTTCTTGGTGGCATAATCGAAGGCAAACTTGGCGATGCGCCTTGACTTCTCTCTGGTGATGATTTTCAGACATTCAATCACACCAGTCACACTCTGGAAAAGCAAGAAAATTCCTTGTCTCCAACAACTATAGATCTGAGGTCACCAGCATTTTGTAACCAGAGAGCTACTGCATTTCTTGGGCACTGATTCATGTGAAGGGCTACCAGTTTGATACACACTTACACAAATTTGTGGAAATTATTCAACGGTAAATGATCCTCTCCTTGTGATTGCATCCACTAGCTTGTCTCCACTCCTGATATGGTTTGGTCATCTAAAATCACTGATATGTGGCGCTTTATTTATTTATTTTTTTAGATGCTTTTCAGAGGCCCCGCGTTGGTGACCCTTGACCTAGATCTTTAATGCGGTGCACTGATGAAATAACATCCCCTCAAAGCAAACCACAATGTTATTTTTCAACTGTAGCAAGTATTTTTCTGTCCGCTGTCCTAGTGGCTCTTCTTCAACCTAAGGAATCATCAGGTTTACCTCATGCTCCAAGGAGCTGTACTCCCCCTCTGTCTGTTCTCGGATGATCACAAGGTCCAAATTGTTGTGGCGCGTGGTGTAGCCCGGCAAGCTATTCACGTGAACCACATTGGCAAACAGGTCCAGTTTACGTCTGATGAAAGAGCATCGAGGTGTTTGTTTTTATTTTGTTAAAGAAAAACAACTGAATCAAAATATCGGAAGACAATGATATAGTCTAAGTTGTACCTCAGTTTCATCTCATAAGAAGCCAACTCCCCTTTGAACTCCATGGGTGTGTGGATCTTTCCTGAATAATCAAAAACATGAAATTACTTTTTTTTCTTTCTTTATAACCTAATTTAACTTGAGACTAATCAATCGGTCAGGTGAAATACCTTTAATTGCTACTCTGTTGCTCTTCATAGAGTTCAACACTTGCTCAAGCTTCTCCTCGCTGGCCATGTTCTGTACTTCACTCAAATGAAACTCCTCAAATTCCACAGGGACATCGCCTGCCTGTGTTGGGGGCAAATAAGAGAAAAGTGCGAAGCAAGGAGTACAGAATTTACATTCGGTTTTAACAATTAAGTAAAACACAATACAAATCTAGAATTAGTAGCTCTAAAATCTATTCATTTAATATAATTGGACGAAAGGACAACTTTATAGAATGTATCTGTACTAAAACACATATGAAGAAGTTCCCTGTCTATCGACAGGTTCCGATTCATTTGGGTCATTAGAGAAAGTACTTTGAACACATCCTTGACAGCAGACATCAGCTCAGGTCCAACACCATCTCCTGGAACCATTGTGACCTTAAAGGTTGCATCTGCACGAGCGGGCGGCGCTTCGGAACCAGAGCGAACCGCAGATATGCTCAAGGGTCGACAGAAAAGCGGCTGCCACTGTGGGCCACTTAGACCCTGAAGACAGAAAAAAAAACACACTGAGGATTGGATGATATCATGCTAAATCCCAAGGATGGACCACAATAATTAGTTTTTTTTTCTATGTTAGGTAATGTGGTAGGCACAATCATTAAATGACAGGCTCAATATAAATGTGTATCCAGAGACACATTTATATTGAGCCTGTCATTTAAGCCATGGCTTCCTGAGGGTACATCAGCTTTGTGATCAATTTGACGGGTCCACATTTCACACCGACTATTTAGAGATTATTAGGCAAATAGGGATCAGTCACTGCACAACTTTCTGCATTGTATCGGAAGGCTGATGCCTATCCAAGTTCCCTTTTTACTTTTGGCGATTATTTTATTTAGATGGACTTGTTAAATCAACGAAGGCGTAAGGAAGCCCCAACGACAGAGTTGCTTAAGGAGGAGAGTAGTAACGGGGAAGTGTTAGCACAAATCCGTATGGGACACTAACTAGCAATAAACTAGATTGATATTAAATATCACAAAAGACACGGTCAGTGGGATCTCTTACACACGCGTTTACTGTTGTGAAAAACACAAATCAGGTTATAAACATTTGCGCACTCACCTTGATCAATGTTACCAGTCCACTTCGCATGACAGCAGCCATAATCACAGAAACCAGTCTCTTCTTTGTGGAATAGAGGCAGTTATCCTGTGATGGCGCCACCAAGTGGAAAATGTGCGCAGTGACAGGGCAAGATTTACACTGCATTTCTTGTGTTATTTTGTTTATTTTTTCGAAGAGGTTTGCTAAGATAGAAAAAAAGTTAGTTTCCACCAAGACTTTGGCGTAATACAAAACTGATCAAAAAGAAACTTCAGGGAAATTGTTCGAACCCAGCAACAAAACTTAAGTGAAGACGGTGTTTGACAAATTAACATATACAGTATGTTCAGAAACTAGACACATTGGTACTTGCAGAATATAAAATACTTGAATTAACCTATTGAAGTTTGATTGTTGAATAATGTTTGGAGAAAGCAAAATAACATGTCTCGTTGGTCAGAGTTGGTTAGTACAATCTTATACATGCATCCCTGTTTAGCGATGGCTGGATGCCCCTCTTTTTATTCTTATATCTTTGCAACGCGATATTATGGAAGCGTGCAGTGTCATCAGTTGACATGGTCCCCATCCTAAATAGATCAAGGGATTCCCAGTCCTATTTCAGTCCAATGACAGTGACTGTTGGAATACAGAATGATTTCGCTGTCATTATGTGGAAGAGCAGAACTCAAATAGCAAGCCCTTTTTAGTACAGTATTATATTTGGTCATCCATGCAAGGCGAGTAAAATATTGGCCATTTTTGGGGGGTTGTCATGCAGAACAGACTCAAAACCCAGCTCAACTAACTTAAGAAAGAAAAAACAATCAGTGGAAGAAGATATTACATTCGGTTTGTTCATTCACAAGATTAGTTCAGTATGCAAAATATTTGGTCTGCATGTGTGCAGTGATGAACCTGGTACGCTTTTAATGTTTTCGGTATGCGTGTGCACCTGTGCACCACTTCAGTGCACCCCTGGTTGTAATCCTTACATAAGGAAAAACTATGGGTACCTGTAGTTATAAATTTGGCTGCTGGAGGACTGCAAATCCGCCTAAGGAGTAACTCTATGTAACATTCACTTCTTAATTTACAGCTTTTGTCTGTAGGCACCAAACCGGTTTAAAAAAAAAAACATACTACACAAAAT
Organism: Hippocampus comes; assembly: GCF_001891065.2. NCBI lineage: Eukaryota > Metazoa > Chordata > Actinopteri > Syngnathiformes > Syngnathidae > Hippocampus > Hippocampus comes. Next base: position 808,215 of record NW_017805625.1, on the reverse strand, counting down.
GTTACGAGATGGCGAAGTAATTGGTGGTTCCGATTGACGGATATTCTGATGAGCGTCTGTTTCAGTGGGTGGGGCTCATTGCTTGGAGCCTGCGAGTTAAATTTCGGGGCCAAATATACGTAGTATAAGGTGCCTCTTCAGTGGATGACAGTGGCAGCGTGGTATGTGAGTTTACCATATATGGGCAAAGGCAAGCGGCGTGAGGGCGCTACCTGCTTCCGGGTTTGTGTGACCAGGGAGTGCTTCTCAACCTGCTGTCTCCTTCTGATTCATTGATTTCAAAGTGCAACTTCAAAGCAAGTGATCAACAGGAACAATGTCGTATGAACTGAGTGAGTATGCATGCTGAGTTGCCTCACGAAAAATGCAACGCATGTCTCTATTTATATGTTTTTCTTCCCTCAAGCCAGTCAGTCGTTTAGCACAAAGTTAGCTAGCTAGCCTCGCCCTCAGCTGAAATGAGCATTTTTGACACATCTTTCCTTGTGAGCCAGACACTTATAAAACTCTGGTTGCCTTGTGTGTGTATGATTATTTTAACGGTTAGTTGATCCGGTCGGAAATGTTTCCCGTCTTAGAACGTTTATGACTTCGCTCGTTCTTTTTGTGAGTTAGCGTGTGTGACGGTGTTGTGTGTTAATGTGATCACGCATTGTTATGACATGCCAGAACTGGCTGGATCTCCCCTCTTCCTCCAGGAAACCCCACCTATTGGTGCTTACTGATTTTTAAAGCGCGTTTACTGCATGGTCTTATCTACTGATTCCAGGTGATGAAAAAACAACCCACGCTCCCAAAAAAATCTGGGAAAAAAACTATAGTCAATGCGGAAGCTGTCGTGCATATTAAGCTGCTCCTACCTTTGCTGCTCCACTTGTGATAATGCATATGGCTTCTGAGCTGGTGAACAAACATATAAATGAAATGTGGCTCTGTATTAAGAAAACAAAATGACTGTGATAGTGAGCATGCCGAAGGCAATTAGTGTATTTTTCCCAAATTTGCTTGAAGGATGCTCTGCGTATTAAACATTGCTCAACGTCAGTGTTTCAGCAACCTTTTATTGAGACAAGGCACCTATTTTTCATTTGAAACATCTCAAGACAAACCACCAAACTAAAGTGTCACAGTAAGAATGAATACTGAAATAATTATCATCTCACCTCAATTTTATTGGTAAAAATAAGATTATTAAATCTGGTTGTGTTTAATTAAACTCGAACCTAAACGATGACCTATTTTGAATGGTAACAAATTAATTGTACCAAGATTTAATTGTTCTACCTATTACTATACGGCACTCACATATATAGCAGAGTAAAGATATATTTGTTTTTAATAAATCCCATTTTTTTTTCTGATAAATTAAATTGCATAAAATCAAACATTGGTCAAGGTGGAATGAGTATAGGAGAAATGAGAATATATGAATTTTTATTTTTTATTTTTTAATCAACTTTACTATTTCTCAGACACAAACAATTTTCATCATTTCTTTTTAGGACAAGTGTTTGCCAGTCTCCCGCAGATGGAAAGGGGAGTTGCCAAAGTGATTAGCGGTGATCCCAAAGGCAATAACTTCCTCTACACCAACGGGAAGTGTGTCATCATCCGGAACATCCATGTAATTATTCAAAAAAATAATTCTAAACGTCAATTTAGAGACATTTTATTTTGTCGTGTATGCACCCACTCTGAATCCAGGAAGTGAAAATGTGGCAACCCGATACTATGCATGCCTAGCCTGAGGAAAAACCTGGTCATGACAGAAACTCGAGGATTTCTAACTGGCTCTGTGACAGAAAAGCAGGTCTTCATGAAAAACAACCATTTTATGACAATTTCGAAAGGAACGATACCTCAGAAGTCAACTGCTGTCTCTCATGCTATCTACAAGTCTCCACCATTAATTATCAGACTGATTTGAAAACACCTGTTAAGGGATTCCAGTGTACTGTCGCCTTAACGTACACAATATATATTTTTCTCAGTGTGTGGGCACAATTGCAAGGCTCACTAAAGATTCTAGAAAACAAATCCCAAAACACAGTGAGCTACAAACTTATTTCAGTTTTGCAGATTCAGATCAGCTGATATCTTTTTTTTTTCTCCCCCCACTCCTCTTTGAAGAACCCAGCCATAGCAGACATTTACACCGAACATGCCCATGCAGTTTCTGTAGCGAAGTATGCCCCCAGTGGATTCTACATCGCTTCTGGAGGTAACAAAAAGAGTCCATGTAGGAAAATGTATCACATACTGTCGGTGGACATAATGTATCACCGCAATAAAATCTTTGTGAATTTTTATGATTATTATTCTTTTTTTTTTTTTTAAAGATGTATCAGGAAAGATCCGCATCTGGGACACCACGCAGAAGGAGCACCTCCTCAAGTATGAGTACACTCCAATATCAGGCAAGGTCAAGGACATCGCGTGGACAGAGGACAGCAAGAGGATTGCTGTGGTTGGGGATGGACGAGAGAAGTGAGCATCTGGCGTTCCGTTTTAGATGTCAAAATGAAACTTGTCACCGACCGCCATCTTTAACTTTGTGCAGGACTTAAGAGCAAAATATGACATATGAGGAGAGTCATGTCTTACTGCTAGTTTTTCCTTATGTGGTGTGTTAAAATAATTTTAACAATTAGACAATTGAATGTGATTGTACACAAATGGCCCCAAGAGAGATGAAACCGTCTGAAAGTCATAGGACACAAACATAAAAGTTGTTTCGTTTGTCATTCAAAAATGATAGATTGAGCAAGCCTGTGTAGTTTTTGCAATTAGAAATGGCAAAGCGTGACAAACCAAAGTCATTTTTCATGCATGGAAGACCTCACAAAATTATTTGAAGAAACATATGGGCCATTTTTTTTTTTTAAAGAATTTAATTTGTAGTCTTAATTGTTTGTTTGTTAGGGACATAACAAAAACAGGTTTGAAAGATGTGAGCGCATCTGTACACAAACCAATGAATCGGTCTCAATATAGCTTGAATTGGGTATAAAAAAAAAAATAAAAAAAAAGTGATAAATAGGTAGACGTTTTGATAGTTCTGATGATTTGTTTCATTGAATTTCATTGACCGGAATAGTTTGGGCTTTGTAGTCATTTAACATGCTGCTGTCTGTTAACAAACGACAAAAGCTACAATTATACATCTTCTCTAGTCCAGGATAAATCTCTTTGAATGGCATATCACATTTACAGTACTGGCCAGTTGTTCTTTTATTTGTATTTCAGGCAGTGATTCTTTCTTGTACAGCCACCGTTAGGGTACGCGCACCACACTTGAGAATAAGTGCTTTCCGTTTTGTATTTCTTTCTGAAGGTTCGGGGCTGTGTTTCTGTGGGACAGCGGTTCTTCAGTCGGAAGTATTTCTGGCCACTCCAAATTAATCAACAGCGTAGACATTCGTCAAAAACGTCCCTACCGGATGGTCACCGGCGCCGATGACTCCTCTGGCTCTTTTTTTGAGGGGCCTCCCTTCAAATTCAAATTCTCGATACGTGTGAGTAATAATCTTTTTATTTCTGTTGGGGTATTATTTATTTTTTAGCTATTTCACATTCCTTAATAAATTGGATTGAACGATTGCTGAGGCTTTTTTTTCCCAAATTGAAAAGAAAAACAAACAAAAAAGAAGACCAACCAAAATACTCCATGTTATCCTGACTTCATGTTTTTGACCATATTGAAGTCTCAAAATTAAAAGGCGTAGGGGCTGAACCTATAAACATTTATGTACAAAAAAAATCTGATACTGTTGTTTAGTGTAATACAAGGCAGATTAATTTGTTGCTTGCTTGTTGACAGGATCACAGCCAGTTTGTCAACTGTGTTCGTTTCTCTCCTGATGGAAGTCACTTCGCGACAGCCGGTGCTGACGGCCAGGTAAGCCTCGAGGCGATGAGATATTCTCATTACCTGAAGAAAATCGCAACTGACTATTTAAATAAAATGTTCTCAAATAATGTGCGGACATTCGCGTGGCATTTGTCTCCGTGAAATCCATTTCTTTTTGTCAGATTCTCATCTTTGATGGAGGTAACGGTGAGCGTGTCAGCAGCCTGGGAGGAGAAAAGGCTCATAAAGGAGGAATATATGCTGTAAGTTTGGCCACCTTATCACTTTTAACGTGAATTTAGCCTTTGATTGGCACTGTAGCGTTGCTAACATTGACTTTTTGTGGCCGACTTTTGCGTTGACAAACGTGTGAAGTATGGTCACGTGAAAGGGTTAAAGACAGTATATTCTTTGGCCTTTGACTCTGCATGAGACTTGATTTTTAGTTTGACTGTTTTTGTGCTTTCTAATGTCTTGGTTATTAATTTTGTTTGTTGTATGAATTAATTTAGCTCCATCGACAGCACGTTGTACACAGCGGTGGTTGTTCTTAAAGTGCCTGTACATACAGTGGAGTTGAGTTGTGGGTAAATCTTGGACTGGTTGGAGAGAGCCACACATCCTCTTGTTAATGAGCTACGCCAATGGTTATGGTTGATTAGTTGAAAAACGCCATCCCCGTTTTGTTTTCTTCCCTAGATAAGTTGGAGCCCAGACAGCTCCCAGCTGATTTCCGCCTCAGGCGACAAGACCGTCAAGCTCTGGGATGTTGGCGCTGGTACCGCAGTCACCACCTTCAACATGGGCAATGAGGTGGCGGATCAGCAGCTGGGCTGTCTGTGGCAGAACGATTACCTCCTCAGTATCTCCCTGACAGGCTACATTAACTACTTGGATAAGAACAATCCTGACCGGCCCATACGCACCATCAAGGTCGGACTCACAGAATTTTTCAGCCGCCATTCGGCCTAGTTAGAGCTTTGACTTGTTCTTCCTACAGGGGCACAGCAAATCCATCCAGTGTGTGACAATTCACAGAAGTGATGGACGACCATACATCTACACGGGGAGTCATGATGGCCACATCAATATCCTTCCCAACCGTTGCACATTTCAACAGATTTTCCTCTCGCTGAATATCCCCCCTTTACCTCAACACCACTTTATGCCAGTATAAAATGTCATGACACCGAATTGTAAGAAAGTGGAAAATAGATGTCAGGATGCACATTATATTGACATTCAATGAGTACTACAGTGCGAGGGTTAAATTTTGGCATTTGTGCTAAATAACGAAACAGAAGGTCAGTCTGTTTGTCAGAGTTTAGTCATCAGCAGTTGTCTGACTTGTTTCGCCCGCCCTCCTGGCAACATACATATTTCTGCCATCATTTCTCTTAACCGGAGTCTCACATTACTGGGATGCAGAAACTGGGGAGAATGATTGTTTCTCAGGAAAGGGCCACAGCAACCAGGTGAGCAAAATGGTTGTCAACGTTGCTGATGAAGTGGTGACATGCAGCATGGATGACACGGCGCGCTACACCAGCATCAACAAGAAGGATTACAGGTAGAGGCCATCCCATATCTGAGAGACATTTGAAATGAGCATTAATTGCATGTGCATCTGGAAGCAACTTTGCATTGTTTGTAGATGCTGTCGGTAGGTTTAAACACAGTTCTTGCATTCAGTGCTCCCAAGGTGCAATACCAGGGGAGCACATATCACGTGTATTTTTTTTTTTTTTCTGTACTAGAATTGAATGTAATCGCATATCTACTACAGTAGGTGGCAGTGGCGCTCATTCTCAGTGTGCGCATGGAGTATTAGCTGCGGTTTTTTTTTTCCCTCAGAATTGACCTGTGCGCAGACAAACGGTGAATGAGAGAGGAAGTTCAGTGAGCGAACCCTCAAAAGACACAATGGGAAATCCCCGCCCCTTTCTTTTTCTTTAATGTTATGCAGAGGTTTACATAAAAAAAAGAAATTGTACTCCAAACCTAATTCCAATGAAGTTGGGACCTTATGCTAAACATAAATAAAAGCAGCATACAATGATTTGCAAATCATGTCCAACCTATATATTGCTCACCTGGATGCAGCATGTCAGTGGCATGAATTTAGAGGATTCTATAATGAAGCCACCATAATTTGTCAATTGTTTATTTCGTTATATAAATAAACCGGTGTGTTTTCAGTGCCTCTGATGTGGTGAAAATGGCTTCCCAGCCTAAAAGCATCTCAACCGCTCAAGGGGGCCTAACACTGGTTGTGTGCATTGAGCAGGTAATCTCTTTTCTTTGCTGTCTAAGATTCCTTACTACATAATTTGGTGTTAGTCATTAGAATATCATTGAAGGCTCTAGATGAACAAATCCCTTAAAATAGTCTCAAAGCTCATGTTTTGTGGGTTCTAGGTTGTCTTACTGAAGAACAAACAAAATGTCTTCACACTGGAAAACCTTGGCTATGAACCTGAAGTTGGAGCTCTCGATCCTGCAGGGAGCACTGCCGCCATTGGGGGAGCAGTAAGTGGACGTCAAAGCGTAGGGATGTAGTCCTCCTCAATCAGCCGTGATCCAGTTACACAAGAACACGCACCCACCAATTCATCCATCAAAAGAAACTGGAGCATGAAACATACATCCACACAGAAAATTGAAGGCACGAATATTTAAGCATTTAGCTGAGAATCGTATGCAATGAAGTGGCACTCCTAAAGAACAGACTTGTCATAGCTGTGCATTTATCCAGCCTGAAGTGACTAAATACGACAGCTGCTGGTAGCTGCGCTATCTCTTGGGACTAAAATGGCCCTTCTGAGCTACTTGGCATGCCTGCGTCTGGGGAGTAAAACCAATGAATGTAAACAATCTTGTAACTATGAATATTTAAAAAAAAAAAACAAAAAAAAAACTAACACATTTAATTGCTCCTGGTAGATAAGGACTCTTACCCCCATTCTTCTCTTCCGCAGGATGGTACAATTCGTCTGTACTCGGTCCAAGGCAATACTCTGAAGGATGAAGGAAAAACCATACAGGCTCGAGGGGCGATCACTGATATGGCTTACTCTAACAATGGAGCCTATTTGGCTGTCATAGATGACAAGAAAGTGGCTACAGTCTTTAGTGTGGCGGATGGCTACTCGGTAAATATCCTTTTTTTTAAATAAATCATTTAACATCCTCAGGTTTTATTGCTAAACGCCCTCCTCTGCTTAAAAATGTTTTTTTGTTTTTATCCAAGCTCAAAAATGAGTTTTATGGACACCACGCCAAACCAGTTACTTTAGCCTGGGCACCTGACAATGAGCACTTTGCAACCGGTGGGATGGACATGATGGTGTTTATCTGGACAGTTGATGATGCAGACAAGCGGCTGAAGCTGCAAGGTAGGCCAAACAGCATGGTATCCAGACATACATATTTACCTACTTAAGTCACATAGTCCTCGACCTGGCGCTCACATACCGATAAATGTCACCAAAAAAAAAAAAAAAAAAAAAGATTTCACGAGTATTAATAAACTTGTTTTGTGATATCCGTAGACTGTCACAAGTTGCACCACGTCAGCGGCCTGTCTTGGATTGACGCAAATACTCTGGTCACCACTTCTCATGATGCCAGCGTCAAGCAGTGGACTATTAAATATTGAGAAGGCATGCTGGAAAAACACCCACGTCCCCAGGGACAAGGACTACTGTAGAGTTCAATCAACCCCCCAAATCAAAATGGTGTATTTTGCTGTCTGTCAACATCTGAATTTAAAAGGGTTCTGGTATAAACAAACGAATGAAAATGAGTAAAATATTTGTCTGTATGCAAATAAGCGCAAAGAGTCTATTTGACATCTCATTAAGTGGACACTGCTCACCATTCCATAAATAATGGCAGGAGTTGGGCTGAATGCATCCAAACCTGACGGATGAACCGTAACGTTTGTGTTTGCACTAATGTGTTTGCACTAATGTGTTTAAAAAGACATTTTAATGTTTCAGTTCCATTTCTGAAATGAAAAGGCCTCATGTGGTTGCCTGTTGCATTTTCCTTTGAATGGGGATGAAGAGCAGTGGGTGGGTGCATCTTTTTGCTTGCTCGGGTCACTTTTGCTATTCATAGCACTTCTTGGACTAGGGAGCAATTATAGCAATGGAAAACAAGTATACAATCATCAAGTTCATTCAAGGATTTTATGATGTTTTTTTTGGGTCACACTATACTTGTCTCACTGTTTTCATGTCTTGTCTATGCATTTGTTAATAATATTGCCGAAAATAAAACAATTTTGCATTCCCCTGTACCACACGGCCTCTCCTTGTACCACTGGCGTTTGCCTGGTTTGTCATTTCTGCTACGGGTACCCAAAAGAGACTAACATAGCGAACGCATTTCCTCAACATGATGACGAAAACATATGCAACAACAGCCATACACTTACTCCGTCACTTGACGACTACGAAAAGTTGTTTGAGATTACATTTTACTTGGACCTCTGCCAAAACACAAAACAAAAAAAAAACAAGTGTCTCATCTCTGGCCCACCATAGTTAGCGTACCGGTAATTCAAACTGCACGGACTTCAACCTACAGCCGTTGCATTCTATTAACTAAAATCTCAACAATTGCACCTTAAAGTCCTTTTTGCAGACAGTCCATATACAATACCGCCTTCTCCCAACCGGCCAGGAACAGGTCCGTTAAAACAAACGCACATACACATCATGCCTTCATCGACATGACTGACAGCTACTTGTCCCGCCTCCCCGACAGACCTGTGCCACTGGACTGAACCTTGAAGCAAATTGTGAATATGCTTCTTCCTTTGAGATGCATCATAAAGCAAAATCTAACTGGATGAATGTGGAATTATTTTTATTATTGTATTATGTTATCCCGTCTTACTTTTACGGCCGAGTTAGTATTCAAGCCACATACAGTATGGCGGATGTGATAGACTCCGGCACACCCACGACCCAAATTGCGATAAGCGGTATAGAAATGAATAGAGGAATGGAATCTGGGTAAAGAAACTGTTTTAGACAGACAGGAAAAAAATAACAGAAAGCTATATCACAGAAGACAACAGTGCCGTCAACAAGATGGCATGCTAAGTCTTTTTTTTTCAGCCTAAATCATTTGGCATTTATCATTCCATTTGTCTGGGCAGGACAGCCGCATCATTTTGAGTCCTCCTCCTCTATTTTGTTGGCAAATTGAATTAGCCAAACGGTTCTCATGTGATTGTAGTTTTCCTGGTGACTTGCCTGCAGTGTCTCAGGTTGGAGAATCTTCAAAGATAAAAAGTCGAGTTAGTATTTACACACTTGATAAAGTGTGATAAAGATAGCAAATTTATGATCTCTCTCTAAATGGTGGTCAGGTTCATCATGAAGCCCTGACCATGACAGAAAGGTGTGTTTACACAACAGCTGATGACATAATACGGTAGGACTATACTTATCTTTGTTTTTGCCAACTGTTTGATTGGAGGAACCTTTGGCACAACATTATGATATCAAGGGCATAGTTACACAAGGGCGGAAGCACTTCCTGTTTCAGTGCAAGGTTTAGTGTTTCATATAACTAAATGTATCCTGCAGAATAAAGCATTGTCTAAAGACAGCAAAAATTACGACATTGCTGGAATGTCGGCTTAACCGCACTTTGCGGTAGTGCCAAACTGTTTTCCATTGCTCTTGCTCACATGGGGAACTTGTGTGGCCTCAGCTCCAAGCTTGACAAAGGAAGCCTCTTAAGGGGCGATGACATGAAAGGCTGAGTATACAGTATCAGCTCACAGAATATATGACATATTTGCTGGGAATTGCAGCCACGTGCTATGAAATGACTTTTAACAACGTATCATTTTTGCAACCTCTTTCTGGTTATGTAGAATTGCCTTTCATGCATTTCACACAGGGGCACACTGAAGTACCTCATTAGGATAAGACAGCCATTGTTGAGAGAAAACTGCCCCAGGAGAGAACTTTTTTTCGGGCCATGAAGACAGTTGTTGTGTGTCCACGATAGCTGCACCAAAGTAGAAACACGCGCTGTCGAGTCCAGGCTTACAATCCGGGCTGGGGCTTTTCCGATGTGGAGTTTGCACGTTCTCCCCGTGCCTGCGTGGGTTTTTCTCCGAGTACTCCGGTTTCCTTCCACATTCCAAAAACAAGCATGGTAGGTTAATTATACAATCTATATTATCCCGAGGCTTGATTGTGAGTGTGAATGATTGTTGTTTGTCGATGTGTGCCTGGCTGGCAACCAGTTGAGGGTGTACTCTCGCCTACTGCTCCAAGACAGCTGGGTTAGGCTCCAGCATGCCCGCGACCCTCGTGAGGAGAAGCGGTTCAGATCTCGGATGGATGGATAAGAAGATAAGATAAGGTAAGAAAACCTTTATTTGTCTCACAATGGAGAAATGCCATTGTGATGGACCCTCTGTCGAGCGTGGATTACTTTGACATTGAACCGGAGAGCAGTTGGCATTTTTTTCCCGTGGATACTCATCAACATCGTACACGGGAAGCTCGGCTGTTTTGATGCAGATCGGACTGGTCAGAAAACTATTAGTATGCTCACACCTCATCAGTGGTTTTTGCCGCCAAAAGCACAAAGGTTCCATTGATTCTTTCAGAAAAAAGACCGTTGATCATTTCCTCAGGATTGTTGGAGGCGCGGCCGAGAAAAAAAAGTTTTAGCCTCATAAGTTTTTCCCCATCTGGTCTCCAGATGGGGAAGCATTTACTGCTATACCTTTGAGCAGCTCTCTTTCCCAGATGAGCTGTGTCATGTGCGGTAAACATGTGCAACACGATAACTTATCTCTCTTTATACTCAGATTTGGCCATAAAGCATATAGCATGTCTTTGATCTTGGCGATAAATACTGTACATTTGTCCTCATTTTTATTTGCATGTCTAACAATGCTTCGAGGTCATGATAAAAATAATTCTGTCTCTAATAGTTCCCTAAATGAAGCTGACCAAAGCAAAGTATTCATGTTTTTGTTTTGTTTTTTTTGTCTGCGAGTCAAAGCTGCCGTTATAGATGCAAGACAGCTGTTCTAATGTTTCCCTAGTTACGGGAGATAATGCGACATACCCCCAGACAAACCCGTGCAAGTTAATAATTGGTGGGACGTTGGTAGAATTCTTGCTGGACATAGTGAGCAAGTCAGTAGAGCTTCCGCAAGCATTGGATATACACGTGGGTGAGTACTGTATTCCCACAGCAGAGATTGAAAACACGTTCAGGTAGGCCACCGCTTGCTTTGTTGGTTGTCGTCGTAAACTGGTACTCCAATACAGATTGAACATCATATAATTAGAACTGACACTACAACTACTACCACTACTACCACCACGATTTGTTTTCCTTGGCAACCATCCAAATCCTATACTGTATTCTCCTTTCCACTGTCAGCAGTTTGCTGTCTATACCTCGATTTTAATCTGCTCGCCCTTGTTATTGTCTGTAGAACCAGTTCAAGCTTTTAAATATCAGTACTGCATCAAAAGGTTCAATTACAGATAGTATGTATGTACATAGAGTATGACACTGTAAGATACAGATTCAGTAAACATTGTGTTTTATTGTGCTTGTAGTCTACCGTGGTATTCAATTGCACTGCGTCGCCTGATGTACGTTACTGAGGCTTTGATTTCTTATTTAGGGGAAAATAGTCAACGGAAAATAAGTAAACATGGTGCAGGTATTTACAAACTGCTGAAAAAAATACAAATATCAATCAATACGTAATCGACAAACTTTCTAACTCCTGCTCTGCATACGTTGCGACATGAGATTCAATAAATAGCAAACCGTGGTGCTTTGTGCTTTGATTGGAGGGGTTATGTTTTGAAAAAAAAATGTCAGGGTCATGGTCTCATTATACAGATCTTTGAAAAAAAGAAAAAAAATCCATAATCATCTAAATTGTTTTCACCCAGCTTATCTAATCAAACGAAATTACATTGTGGAAGTTTTGTGAAAGGAAGCAGGAAATAGTTTAATTGGATACTGGCCTCCACCATTTACTGTACATACAAGAGCGTATTTGTTCAAAGACACCACCCAAAAAGAACCCTCATAACTCCAGAGTCATTCTCTAACCTTTAAGTAATGACCTAAAATTGCAATTAAAAAACAATCATATTCCATTCTTCATGAACAGCATTTTATAAACCGGAAAAAAAAGTAGTCATTGCGCTTCAGGTATTTCATGTCCACTTGGTGGCAGAGTCAGTCTTTCGCTTCACATTAGTCAACAATGCAAAAAATGCAGAAATGCCACCTTCTAACAACCAAAACCTGATTTTTGTTTGTTTGTTTGTTTGTTTGTTCAGGAAAAACAAATAAAAAAACATTGCGTGAAAAGTACCATGACTGAAATTCGGATTTGGCCTACTCTGTCTGGTTGAGACGTTCTGGCTCAGGCCTTCCAGTGTGGAGTTTAAAAGTTCTCCCCGTGCGTTTTCTGTGGGATTCTGACATCCTCCCGCATTCCTCAAACATACCAATGAAAACTCTAAATTGTCTGGATGTGTGAATGGGAGTGGGAATGTTTTTTGTGTCCTGTGACTGAATGGTGACCAGTCCAGGATGGAACTGGAAAAGGAATGGACTTTGGAAATACTTGTGTGTGGTGTTTTGTTTATGTGCGTGTCATACAAGCGCACTCCTCTAAACCCTTCAACCTTCGTTAGTATATTTTGATATGACATTCCTGTTCCTTCACTAGAAAAAAAAAAAAGGTTTGCTGAATTGTCTCACTTTTATTTTCTCAAGGGGTTGGATGATTTTATGCTGTGAAACCACCTGACGAAACAACATTGAGTAAATTCAACACAGCATTTGTTTTCGGTGTTCGCATGAGTTGAATTTCTATTAAAAGTTATGTTGTTGAACATATGGGTAAAAATCTGCAGTGCATACCTGTTTATGATTAATTACCCCACAGCAAAGCTTTGGCGGGTTGCAAAGCTAATTTGTCATTATTACATCCGTTTTAAGAGTAAATCTCAAACTTGTGACTGACTCTGTTGTGGGGCAAAGTCATTTCCTTTTCATGCAGTTGTTTTTTTTTTTTTTTATGGTTTTCCCACTTCCTCATCTTGGTTGTGAAACGTGCCTTTTCTGCTCACGTGTGTTCTGTGTAAGCTGGATGTATGCGATAGTTCTAATGACTTTGTCCGTGTCTTTCACACCGAAGGCACCTGAACAACCGAAATGGATCAACCACAGAAGGCCAATCCATCTGAAACTAGCAGCAGTTCTGACAAAAAGACTGCAAAGGTTAGTTGATACCCAGCTGGGCTCAGCTAAGTTTAGCAACCGTATTTCAGTTGTGCAGTGCTTACATTGAAAAAATATTTACTTGGAAAACAAAAAACCTGAAGTAATTCTAAGTACATTTTACAAGGAGTTATTGACACTTTACTGGAATGGTGTTTACTAAAATTCGTTTATTAAAATGAAGTCACTCAAGGGTTGAGGAACAAACCTACAACGGCAATTAAAATGAAGTCACTCAAGGGTTGAGGAGCAAACCTACAACCGTCACGTTGGGAGCCAGCCATTGAACCACCTGAGCCATGCCACTCCTACTCCGTGTTTGTGTATTGCTGGTGTCAGACGGAACACTCGTACCTTCAAAAGACCCATTTTCGAGGTCTATTTCGGCAGACAGCATCAACAAACATTCAGTAGGAGTGACATGGATCAGCGGCTATCTCCCAATCTGAAGGTCGCGGGTTTGTAAACTTTACTCCAAAACTTTATCAGTGAAAAAAAATTTTCCTAGATTTTTCTTCAAGCAAATATCACTCAAAATTGTTTTCCGTGTAGGCAGGAAAAAGTTTCAGTCGAGTTTGTATATATAAAATACTGTGTATAAAGCATTTTTTTACAGGCCGGCTTAAAACGTGTGTGCTTTGACTGTACACATAATCATACAAGGTAATATTTTGAGCAGAACTCCATAGATGATGGCAATGTATGACTGGAGTAATGATCTGTAAATGCAAAAGTACTACCCCCATGCTGCGCATTATTCCAGCATCAGGTGTTCATGTTGCTGTATTCTGAATCGAAATCAGATGTAGTCCTTCTGCTGCACATTCTGCCTTTTCCTTGACTTTGCAAAAGTCTTAAAGGCGGATAAAAGGATAAAAATTGGTCCATTTCCAATTTTTGGGCAATATTTGTAATACAAAAAAATAATAGATGAATAATCAGTGAATAAAAAAAACGCAGAGGGTTCCGAAAAGACATTCTCCAGATATTTTTTTGGATACTATTGTAATGTCTTTATCTTTTATTAACACAGTATATTTTCTGGCCTTAATGTCAGCTCTGCATACAAAATGTCATTATCTATAGCTTTGTGCCATTTATTTTTAAGTACATTTCATGCAGTCCATTAACTCTCAAAGTGATTCAAATTACACTCTGGCTTTATTTTCACCCCTCGTGTGACTAGCAGCTCGTGTAGGGATTGTCCATTTCTTTGTAATGCTTTTGTTTTTTCATCGATAGAGATGCATTATCCTTGATTCCCCATTAAAAAAAAAGTTGAGCTTCTTCCATTTGGAGTTCTTCAAAATACAAGCATTCTCACAGTGTCGTTTCAATCTACTATGATGTAGCAGTAAATGATGGATGACCCAGATGACTGACATAATGCAGCAGCTGTTGATGTTGAATGACCCTTGATTTTGATCAACAACAAGTTTGACTTACCGTACAACACCTCTAACCTGAGTTTTTATGATTAATGCCACTTTTGTGTGCTTTGTCCATAGAAGCGGATCACACCCTGTCTGCTGAGTGCAGCCTTCTTTGGTGCTTTGGGCTCATCTTTCCTTTATGGTTACAATCTCTCTGTTGTCAACGCTCCAGCGCTGGTAAGCCAAACTGCCGTCAAGGACACAAAGATGATCAATCAACACCGCAGTGGAAACAAATAAACATGACTATATCTGATGTCACCTGAACCAGTCTGCTTAAGTAACAAAAAAATCATGTTTGGTTACTTCATGTGTACCAAGATTGTGATTTATCCTAACTTTATTTGGTATATTTGGAAATATCAGTTCGCCTGGCTCTATACACCCGATCCCTCCCTCCGCTTCTCAATGAGGCGAACTGAGCATGCCTTTGTAAGATCTTTCAGTCACACAAAGTGGTTCGAGTGAGCTACCTTAAACAAGGATATGTTGCACTTAACTTCTTCTTAACTCCTACCAATCAACATCAACACATTATTATTAGCATATCATGTCGCTAGGAAACGTTACAGGTGGTCAGACAGCACCATTGTCCTTTTTGAATTGCCATGAGAGAGACACACTTTTGGTATGCTAGCTAGTGTGCTAATATTAAAGCCTAGAATGATGCTAGTGACTATAGCTAGCTAACTGACATAATGTGTGTGTGTGTTAGTATATTGCGCACACCCACTCACTAAACGTACTCTGGCACCAAAAGTGTCAGCGCCTCTAAACTTCTGTTCCTAAAATCGCCCCTGGCTCAGTTTCATGGAAGTTGATCCCATGGGGAACGCCTAAGGCCATGTCTTTTTCAAGGAGCGATGTGGATGTCATAGAGGACATCCCTGGTGAAGACAACAAAAGGATTGCTGCTGTGGGGACGAACCGACTCCATGTACCCACTTCAGCTGATTAATGAAATGTAATATTTGATGATAAGCTACCTTTCTTTTCATATCCTTCCATCAAAAACGGGCACGAGGGAACCTGGGATGAGTGCCAAGCAGATATGGGTCTTACTAAATAAACATGCTTTGATTATATCACACTCTGGGGACAGAAGGTGATTGTCAGTCAGTGAGAGGAGGTGGTGGGATTCATAACTGGGATAAATGTTTTATATCTCTCAAAGGAAAATGATGGTGATGGACACTAGCGGGGAGCTTAGTACGAAAATAATAGCAGAGCACTGGCTTCTCTTAAGCTCAGAAGTAACCAGCTCTGTCAATGGGTCCGTAAACTTTGGGTGAAGTCTCTTAGCTCGTTTGGTTGAGGACTAAAGACTCACAGATCCAAGACTTGTCATGAATGAGAAATATGTAAATAGGGATACTGGGTTGGAAAGGCTAGATCTTTTGTGAACACCGTCAAGGTGCCCGTGTACCACTAAGAGCCTCAGACAATCCACTCTGGGGTCATTCTAGTATAATAATGAAGTTAAAGGGAAAAAAATTAGATTCCTCTCATGGGAAAGTAGCCACATGGAACATCTCTAGATTTGCCGTTCTCCATACTCTGGCAGGACAAAGTGATTTCTTTAAGTGCATCAAGGGGAGACTGAGAAGTTGGCTGTCAGTCAAAAACAGTCCAAAGTTATCTACAGTAAAAGAAACAAAAAACTCTATAACCTTATCCACAAATGTGAACACATCTCCTATGGCACAGGTGTCAAATTCAAGGCCCGGGGGCCAGATCCGGACCGTCACGTCATTTTGTGTGGCCTGCGGAAGCATATCAAGCATGTCAACTTGCATGATGCTCGCTACAATCTCTACCAAAATTTAAAATTTTCATATGTAATAAATCAGAGACATATTGCAGAAGCATTTTCTTGGAACCAAACCCCTCATTACAGTAACTTAAACAATAGTTGAATAAATCGTTATTACTGACTTTTTTAAAAATTTGGTTTCAGTCACAATGGCCCCTCACACACATCCACACTATCACTAAGTGGGAACTGAACCTATGTTGCTGACACCAAAGTCTGTTGAATGCACTACGACACCACCGGTGACTCCGCCCAGTGTTATTTGTGTAAGAAATATGTCCCGCATAATGAGTCTTCTGAACCGCAGAAAAATCCATTTTGCATGTAAATCGAAGAACAGATGAAAGCAACATATTATGCCAACTTTGCGCTGCATTCATGGATACTAAATGATTCAAAGTCCTCTTGGTTCCCCCCGGTGAAATTATTCACTCAAGTCAAAGTGACAGGTACAAAGCCTTAAAGTCATCCTGTTGCAATGTGGGCTAAGCTGAGCTGTCACCACTGAGCCCAACCGTGTAGTCACTTTAAATGCTCAGGCTCATGTTAATCTACATCAAAGATATAAAATCCAAGAAAAATTATCCAAACTTCAAACCTCAATTCATTGGCCTGGAGCTTTTTTTTTAAATAATTTAAAAACATTGGCAGTCACCAGTTCAGTAACCTTTGTATTTCAGTATGTTACTGCTTTGCTGTAAAATGTGTTTTACGTGCATACTCCTGTAAATGTTGCGTTTCCTTGTGTATGAAATGCGCCACACAAATCAAGTGCTCTTGCCTTGCCTTTGTTTGATGTCCTTCATACCATCCATACCAGATAATATAGTCGCAGACTTCTTTCAGAGGCAGCAAATTATGTCTTGGCTTTTATTACAAGCTTTTTAATCCATCTTCGCTGGTGACCATCAAAACTCAGAAACAGACTCATTCAGCAAATTGAAAATGGAGTGCATGATTCACAGCCGACGCTTAAAGCCTGCACTCTTTCTGAAGACTTTTGTAGGAAGTAATGCGCTATTCTTAGTTACAGATATACATGGACCCCCCCCCCCCCCAAAAAAAAAGGACTGGAACAGTGAGGCCGTATCCCCAATTCGGGGATGTCAACGGGTCACAGGTTTGATGCGGTTACTGCAAGCCAAAGGCTTGTGATTATTAAGTCAGGTGACTGTGGTGAGTGAACTGAGCGAATGAATCCCTTGAGGGAAATTCAATTTTCACTCTGCTGTACATGTTTCCCACTTGTATTCCACCACAATGTACTTCGGGGCTGAATCTGTCTGAGTTCATTGCCTTACAAACTGGCACCTTTTCTACAACTGGTTGGAAATGATTTTTCATTCACAGCGGGATAAAACGAAAGAAAAAAAAACATTGACGGAAAAAAAATTCCTCTTTATTAATACCTTCTAAGCAGTGATACACAACAAGTGTGCTGGGGTACATCAGTGTGCCCCGAGAGATTATCAGGTGTGTTGCAGGCAATTATCCAATTTTCTTGAATGTAATTGGTCCAAAGATTATTTACCGCAGCGTATCTTTGACAAGCACAATCAAATGCTCTTTTGACAGATGGCCAAAGGTACATAATCAAGCTGTATATCCACGTTTTGGGACATTTTGTTTATAGCAGTGTGCTGTGAGATGTTTTTGTCATTTAAAAAATGCGCCTTTGGGTCAATAAAAGTTGGCAAACGCTGTTTTAAAGATTTCTTTCTTTCATGTGCTCTCTCTGTTGCAGTACATTAAAGCTTTTTACAATCAGACATGGATGGAGCGATACAACGAACCTATCAGAGCGGAGACGGTCACGCTCCTTTGGTCCATCACAGTCTCCATATTTGCCATTGGGGGCCTTTTCGGAGCACTTGTTGTCTCCTGGCCCATAAAAATACTGGGAAGGTGAGACGACCACAACGTGTTTGCGATAAATTTCTCCATCTTTGTTGCGTTACTCAGCAGCCTCTTTTGCTACACCTGATCTAAAGTTACGACCAGCACAGGAGCTCATGAATTTCCTATCTATGGTACGGTATAAAGATCAAAGGAGTAGGAAGGATCATAACACTGACAGGCAGAAAATAATTGAACAAAATGTCTTGATGCAGAAGATTTAGGATTCAGGAGGAAAGAAGCCCTAATCATCCAGTTTGTATGAGTTTGAGTGAGTGATACGAATACACACTGTGCACACGTAGACGAAGGAGAGAAATGGGCATGCCGCTCATCGTTAACTTTCTAACAGCACAGCATCCAAGAACATGCTACAAGGCATGTGCGTGTGGTTACTTTATTTGGAATATTATGATTGCTTGCCTATGTGGCAGCTGGATCAATTGAGGTCAAACAGAATAAGTCTCAGATTGACTTACCTCTCTCCTACAATATATTACTCGGTATAAAATGATACGCTCATCCAACCAGCAGGAATGGAATCTCATTCTTCCATGCATTCGCCGGCTTACATCTAAAACTGGAGTTTTTCAGTTTCAGGTCAGTCCAATCTGTAGAGTTGTAGAAATACTAAACTTGCGCTGTAAAATATGTGCTAACTTTTGTCAAAGGCAAACTCCTCCTTGGACAGTATGTTCTCATTGCTCTGAAATGATATATGTTCAAAGGAACCAATTATCCGCAGGTGACAAGGATGTCACTTGGAGAGCAGGGAATCTTTTTTTTATTTTTTTTATTCTGGGTCATTTTGAGAACTTAAAATGCCTTAGTGCTCCCCTTCAATATCTCAGCTTGAAACCTGTGATCCATACTGCTCGCATGTACGATTTGAAATGTATAATTAATTTCTTTTCCTCCTTATTCTCAGTTGGAAACCGCTGAATGAGCGGGTGGTGTTCCCCCCGAAACTGTCTGAAAAACGCTAAAAATCCAGAGGTCAGGCCAGGAATGATGAATGAATGAATGTATAATTGCAGTTGAAGACGATGCAAATTGAATACTGACTGACTCATTAAAAGCTCCCAAGTGGGCATTCCTTTTCATATATTACTGAATTATTCAAGACAAACTAACGTATCTCGATGAGGATCTTAAAGAATTGGTAAAAATGCTTTCTGAGGGAATGTTGAAATGGGGGAACTCCTGCAGGGTCCTGTCAGCGTTGGTATTTAGTTCACACTAAATTAAATTGAGTAGGCAAATTGAAATCCACCTTTTGTGATTAAGAAATGCTACAGTACTGTAATGTGCAGCTTGGAAAGAAAACATGACTGCCACAAGAGGGCGCTTTTAGTGCTTTCGTGCAGCTGATGTGATTCGAAAGATGTGAAGTAAGATGCCATTTCAAAACTTAGGAATCCTAAAAACTGAGAAGAATTTTATTACAAAGGTAACCATAAAACAATCAAGGAGGATTCCTCTCCTTTCGAGTCAGTTGTATGCCAGTCACCATGATTTGGAACCTTGTCTTCTCAATAGTACGCGCAGAATCAGGTCATATAGTTGAACTCGACAGGAATATCATTCTTTTTGTGTGTGTGTGTGTGTGTGTGTGTGTGTGTGTGTGTGTGTGTGTCTAACAGAAAGGGAACCTTGTTGCTGAATAACATTTTTGCTGTGATAGCTGCTTTGCTGCTGACCTTTGGGGAGAAGGCACGGTCCTTTGAGATGCTCATCATTGGCCGCTTCATCGTGGGGGTGGATTCTGGTAAGTGTTCCCGTTCCGTGGCTCAGCCCAGACAGATGACATGTCATGGCACGGGCTTGACATCTAGAGCAGGGGTCAGAAACCCAAAATGTTGAAAGAGCCATATTGGACCAAAAAATCCACCAAAAACCAAATATGTCTGGAGCCCCCAAAAATTAAAAGCCTTATAATGAAGGCAACACATGCTGTATATCAAAATGATGAATTTGGCTACAAATACAAAATGAGACTTCATGATTAAATGTTTTTTTTTCCCTGCAGTGCATCCTGTAGAGCAGGGTGCCGAACGTTTTTTGACCGAAGATCTACTTTTCGATCAAACAACCTCCCGCGATCGACCCGTTACTGCCCACGCGGGCATACGTACGCACTTACACACGCATGCCATCATGAGCACCAAACAGGCATAACGGCCCCTAAGATGAACGAGGCATGGGACACACTTTTGCAGCGTGTTAACTATTGTAGCTCACGTGTACCGTTTAAAAATGCTTCTCTTGGCCCTCCATATTCCCATTCTTTGCCAGTACCCTCGGTGAACTGTACATGAAACGCCGTTTTTTTTTTTTCCTTCATAACAGCCACCTGACTGACATCCCGCCCTGCTAATAGAAACGTGTGTCGCAGGCTATGATGCAAAATTTAATAATTATTCTACACATACAAATTACAACAATAGAAAACGTTAAAAATGTTTGTGCCATGTTTGTCCTCCTACAGAAACCATATTAAAACAAAAAATGTATTTCCCTCCCTCATCGTTTTCCATTTTCAAACATTTTTGCAAAAGCTCCAGGGAGCCACTAGGGCGGCGCTAAAGAGCCGCAGATTGGCGACCCCCGATCGAGAGCTTGAGTCCAATTAGCTTTTGTTTCGCTCTATGAAAGAGTGGGACACTGCATAAACAAATAATGTAATTAGTTAAGCTTCTCCAGGGGAGATTAAATTATCACAATAAAAATGTAAATGTTGTTGCGTATAATCAAAAATGGTCTTATCAAGCAAGATATTTGAAACTACCTGCGTGTGTTTGTGTTTATTGGGTACGCAGTGCCTGTGAAATTAGCTCTTACTCCCAATCATCAACTCCACTGATGTAATGGGAGGAACCGATACTTTGATTAGATTTGAAAGAGGTGATTAAAATTACAAGGACACGCAAAGCAATGTCTCCAATGAAGGTTCAACCTTTAGATATATTTATGGAGTAAGAACAATCAGGAGCTGCAAGCCGGAGGCTTACATACAATAATACATGTTATTTTCTATTGTCTTGTATCATAAAGGGAAGGCGGTAGGCGGGGATAGTGTTCATGGAATCTTTCTATCACAAAAAAGATTAGATAGAAAAAAAGAGATAAAGATAAAAACTGCAGCTATGGCAATTCAATTTTATCTTCATGGAGACTACCGTTGTTTAATAACCTTATGTTATGCTTTTTGAGATGAAGACAGTATATTTTGTTTTCATCTCTTATTTTTTTTGTCCTCACAGGTATAGCTCTCAGTGTACTACCGATGTATCTTGGAGAAATTTCTCCAAGATATATCCGAGGTTCCATTGGTCAGTTCAACTCCATTCTGATCTGTTTCGGAGTGTTCATTGGTCAGGTGCTGGGTCTACCTGAGCTACTGGGCCAGGTGAGTAAAATGGATCATTTGTTGCTCTGTTACCTTTTCAAGATACTGGAAGATTTCAGGAGAGGAATGGAGAAACTTTGGCCTAGTTCAGTCTTATCATGCGTAGCTAGGTACATAGGAAGTCGACGCAGCCATATTAGATTAGAACAAAACCTGTCTTTGTTTTGATGTTGCATCTTGCAAAATGTTCAAGCAACTTTTACTATTTTTGAAAGCCATTTTAGTTCTGTTTAAATTTGCACTGACTCGATGTGTAATACCCTAATTAAATACACCAACACACAGACACACGTGTCCATGACTCAATCATGCATCCATTCTTACATTGACTGTTTGTGCTTCTAATGTCTCTCACGTGGTCTGTCAAGTGACCGGAATTATCTGGAAGGTGGCGATTGGATTTACATGGAAAGAAATCTTACATGGATGGATGGTTAATCTTGAGTCTCACTCAAATCTTCAACTGCACCACTGCAGCAGTTTGTTTCATTTTTGCTTGACATTCAACTTGAGTTCGTCTCTGAGGGGGGTAGAAACAATTTCTCACTTTGCACGGAATTATTACCATCTCGTTTTTATCAATGGAGAGTGTAGGCCAGCGGTACTCAATAGGTGACCGGCAGGCTGGCCTATTTGTGGCCCCCCCATACTGTTTTGGCCCTTTCCAAGATCAGACGAGATTGGACATTTTCATCGCAGTATGACCGCAAGCTATGCTTCATTTCGTACAGACAACCAGCCCGTTCATTGAGTATGTGTACATGGAATTTGGCACCTACCGTGTGCCAGGCGCACCCTCATTGAAAAAATGTTTACCTCTGTGTTTTTGGTTAGGTCAGCACAATGTAGATCAGGATTTGTCCGTGCATCCATCCATTTTCCGATCCGCTTTATACTCACAAGGGTCGCGGGGGGTGCTGGAGCAGTTGCCACTGGTTGCCAGCCAATCGCAGGGCACACAGAGACGAACAACCATCCGTGGTCACACTCACACTTAGGGATAATTTAGAGTGTTCAATCAGCCTGCCATGCATGTTTTTAGAATGTGGGAGGAAACCGGAGCACCCGGAGAAAACCCACGCAGGCACGGGAAAAACATGCAAACTCCACACAGGGAGGCCGGAGCCGGGATCGAACCCACGAACTGTGCACTATGAGGTTGACGCGCTAACCACTGGTCCGGCATTTGTCTCCATGCCAATGATATTGAGACAGAAAGTCGAGATGGCCCGCCGTCAATCATTGTGAAGGAAAATATGTTCTTCTCTAGAATGTAGGTGACTTCAGTCTATTTTTGTGTTCATTTGTCTATTTGCAATTCACAAGGTTTGTGCTTGGGCAGAGCATGCAACTCAGTACCGGATTCTGAAATGTCGTTCAGCTGTGTGCGTCAACGACACAGTCATTACCGATGCGCAAGGGCCTTGTTAGCCTGAGCAATTACTTGTTCAGTTATTCATATTTTCATCCATTTTCAACGACGTATCCTGTTTTGGGTGAAGGGACAGCTGGAGCCTGTCCCATTTGACTTTGGCGGAGAGGCAGGAGAAAAGCCCTGAACTGTAGGTCGATGATTTGGTTTGAACAGAAAAGCCAATACTCTGGTCTTACTGAGACACTTTTGTTCCTCAGTTAGTGTTTTTTTTTCTCCCCCTAATGAGCCAGACTTTTTTGACAACGTGTGTAATGCAATGTTCAGACGTGATGAACACTGTTTGGTGCTTATCCCCTTGATACAACTTTCCCGAAGCTGCTATGCTTTGCACTTTTGTTTCTCTTCTCGAGCACTGATACGCAAAAAGCTGTTAAGCCAGTCAGGCTTATTTTTTCTCACCGATGGCCTCTGCTGCTTTTTCATCTTGCTTGGTTAAGTTATGAAAGTGCCAATGTTTGGGACAGATTACAAAGACGGGTTGCTGAAAGTCGTTTCCTTGATTTGTTTCCGTGTGGGTCTTAGTTTCTGCAGGAGATAATAACAGCTGGGCTATAGTCAATAAAAGAAACGTTCGCATTAGTTTGCGAGTTGAATGAAATCCAAATGAGCAACTACGCCCGCATCTGGATCAGCATCTGGATCCACAAGCACCGGCAGCGTTCGATGCATGTCCTGCTACGTTTATTATTGTCCTAGTGGACGATTGCACCATTTGGAATCATTTCAACGACTCTCTTCATTACGCATGAACGTTTTTGCTTGCCTGTGTCTCCCTCTAAATCCGGTGAGGTGATTTTCAGTGGAACCGCATAGATGTCAACAGACATATTTGACAGTATTTTTATACCGCATTGTCTTGGCTTCAAAACATGGCTGCAAACTTGATCTGATGCTTCAAATGAATTTCAACGTGTTTGCTGCTAAACCAAAGATATTGAAACTCGCTTATAATACAGTATTGAGGAATTCAGTAGCATGAATGAATCTTTTACCGGTGACAGGTTGAAAGAATATTTTCAAAAATTACATTTCAATCTACTGATGTGCTATGCCATGACCAATTCTAAGACAACACCATTTTTTTGTTGAAATATTTGTCTTAGTTAAAAAAAAAAACAAAAAAACAAAAAACAACAACAAAAAACCCCAAACAAACAAAATGATGGGGTACAAGAATACTTTTCATTATTGCTGCATGTCGCATTGGCAGATACCCGATACAGCGTCTAATATTTCTCAATATTGGGAAGAAGTGTGATTTAGATCACGTTATGCTCCATCTGCGTTTTTTTTTATGCCCTCTACATTGCAAATGTGGCCACTCAAGAACAAAAAAAACAAAAACAAATCAGAAATGTGTCACTTCAAACATGCTGTGTGAAACCAGCCCGACTTTGCACTGACATTTACACATGAGCATGACAGAAATTCATTTCTAATTCATAAATAGCAGCCGGCCCCATACCCAATTTGTCCACAATGTTGACTTGTACAGCCAATGTATTCATCTGACCTATTTGCGGGCCTTTAGGACTGCCTGTTATCCAGTAATTTGACAGGCACATAGCAGAATTATAATGTGTGACATATTCCGATAATGCCACCATCGTATTTGCTGTGTTATGAGACTCACAGCACTTTTTTTTGGTGTTACTGAAGGTTTCTATTAATAGAAATTAAACATGTCACTTGCATTCAGAGGTAATAAGATTTGACAAAAGCTATTTTTTTTCTGACCATCACGGTTAGCGAATGACTCTATTAATTCCAATATTGCAACGGGGATTATTGTAGCACTGATATGCCTTTTCGGCGTCCCTTTGTGGAGTTTGCATGTTCTCCCTCTGCCTGAGTGGGTTTTCTCCGGGTACTTTGGTTTCCTCCCACATTCCAAAAACATGCATGGCAGGCTGATTGAACGCTCTAAATTGTCCCTAGGTGTGAGTGTGCGTGCGGATCGTTGTTCGTCTCTGTGTGCCCTGCGATTGGCTGGCTACCGGTTCAGGGTGTACCCTGCCGACTGCCCGAAGACAGCTGGGATAGGCTCCAGCATGCCCCGCAACCCTCGTGAGGATAAATACCTTCAGAAAATGGATGGATGGGCTTCTAAATCATATAAAATGAAAAACAGTAACTGGCAAGAGAACAATTTCTCCCTTTTACTTTTGTGGTTGACCTGTTCCCTGAAAGTGACACGCTGTAGGTGGTAGGTGGGGAGCATTTATACAGTGATATGAATTTGCATATTACTGCTTTCTTAATGTTGTAATTAGTATGGATGGGGGTGGCAGTGACTCAGCGTCTATGGACTTGACTTTGAATCCGAGTCAAAATTTCAAATGGTCATTCCACCTTGTTGCTGCTGCGATGCTCGCCTGTTTTTGGCGCATTGTCAAGCTGTCCTTCCACAAGGCCCTGAGGCCCACAGTTCTTGTTTCCATCTCAGCATGTGCGAGTAAAAACAGAATTTTCCTCAGGCATGGTAGTTACTATGATAAATTGAATTCAAACGAGAGAGATGATGAGCCAGAGGGATCTTTATATCTTTTCCGTGCTATGAGGTCTTGTCTTTGTTTTCTCTTGGCCGAACAATCTTTCCTACATTTGGCGTCTCAATTGGAAGCTAGAACGACATAAAATGTGACCTGATTTATTGTAATGTGTGGGTATCGCTGGAATGGTGGCTCCCTGCACATCACACTGCCTTTTGTGGTAATTGACTGCTTCGATTGCACACACTTTTTAGTGTCAGCTGTCACCTGGCACATCTTCCATCAGCATCAATAAAAGAGTTTCAGAGGAGACATTCCGGGCAGAGGGGATGGTAGGCTTTTCCACTGATCCTCCACCCATATACCTTTAATAGTATTCCGATATGTGTGACCTAAGGTTTTTATTTATTTTTTTCCTTTTATCAGACACACACTCGTCTCAGAGAGAAAAAAATGTTAAAGCAGCTGCAAGAAAGAAGTGGTTGGGCCTGCTAGTAATCTTCATTTATAATTGGATTTGACTAAAACCTGGTTGTTGTTTAGTCCTCATTTTTTTCGCAAAAATTCACCTTCAGATTTCTTGCTTTGGCGATGCCATAATGACCAAACAGTATAACCAAACTAACCAATGTGACTGGTTGGACACCGAATAGGCACAGAGCATTAAAGGAGTAACAAAAGTCACAGCTTGCATTTCGTCTGATCGTTTTTAGTGAGTGTTTTGGTGGGCAAGCCCTCCCATTTATGCCGTAGTGCCTCAAAAAAAGACAAATTGCTTGACAGTGTAAATGAAGGGCAAAACGCGAAGTCATCTAATGAGTCTCAATATGACTCATCAAATATGTAAAAAAAACGAGTATCACATCAATTTAACGGGCCGACGGTGTTTATGCCAGCTTGTGTTTGATAATTATTGCAGTACACACTGTAATCCATAATGCGTGAAACTGTAAATGGCTAGAGTACTAGTGACAGCCAATTATATCTCCCAGCTTGCTGTTGAATTAAAGATTTTAAATTAATGGTTACGTACTGTGGTCGACTGGTTCGCACGTCCGTCTCACAGTGCAGAGGCGCAGGATTCAATTCCGGCTCTGGCTTTCCTGTGTGGGGTTTGCATGTTCATCTCGTACCTGCGTGGGTTTTCTCCGGGTACTCCGGTTTCCCCCCACATTCCAAAAACATGCATGGCAGGCTGATAAAACACTCTAAATTGTCCCCAGGTGTGAGTGTGAGCACGGATGGTTGTTCGTCTCTTTGTGCCCTGCGATTGGCTGGCAACCGGTTCAGGGTGTCCCCCGCCTACTGCCCGAAGACAGCTGGGATAGGCTCCAGCACGCCCTGCGACCCTGGTGAGGATAGAGCGGATCAGAATATGGATGGATGGATAGCTACTGACTAACATACCAGGTCAACATTTTCAACGGGATTGTTGTTTCTCGCTGGAGTATTTATTATTTTGATGATGACTTTTTTTTTTTTTGTGGTTAAGAGAAGTAATGAAGACTGTGATAACACAGATAGTACAAATGCTCAACCAAACAACATGGCCCTTCTGACATTTCCATTCCAGCTTACCTACTACACAAACCATTTTTGTCTCCTGCATTTAACTTGTGGGAAGCTGCCATTAAATGTGCTTTCACCTTTGCTTTGTTGTGTCAGCTGAGGCCAAAAGCCTTTTTTTTTCTTATTTTTTTCATCTGCATTCAATCACGACATGACAGCATACACCCCCTAGTCTCAGTGCTGTAGCATGAGATGACTCAAAGAGGGGGAAAAAAACACCAATAACCTCGCAGGGCACATCATTAAATTGTGTGTTTACACTTTTTTGTTTCCTGTAAACGGTTTATTTGTGTGCAATGTGCAGTCATTTGCCCAAAGATGACAAGAAGTGCTGTCTATTTCATTTTACAATGTGGCTGTCCGATGAAAAGTGTGTGTATAACATGTTCAGATAAAAAAAAAAAAAAAGAACAAGTATTACAGCAATCTATTAGAAAAACACCAACCATTATGTTTGTTTGTAC
Organism: Hippocampus comes; assembly: GCF_001891065.2. NCBI lineage: Eukaryota > Metazoa > Chordata > Actinopteri > Syngnathiformes > Syngnathidae > Hippocampus > Hippocampus comes. The sequence continues at coordinate 780,551 of NW_017805625.1, read as the reverse complement.
ACACATTTAGCAGGAGCAGATGCTGTATATTGCCCAGTCTGCCTTTTTATTCCTTTTATTGTGGATTGCACTTTGAGACATGAAAAATGGGACCGATGGTATCTCGTATTTGACTGAAAGTGAACGTTTTTTCCTTTTCTTCACTGAAAAAAATCAGCTCGAACAACCGCTTATCGTAATAGAGATTGGAGAAAGTGCATTATTGGAGAAAGTGCATGTTGAAATGCTGTAACATAAGGAAGAAAACAGCACGGGATCATATTGTATCTCCAACTGCGCGTCACAGCATGCAGAACCGAAAGGTCATTTGCTATGAACAGAAACATGACCTCAGAAAACACAATTGTCCAACTCCTATTTTCACAGAACATGCAGGAGAACACGGATCATCTGATTCTGTTGAAAATTGGCAAAATAATTTCATTTGCTTTATGCGTCGGGATCTTGGACCTATTCCACTTAGAATGAACAATCACAACACACATTCAAACAACAATAAATCATACTCCAAATTCCAAATTTTATACCCGAGGTAAGGTTAGTGGTGCTTACTTCCACTACCTAAAGAACTGTCAAAACCAACAGAAGATTAATCTGTAGCTTTGGTGAAAAGCAAAACATCAGGTTGAACATTCATCAGATTTTATGAGTAACGTCCATTGACACTCTCTCTCTCTCTCTCTCTCTCTCTCTCTCTCTCTCTCTCTCTCTCTCTCTCTCTCTCTCTCTCTCTCTCTCTCTCTCTCTCTCTCTCTCTCTC